>NW_026622819.1:914000-1214500 GCF_023065955.2 Ursus arctos
CCATCTGTTCAGGATGTCTGTCCAGCACCCTGCATAGCCCCCCCACGCACACCGCAGCCCCCGCCTGGTGTTCTGGACGGGCACACAAGTGTCTCCCACATGTGGGCTCGTCCCCAACCGAGGCTAAGCTGGGGCAGAGCTCGGCTTGTCATCCTGAGAAAGCCTGCAGCTCCACGCACAGCACTCTGTCGGGGGGCACCTCTCAGGTGCTGTTAGGTGAGGCTCTGACCAGGGAGGCCAAGGGCCCTGGGTGGGGCTCCTGACCCTCCACGACCTCTAGCCACCTCCAAACTCCTAACCCTGACCTCGGAGCCACCTCTGCGCCCCTAGGGCCGCTGCTCAAGACAGCCCATCCTCCTTCGGAGAACCAGGGGGTTCTGAGCATGCGGCCCCCCACCCCACCAGCAGCATCTTAACTCCCCCAAACTGCAAATTCCCCAGATTTGCTGAAGCAGACATGGGGGGGGCACCTGTGCAGTTCAAGCCCCCAGGACAGCTCAGGCTGACACCCACGAACCCCCCTGCCTCTCCCAAAAGGTTGTCTGGGCCACCCTGCTGCTGCCCAGTCGGGCTGACCTGCTCTTGCTGTAACCTGTGGGGCCGCTCATTCCCCCGAGGTCCTCGATCTAGCCCCCGCCAGAGCCGTGACCCGTGACCCTGAGCAGAGTATATACCCAAACCCGGCCCCTCCTGTGGCCCCTCTGCTGTCCCCCAGCCCAGGGGGCTCCCAGTGCGTGAGCAGGACCCCCGCGGGCCGGCCCGCTCAAACAGCTCCGCCTGCAGAGCCCATCCCCATGACACCTGTTCCCAGGCCCAAGTATTGCTGGCCAATGCGTCTGGTCTACGCGAGCACAGCCTCTAAGTTCAGTGAGACAGATGTGATGATGGAGGAGAGAAGGAACCCCACCGTGGTCAGGATGCAGGCATGGGGGAGGGGCAGGGCCATCCCCGGAAGCCCCCAGGTGATGGAGGGTCCAGAACACAGGAGCAGGAGACAAGCAGCCCAGAGGCTACCGCCTACCTCCCAAACCCACTGCCCGCTCCAAGGAACCCTCCAGAAGGAGGTCACCTGGACACTGTGAAGCCAGAGAAGAAATGTGCTTAGGAGGGAATCCAGTGTTCTGGGCCTCAGAATACTGTCCACCCCCTTTCAGGGTCCACAGTAAGGCCAGAGTCGGCTGGATGGGGGCCTTCTGGCCCACTGCCCAGCTACACCGGCCCCGGGGGGGGGGGCCTTTCCCACTTCCCCCTCCTGCCCTCAGGTCCCTGCCCCCGAAAGCCCCCTGGGACCCCCGCCAGGCCAAGGACCCTGCACACCACGTGTGGACACAGACGTGAGTGTCTGTAATCATGGAACGTGGTATGGAGGCCTCACGCAGCATGTGTTTTAATACAAACGTGGGAAAATGGAAGCCTCTCAGAGCAAAGGCTTGGCGTGTTCCTTCCGTGGCTCCCCAGGAGTCTCCGGGGCTGGCAGGTCCAGGGGGAGGAGACCATGCAGAGGACCGCCACCAGGATGACCCGGGGCCACCATGTGCGGGGCAGGGGCCGGGGGGAAAGAGTCGGAAGTGGGGGTGGCGGCGGGTGGGGTGGGCCAGACACTCAGGCTCCAGGAGGTCAGCGGGGGTGCGGGGGGCAGGGCGAGGTCACAAGGACGGGCAGGGATGGGTCTGGAACAGCTGACTGGGCCCTTAGCTTCTGGGGAAAGCTCAACAGGCACAGACTTTGGCCGCGGCGCAGGGACGGCCGGGGCGGGCACAGACAGTCCAGGCCTGGGCACTGAGCAGATAGCGGGAAGGAGCCACACCCGCCACCCAGAGCCCTCAGGAACATGTGTGCAGACTGGGGCAGTCCCCAGTGGGGGGTGGGGCGGGGGTGACAAAGGTCCAGATGGGCAGGACAGGCCAGCCCGGTGCTCCCACCTGCCCCCTCCTGGCGGTCAGTGGCTGAAGGACACACAACCCCGATCACAAGAGAGTGCTTGGGGGGCTCTCCTCCCTGGGGACACTGGCCAGCAGCTCAAGTCTCAGGGTCTCAGGGGAGAAAGGGCCCAGACCTGAGGTGAGCTGGCTCCTCCTACCACGTGAAGCCACCCCGGCTGGGGCTCGGGGGCCCTGGAGGCCACTCTGGGCTGAAGAGGACCAGTAGTCAGTCCAAAATGGTCTTGAAGTCTGCGGTCAGGCTGGGGTCAGCCGCTGCCTCCAGGGCGGCCAGAGTCACCCCCGGGAGCTGCCGGCACAGCTGCGCTTTGGCTGTAAGGGGACGAGTGACACGAGGGTGCCCCAGCCTTGGGACTCCGCCGAAGGCCATGCAGGCGTGTTCTGTGCGCTGAGCGCCTGCCCCGTGCAGGCCAGGCTCCGAGTGCCAGGTGGGGCGGACAGGAGGGATGTGTGGGAAAGACTGGCTGCTGGGGGTCCCTCTGCCCATGTCGGGGCAGCCAGGGCAGAGCCCGGGCACTCAGGCTGGGGGACACCAGGCTAGCGGGGCGGAGGGAGTGGGGCCTTGACCTCTCCCCACAGACAGGAAGTGAGGTGTGGAGTGGTGGAGTGACAGGTGGGCGTGCCCGGCAGGGGGTGAGAGAGCCTATGACCCCAGGGCACCTGCACTCTATCACCTGGGGGCTCCTAGACCCACCCACCGCCATTCAGACACGGAGGAGCCCAGCCCTGCTCAGGCACACAGAAGGCAGGACAGAGCAGCGCCTCGCCCTTACCTGCCCGGAGTGCCCCCAGAAGACACCTGTAGGTACCACCGTGACGAGCCAGCTTGAGCAGAAAGGCGTGGAGGCAGAGCCACTGAGCGGCCTCAGAAGGAAACGGGCCAGAGGCGCCCTTGGTCCCCAGGGACATCCCTGGGGGGGGGGGGGGGGGGAAACACATGGACAGGCTAAGGCCCCGCCTGGAAAGACCACGTACTCCGATGGGCCCCATGCTGCCTGGGGTCCCCACGCCACCTGAGCCCAGGAGCAGGGACAGAGGCCGGGGGGGGGGGGGCAAACGGGCAATTCTGTTGTAAGGTCAGCCGTAACACGAGCTCCAGGGAACCCTGACGGCTGGCACTTTATTCCTCTTCTCAAAAGGAACATCCACAGAACGGAAATCACAAAGACCCGAGGGACACCGCACGGCCTGAGCTGCTGACCGGCCGGAGGCCTCCAGGATGGAGCTGCGGGGAGCAGAGATGGTTCTGGGGGGCGCCTGGGGCAAGGCTGGGCTGCAGACAGTGAGCTCCAGGGGCGTCAGGCGTGGGGCCCAGCCTCCTCCCCACCACTGGCCGGGATTTGTGCCCGAGGCCCAGGGCACCAAGGGGAGGGGGCGCTACCAGGCCCAGGCCTGACGGGGGCACTCCGGAGCGCACGGCCATGCTGTGTGGGAAGCGTGCCGGGGAGCATCCCGTGTTGCTGCACTACAGGTGACCCCTCAAAACCCGCCAGCGACACCCAGTATCCCCCCCCGCACACCTGTGTTCTTGGCTTTCAGGAGGGAGTAGCAGTGCGACGCGGTGTCCGCGATGACACGGAGGAAGAAGGAGGGGTTCTTCCTCACCGGCTGGTTGAATGGAAACTGGAGCACACATGCGTGGAACCTGATGGAGGGACGCCGTGTGGGAGGAGGGTCCCCGGCTGGGGTGCGTCTGCGTGCATGGATGTGTGCATACGTGTGCACACGTGTCCCTCCGTGTCTGTGTGTGCACGGGACCACACGACAAGCCCCCTCCAGGTGCCTCGTGCTCCTGGTCTCACTGACCACCTGGGCCCCTTCTGGAATAACGTGCACGCCTGTCCCTCTGCCAGCAGCCTGACTTCACACATCATCACCCTGTTGAGTGGCAAGCACTTTCCCGCCTGCGGGAGACCGGAGCCGGATTTGGAAACGACACACGCCCGGCTCCAGTCCACAGACTCGCCCAGGCTCACACGTCCATCTGTCCTGACCGTGGCTGGAAGTCAGCTGCTCCCCTGAGTGGCCGGGGGCAGGTCTCCCTTGCAAACCAGAGCAAAGCCTGGCTCTATGTCTGAGGCTGGGGCAGCCAAGGTGACCTCGGGGTCAACACGCCTGAGGTGGAAGCGTCCCCCCAAGAGCTGTAGGAAGGCAGAAGCACCACAGGGCCCCCCAACTGCCCAGCCATGCCCTAGTTCTCGGCAGGGCAACCCGGAGCCATGAAGGGACCGAGAATGTTCCAGAAGCACATGGGGGCTCAGACGTTCCCATTAGTGGGGCAGGAATGGCAGCTGGGCTGTTTCGGGGCCACAGCCCAAAACCCCTTTCTGGGGGACATCGGAGGGTCGCGACCCTCCCCTGTACCCACCTGTTCCTCTGCTCTCTGGGACCCGAGCCCTATGGTGTCTGCCTTCCAACGCCACACGTGGGCTGCCTGTACCCGCCTCGTGCTCCAGGCCCCTATGAGGTCCCGGGTCAGAGCACAGGAGTGGGGACTCCCTGGGCCACGGTGGACTCCCGTCGCTGCCTGGGGACCACGCAAGGTGCACACACACGCACACACACAAAGCTGCAGCGTCCGCGGCTGAAAACCTGGGACACTGGAGGGCAGGGCGCTCTCCCAGGCCGCGGGAGAGCCGGGGCCTCGCAGTCCCACGGACCCACATGTGGCTGTGTGGCCAGGGAACCCACCTGTAGGCCTGCAGCAGGAATATCTTGTAAATGTTGGTATAAACCGTATGGACGCTGTTCACCTGGGTCACAAAGGAAGACAAACGTTGCAGATACATCTGGAATTTAGATTTCCGTCTCGCGCTTTATCACCAGGTCGGAGGGAGGCTGGAGGAGGCGGCCCCAGGTGGGTCCCCCCTGCGGTGGCGGCGGGAGGGCCGGGGAGGTGAGCGCCGAGTGGCTCCAGAGCCTGAGCCCCAAGGCCTCGGAGCCCCACCGTGGGGAGGGACCCAGCGCCAGACGATGGGCCCCGGCGGGCGTGAGGACCGGCCGCGCGCTCACCTGCAGATCCAGAAACAAAGTGCAGCACTTGAGCCGCAGGACGGCGAACAGCTTGCGCCGCATGCTCCTGCCGGGCCTGGTGCCCTGGCTGAAGGTGAGGCTTGAGCGGATGGAGGTCTGGGCGTAGCTGAGGGACAGAGCGGGAGCCCCTGAGACGCGAGGCCTCCTCGCTGCAGCCCACCCACCCGCCCACGCTGTCACAGGCACGCTCAGATCACACCTCACACGCGTGTCCGCCCACGCCCGGGCCGCGGGGGACTCGGGCGGGGCGGGCCCTCATGTACCGCACACATCTGGGTCACGATCGGGGTCATGTACGCGTTCACGCGTTAGTGACAAACAGCACAGAGCACCAGTGAAGTCCACGATTCAACCAGACACGTTAACGTGGCAACCACGTGCCTGACTGGGTGCCTTCCTGGGAGAGCGTCCGAGCGGGGTGGGGTCTCCTCGGGCTCGGCGCGGCTGCTCGGGCCACACGGGGCCTTGAGGCCACAGTATGGCAGCTTCTGGCAGCCTGGAGGGCTTCTTGCAGGAGGAGGACGCCCCACCGACAGCCGGACGCCGTGGATGAGGCTAACACGGTCTCAAGATGGGAGACAGGGAAGACACAGGAAGAGGAAGGAAAGCCGTCGGCTCAGCACCGCCCACACTGGAACACCTGCCCCTGCCCCTATGCCCCCGAAATTCCCCGTGGCCCGTGTGGTCTGTGCCCCGGGAGGTATCCCTCAGTGCCAGCGTCAAACACGCTAACCTCGAGATCAACTTTTCATCTTACTGAATAGTTTCTGAGAGTAATTTCAATGTCAGAATAAAGCTTTTCTGAGCCGCTGAGTCAGGCTGTTGCGTTAGCTGTGGTAACTCACGCTGTCCCAACAGTCAAGTGACAGCTCTGATGATGTCCCTGATTTTTGTTCCTTGAGGACAGATTTCTGGAAGTGCAGTTACTGGGAAAAGGTCTGATTGTTTCAAGAGCTTTAATACAAATTTGCTGCTTTCTAGAGAAGTTGCTCCAGTTTGCCCAACCCTCAGAAATGTGCCCATGTGCCCGGGCCCGACTGGAGCGCCAGGAGCGCTGCTGAGGGACCGTGGGCGCCAGGGACCGGCACCTGGGACGGAAGCTTCTCTAGCGGGCGGGCAGAGCCTGGTGGGAGTGTCTCCAGTCCCCACCCCCGCGGGCTCAGGGCCACACCCTCTCCTCCATGACGGCGTCCATCGCGGCCTCCCTACAAGCCTCCACGTCCAACCTCTACAGAGCTCAGCGCACGGAAGGGAGGCCACTGGAGCCAGGCCTGGGTTCAAATCGTGCCGCTGGGTGACCAGGGGCAGGTCCCTTGTCTGCGCCAAAAGGACACATCTGAGAAGTAGCCGCGGGCCCCAAATACTGGGCTCAGTGAGGCCACTTGCGCTCGAGGCGCTGCTACCGTCTCTGCCCATAGGCTTCAGGCTCCTGGTGCTGAGCCACTCGCCACTTCCTTTCCGGTCTGACGCCTGCCGGTCCCGCGCACTCCCCCCCCGCGCCACGTCGGAGGACCTTCACCCACCTGTTTTCTGAGTCCTCCCGCTCTGTCCCTGCTGTTTTGTTTCCCGAGCCCAGAACTGGCTCCTGGGCGCGCCATGACACCAAGCTGTGGCACACTGGCTGCTCCTACTTTGTTTCCTAGACAACCGGACGTCCTCCCCTCACTCCCACCCGCGGCACCACGGCAAACCCACGCGTGCTCGTGAGGGCGGCCCTGTCGGTCTGGCCGCCTTGCCCTCCCCACCTTGGATGAGCTGGGTTTGGGGAAGACTCGGAAGTCCACGAGACAAGCCCGCCTTGTCACTGTCTTTTCCAGGACAGTCCTCATCCTACCTGTATCTCCTCCCCCTCGGCCTGCCCAGCCTTTGCCGCGTACGCAGGACACCGCATGGGGGTCCAGGCACCTCTGTCTCCACAGCCAAGCCCTTAGGGCCGCTTCTGTGAACAGGCGTTTGTGGAGAGGTCCTGTGAGAGCACAGCTACCCCGCGACACCCACACGCTCTCGGGCGGTGTCATTACGCAGGGAGAGAATGGGGTGCCAGGCCGGAACGGCAGTGCCCGTCCCTCAAACGGCCTAGGTTCTTGGGGAGCAGACAGGTGGTGGGCCGTTCGTGACCAATGGGCGTGGTGGGGGCCGGATGGCGAGAGAGGGCGTGGAGCCGGGGCGTCTGAGCCGAGTCCCAAGGATGAAGAGAGACCAACCAAAGATGGGGCGGCCAGGGCAGGAAGGGGGCCTGGGTTTCGCACGCAGAAGGACAGGCGTGAGTCTGCATGGGGAGGTGAGGGCAGCAGAGCGGGCTGGGAGAGCAGAAAGAGCACCGTGGAAACAAACCGGGAGCGTTCAAGCCAGGACAGTGGAGTCCCCAGCCGGCAAAGGGAAGGCCCGCCCTCCAGCGTGGCCGTGGAATCTGTACTTCCTGCTTGTATGAGAGCGCGTTCCTGCATTCACGTCTGTCCTGAGTCTGTGTCTGGGCCAAGCCCGAGGCCAGGCTGGAGCTCTCAGGCTCAGGAGAAACCGGCTGTGAGGGGCTGAACTGGTCCCCAAATCCACGTTACAGCCCTAACCCACGTGACCATGTGTGGGGACGGAGTCTGTAAGAAGCACTAAGGTCATGGGAAGGCCCGACCCAACAGGACTGATATCCTTGTAGGAAGAGAGACGCCAGAGACGCCTGAATGCAGACGGATGTGAGGACACAGGAGACCACGAGGAGAACCAACCCTGCCCACACGTGGGTCTCGGACTCCCAGCCTCCACGAAGAGAGAACAGAAAGTCTGGGGGAGCTGCTGGTCCACAGTATTGTTCGCGGGAGCACGAGCTCACCAGGACAGGGTCCCACGTACCACGTACACAGCAGGCCCCGTGCACCACAGCCCTGCTCCCCAGGGAGGCCATGGTGGGCATTACAGGGTGTGCCCCCGTCCTAAGGAGACTTGCGTCCAGCCGGTCCCCAAACCTCTGAACTCAGATCTATACAGCGTCCTGCAGAACACACTATGACCCCCAAGTCTCCTGTACAAATTCCTCTAACCAAGAACGCCCCGAAACTGCTCACCTAGCAAGTGCGCTTAATCCCAAGGAGGATGTGTTGCCACCCCCGTCTGGATGGGCCACTGGGCACCCCTGACCTGTGACCCACCCGTCACCCACAGAGGCAGGAAGGCTGCGCGCTGTGCTGCGTCCATCGCGGGCGTATTCACCTGGAGTAGTCACAGGACACCTCCAGGGTCCGGGTGTCCAGCAGCAAGCCGCACCAGGGGAACAGGCAGTGGGCTGGCAGCTGGAGGGGGGCCGCGCTGCCCAGGGCGATGTCCTCCACAGGGAAGTTCACTGCCGTCTTCTGCAAGTTGGCTGTGCAGCCGTACTCGGGAACACCTCTGACCAGGGTCCTGAAGCAGAGAGATCAAGTCAGCCCCTGGGAGGAGGGGGACGCCGCTGGGGGGCTGGGGCACTCTGCGGTGTGGCAGCCGCGGGCACTGAGCCGGAGCCACGGGCATGGAGGCAGGCATGGGCGCTGCCCTGGGGAGCGGGGCTGCCAGCCCACAGGCCCCTTGGAAGTTGGGGTGCACGCCGCACTGGGCAGATGGCGGGGGGGCTGCGCCGCACACACAGGAATAGAAGCGAGGCCGCGAACTTGCTTGTGTGGCTCCCCTTCTCCCTGTAGGCCACATGGGAGGGACTTGCTAAATGGTGGTGCTACGAGGCCGGGGCGCCATATAGGGGGTTGGTTATTTTCCAGAATTAAGTCGGACACGTGGGGTCCTCCGCGCTGTCCCTTTGGGGCCCCAGGAGTCCAGGGTCTTACTTTCAAGTGTGCTTTTCCAGGGAAGCAGACAGTTATAAACTGAGGGGTGTTTGCTCTGGTTGCTGGGCTATCTTTGGACAAACCCGTCACCCCAAGCCCGCCCGCGGGGGAGTCCCGGGCTCAGAGGGAGCGAGAGTCCTGCGGGCGTGCCCTGGGGCACGGCAGCCCGCAAAGGGCTCCCTACAAATGTAAATTCATCTCACGAAGGGGGAACCGTTACTCCGCGAGTCAGGTCAGCCGCTCACGGGCCACAGGAGAGCCGTGGACGCGCGTGTGGGAGCCTCACCTGAGAAAGGCCCGCGCTTGCGTCAGGTGAGGTGTGACCAGCAGAAAGTCGTCCACCAGGCGCAGCAGCACCCTACGACGGGGCAGAGGGGCCGGGGCTGCAGCAACGGGCTGAAGGTCAGAGGGACGTAAATACCCCAGTCCACAAGGACACGGACAAAGTAACTTTCTCCAGAGAGTCTACACAAAGGCTTTCCCTTCTCGTGGGACATGGCAGCGGCTGGGGATGCACGGGCAGGGGCACGGCCACGGCTCAGAGGCCCGTGGAAACGCGCCCGGGCCCTGGCTGCACTAGACGCTGCTTCTAAGCCTACGTTCAAGACCCGCTCACTACCTCCCATGTGACCTGACACAAAGCCACGAGTATGGCCCTGTCCACACCTAGAGGACCCGAAACGCGAGGTGGGGTGAAAGCAAGTTCACACACACACACACACAGTGCGAGGAATCCGTACCCGTCCTGCTGGATTCCAGGAAACAACCTGCTCTCCATGTCCCCGTAGCAGAGACTGCACAGCAGAGTGGACAGGATGGAGCCCTGGGGGATCCCCTGACACTGGACGTACGACCTGGCGGACAGGACGCGGGTGGGAGCAGGCCACAGCAGGCCTCGCATTCATTATAGACACAAGTGCACGCAGACCACAGACACGCAGGCCACGCGCACAGACCACACACGCATGAAGACACACCACGTGCGGACCACGCACCCATATGCGCCACACACTGGGGGGCACGTGAATCAAGGTTTGTCATGTGCGCCCACGAAGCCCTGCCAGGTGTCTGTTAATACCTGCCACTGTCCACGTGGGCCCAACCCATTTTCATAAAGATCACGGCAGGCAGAGAAGTGGGTGGTGCCTCTCCGTGGGAGGCGTGGGGGTCACAGGTATGGCCTTTCCCATGGAGAAAGTTCTCTAGTGACGCGGGTGCCACTGACAGGCATGCCGCCTTGTGAAGACTCACCCCACTGTGCACTCACCAGGAGTATTTTACTTTTCAAATATAATTACATTTAATGAGTGCTGTAATTATTCATAACACAGTAATAACAATACGTCCTTTCACTAAGCTTCTGATTCCTAGAGCACAGGGAATGATCCCAGGGAAGATGCCTACATTCCAAGCTGACCTCTAACGACCTTGGCTGTGAGCCTGAGCCCCCAGGACCACCTCTCTCATCAGATGCTCGCTGGGGTCCTCGTGCAGGGGCTCGCCCAGAGAAATCTGGCTTTGTCTGTATAAATAAAAAAATCATCTGCGGGCATTTAAGTGCCAAAGGACTTCCCGAACCCTGGGAGCTGAGTGGCCGCGGCGCCTGCAGAGGGCCAGAGGCAACGACGGGAAGGTGCCGGGGACCCCGACTCACTTGCCCCCGATCCTTATGACGTGGTTGTACACCAGGCGCAGGAAGAGGTGGAAAAGGCCGCTGCCGGCTTCGTTCAGAGAGGAGCTCTGGAAGAACAAACGGAGGTGTGGGCGGGCAGGGGCCCCACGCTGGACGCCACACGGGGCGGTCTGCGGCTCTGGCCGGGCTCGAGCCTGTGGACGCTGGCCCAGAGGGCACACGCCGTGTGTCCCGCAGCAGCTGACGGGAACCCAGGTCCTCACATCTCAGAGCCTCAGTGGGTGGACCGGCTTCTCCCTGTAACTGGTTCTAGAAAGGCCACGGAGCCTGACGGCTGATCCATCACCAAGGGCCCCGCACTCAGGAACTGCCCCTGCTTACGTGCAAGGAAAAGGGGTTTCCCACTAGATGGTCAGTCCCGGGGGGCACAGGGCAAATCCAACTTGTCCTCCTAAGGAAGGGGGCACGTTTCCTTTCAGCCTCGCGAGCACAACTGAGGGAGAGGGCGTCTCTAGCAAGTCACGCGGAAGCAGCTGGACCGCGGTGGAGTCTGCTACGAGGCTGCACCTGGGCCCCTCCAGCCAGACGGTGGCCACCGCCCGTGTCCGTGCCCCTCCCCAGCAGCGAGCTGCGTGCCAGACCCCCCACCTGCTCAATGACCACAGCGTCCCTCAGTGAGCTGGTCTCTTGCAGATGCTCCACGAAGTGCCTCATGTACGGCTGGAGGTCTGCGAAGGTGGACACCTGCCGGCACAGAGGAGGGGTGAGGCAGACACGCACCGCCCAGGCCTGGCGAGCAGAAGTCACATCGCGGGGGACCTCATCCGCATCAGGAGTGAGCAGGTGCCGTCTGGGAACGGGAGGGGACGGCACTGGGAGCTGGTCAGGGCCCCAGAGCACAGGAACCGTCCACCTCGTCACTCCCCTGACAACAGATGACATGCGGAGGAAAGCCGCTGGGGTCCCAGTCTTTGGAAGGGGTCCCTCCTTCCCGAGACCCCTCCCTGAGGCCTGTCCATTCGCCATGGGAGGTGGAGCCCGAGCACAGGGCCACCTAAGCAGCCAGCATGGAGGGGCTGGTCTGGGGAGGAGGGGACTGCAGAGAAATGAGCCAAAACTGCCATTTCTTCCCTAGTTCCATTGACTATAAGCATTAGGTGCCCCGGGGGGTGCTGGGAACTGCTGCAAAGGCAGTGATGGGGCCGCGGTGGCCAGGCTCTCGGGTGAGCACAGGAGGCTGGGGGCCGAAGGGGAGCAGAGGCCAGCCCTGCAGGATCTAATACCAGTCCCGTCAGACCCTAGTGATCCGCCACTCCCACTGGCAGGTGAGAGATTCTCCCATGGAGAAAACCAGCATTCTGCAAAACCTATGCTTTACAGTTTTTAGTTAGAAGGCTGGCATCTCATGGGAACGCATGGGGTGGGGGGAGAAGAGAACAGGTCTGTGCGACCACGACGCCCCGCAGACGTGCTAGGAACCTGCCCGAGGATGAGGCCGCTATGGAGCTGCCGGGATTTAAAAGTCAATCAAGAGAAAGTTAATAAAAAGTCAATAAAAAACAATAAAACAAAGAAAAAAAAAGGAAAAATGAACCAGAGAGCTGGAGTCTGTGAGAAAATTCACATGGGATTTCAAGGACTGAAGAACAGGACCAGTGACCGGAAGGATCTCATGGAAACAGGTGGTCGGTCAGAACACGTGAGGTGTGGCCGGAGTCCGTGTGCAGAACACACGCGGAGGGGAACCTAGACCGTGAACACGCCCCGACACTGCGTCCGGAGGTAAAGTCCAGCGGGCGGGGCGCCGAGAGCACGAGCTGTTCTCACGGAAACTGCAGGACCGCGTTGCCACCGCCAGGGACAGACGGCGTGCAGAGCAGAAAGGACACGGCATCAGCCATGAACGCCGCCAAACTGGCTCCGTGAAGGTGAAAAACTTCTGTTCATCAAGACCCCGTTTGTGATGAAAAGGCAGAGACAGACCAAGAACACGTGAAGATCCCAAGAAATCCGTGACGAACGCACACGGCTCCTCACAAGGGGGGGATGAGCTCAACGGGCATCTCATGAGAGGAGACATCCGAGTGGCCCATTCATGAAGGGCGCTCGCCGGGCACGTCATGGGGAAGATGCCCCGCACACTGACACAGGACGGCCGCACGCGCCGCAGGGACACTCGGCCCCGCGCAGCGCTGCCACCCCCGGACACTGTGGGCACGAGCACGGCCGGCCCAGTGGTGGCAGCGGCACACGTGGCAGCGTGGTCGGGCACCGTCCCCCAACACGGAACGGCTCCACGCCAGCAACGTCCCCATCCACGGATCACCCGTGAGGGGAACGCCCGCCCAGCAGAAAGCAGAGCCCTGCGGGCAGCACTGGTACCACAGAACTCCGACCACGACAGGGAGAGTAGAGAGCTGCCACCGCCACCGGCCGCGTCTCAGACTCGCTGGGGAGCAGAGGACACAGACACAAAGGGCACGTTCTGCCTGATGTCACGTTCATGGAATTTGAGACAGATACGTGAGTCCACAAGACTGACATCTGAGCAGGGGACACCCTGGAGTGGGACGGGGGTCTTGTGGGCACCGTGATTTTCTACTTCTCAACCCAGGTGGTGGCTGCCATCTGTGTCCACAAGGGCAAAATCGCATTTTGTCGCAGACTCGGGATGTGCAAACCACATCATCTGAGCCCCACCCCAGAGGGGTCACGTGGGGCTCTCCTGAGAATTTCGGGGTCACTCCTTGCCCTTGGCAGCCTTCTGCCTCCCCACATCCCGGCTGCTCTGGGGACCCGGGTGCTTCAGACGACTGGTAGGGAACTGCTGCATCTGACCAGGCCCCTTGTCCTTTCCCAGCCCTGGCCTCTGGGGGAGGGGTACCCCAGACCCGCAGCTCTGCTGTGTGGGCAGGGGCAGCGCGGGAGGCCCAGCTGTCCTGGGCGAGGCACCACCGGGCCCTCTCCTCCCACAGCGCTGGCCCAGTGCTGGCCCACGGAGCACACCCAGCCCTCTCCACGACCTCGGGCCAGGCACAGGCTCCCAGGGCACGTCTGCGGGGACATCAGCTCCGCTGCTGCTGGTGTACCGTCCGCGGCCTGCCTCTGTAAAGGGACACAGGAGGCAGCGGCCCGCAGCACGAGAGGACGCGAATATAACAGGAACGAGAGTGTGAGGTGCCTTCTGGCTCTGGGGGCAGAGGGAGTGCAGCTCAGCACCCATGGACGTGGGCAGGGGCCTCGGGGGGCAGGTCCATCCATGCCACGGACACGTCCACACCACAGACACCTCATCATGGAACATGCACTCCTGCAGCTCTTACGTGTCTTTTGAAGGACTTGCGGACGTGTCCCTGGGCAGTTCTCCGGACCACGGCATACTGGCGCACGCAGTAGGTGTTTTCTTGAGGCCTGATCACGTTGGCAATGACCTCTACCAGCCTGTCCTGGGGGAGGGCATCATACGCCCCCGTCACGTCCACCTACGTGGGAACAGATATGCCTGTGCAGGGAACGCCCCCGGGGTTCCAGGTACAGCTGGTCCTGACCTGCTGTTACCAAACTCAGGGGGATCGGACGCCCTGAAACCCCACTGACAGCCCTGTCCCCGCCGCACACACCTGTTCCACGGCCCCCAGACTCAGCACCCCCGGGGCAGGCCTGCATCCCGGTCTACACCCAGAGACGTGATGTGGCTTCCCCAAGGGACACCCTATTCGGGCAAACTCAGGGGCTGAAGGTCAGCCACTCCCGCCCCCACCCCGCCAGGGCCCACGATACACGGCCAGCCAGTGGAGGGGCTGCTCCCGCAGGCCGGACATGCCCAGCCAGCTCACTTGGCGTGGGGTGGGGACCAGAACTGAGCACCGACCTTGACAAAGTACAGCTGGGGTGCTGGGTCCTGGGCCCGCACGCGCAGCACAAAGGCTCGCCAGGCCCTGTGGATGTCGTCCATACCCAGCACGGAGGCCCCCAGGAGGCTGGGGCGCCGGGCCCGCTCGTAGTTCAGCACACTGAACAGTGTCTTCACTTGCGAGGTGAGATGCTGGACCTGGAGAGCCGGCCCGGGACAGGGGCAGCGTCATCAGAGGACGCCCATCAAACGGGGGCCTGGGCCAGACCTCCCCACCCCACCCACTGGGCCCCCAGGAACAGCTCCCTGCCTCCGCGCCTCCCTTGCCCACCGGCATCCCCCAGACTCCAGAAGGGCCAGATGGCCGACCCCCCACACACCCTCGGACCTGGGGTCTCCCAACGGATCTGTTACGGGACCCTGGAGACTCTGTATAGAGATTGCAGCTAACTTAACAACAGGTGTCTTCCTTCTCCACCTCCCGAGCCCCCACCACACGCAGGGCAGGATGCTGCCTCTGCAGGGACCCCTCACCCACCACGTAGGAGGAACCCCTCTCCACTCACAGACCCAACCAGGTCCCCAGCCAACATCGACAGCCTTGCTTCCTTGTTTGAGGGCATCACAATGACAAAATCACCCCACTCTGCGGAACCACTGGAAAAGGGTCAGAGCTCTGGTGACAGACATGCCGTCGGGGGGACCTATGGGAGGTGCTAACCACAGCGGGAGGTCCTGCATGGGTCACTGGAACCCCAGCAGGCCAGTGGCAGGTGAATAACCCAGTTCTTTCTATCCTCAGCTCACGGAGAGTAGAGTCCCCTGCATCGGCAGGATTCCAGAAGCTGGGGGCAGAGTGGGT
Organism: Ursus arctos; assembly: GCF_023065955.2. Lineage (NCBI taxonomy): Eukaryota > Metazoa > Chordata > Mammalia > Carnivora > Ursidae > Ursus > Ursus arctos. Next base: position 929,131 of record NW_026622819.1, read on the forward strand.
AGCTCTGTCATGAGAACCTGTGGGTTCATGGAGGCTGTCTAGCATCTTGTAGGATTGGCCTTCCCACGAGCTCCTTGTCTGCACTCAGGCGCACGGCCCTGTCCGTGGTGCTCTGCCCTCCCGGGGGCCTGACGGGCTGCAGACCCTCCTCCCGGCCTCCTGTCTACCTCCACGCCAAGCCTGGGCTGTCCATGCCCTTGACTTAGAAATGAAAAGACAGCGTTGACCTTCTTGTCTCTGCGGAACGTTCTGGCTCCCACCACGTAGTCCATGTTCACAATGGGCCGCAGCCCACTGCGCTTGGGGAGGAAGCGGAGTCGGGATGTTAGGAGAGTTCCTCTGGCTTCATGGTGTCTTCTGACCTCTGCTGCGGACAGTTCTCGGAGATGCACGCTGGTGAAGTGCTGTCTGAAACAGAGAATCGTGTGGGCTGCAGCTCGGCAGGCATGCGAGACGTCCAGAGCGGGTAAACCCACCAGAGAGAGCCAGGCTCCCAAAGTTGGCAGAGCCAGCCCCCAGGATCCCCATGCTGTGGCCGACCCCCTGCAGGGGCAGCCATCCACGCAGGGCAGGGGGCGGGGGAGGTGGTGACTGGGGCAGCCCCACAGAGGAACAGAACCATCTCTCCATGGACGTGCCGGCTCCCCGTCACCCGTGACCGGCAGCCTGTCCCCCAGCACCACCCACAGGCGGTGGGGGGGCCCAGCAGGGAAGGGCAGGATGCAAGCCCAACCCACCATGGGGACTCAGAAGCCCGGCAGGCAGGGGACGGCTTCCACAGTCCCCACAAGAAGTCTCAAGAGCCACTCTGAGTCACTGCACTGTTACCTCAAACCTAGAGTAAAGGCCTCCAGACCGTCTCCCAGGGGCAGGAGGACACAGCCCCAGCGCCCTGTGGCTCACGGGACTCCGGCCCAGCTCCCTCTGCACGAGATGTCCTGACTCAGGGCATGGGTTTGACCCAAATGTGGGATCCAGCCCAGGAGCCCTGATCTCGCCACTTTCGGGGCCCTGCCCAGCGCTGGAAGGACACTGGGCGTGTTCGGCCAGGCTGGCAGACCAGCCCTGACGGGATCCCGACTCGGCCTGCGTCCAGCACAACCCTTCAGATGGACATAAAGCAGCGTCTGAGACGAGCCTAGCAGCCAGTCGGGCAAGTCAGGCTGCAAGGTAGTGCGTGGGGCCCCGCTTCCTGACGCACACGTCTGCCCCCGGGTACTGCCTGCACGCCATCACCTGGTGAGGCCGTCCCACTCATTCTGTGTGGGTTAAAACAGAATCCGACCCAGGGGCCAGGGACGAGCCAGCGACCCGTCTGCGTGGTCGCTTCCATCCAGGACAAACTTCTTCCACTTCTGCGCCCCACGCAGCCCCAACTCTGACGTCACAGGCCAACAAAGGGGGGCCCCCAGCGAGGGGCGCACAGGGAGGGACCCCAGTGACGGGCCCCCTGGGAGGGGGGCGCACAGGGAGCTGGCGGCTGGCTGGGTGGCCAGGACGCAGGGCTGTCACCCGCACACACAGGAGAACACACGCGAAGGGCACGGACTGACACACCTGATTCCTATACTCTGTAACTGGCTCCACACGGTCTTCCGGTAGAAGAAGAGCCGGTTCTTCTGAAACGTGGTTTCCGTGACATAAAAAAACGACCTGAGCAGCTCAACCACGTACGTGCCCATCAGCCAGCACAGGAACGTGGCCAGGACCTCCTCCCTGCGACGGTGCTCGGCGGCCGGGACACAGCGAGCCCCTGCAACGGGAAAGGCCCAGAACCCAGTGTCCACCCCAGCTGCCCCACACATCGCAGCCACCCCGGCCGCATGAAACAGGCACGTGGGGACTGAGGCGCAGGGAACGGATCCTCAGCCAGAGGAGGGGGCGCAAGCCATTGACGACGCTTCTGCGGATACCGCCAAGCGAGAGCACTGCGGATGTCGGGCTTTAATAAAAGATGTTCCTGGATTAGTTCCACGTTTCCTTTTCTACTTTGTGATGTGGTTACCGGAAAGTTTGGGGATGTGGTCACGTTATATTTCTACTGGACAGAGAGGACGGGGCCTCGTCATCAGTCCTGGTTTACAAGCAGGACGCAGAAGCAGAGACATGCTCTCCATACGGGGACACAGCCATTCAGCAGGGCCACCACCGGGCAGCAGGACCCAGAAATGCCCGGGGTTTCCCAGGCTGGACCACACGGGAGCTAAGGGCTGCCAGACCTGCGCAGCTGGGAACACACACCACAGGAATGGGAAGTCACCCCACGGGGCCAGGGAACACACCCCACGGGTCAAACCAGTCCTCTGTGCGTTCCTCTGTAGTTTATTCTGCGCACTCAGAAAGGTCATGAGAAGGTGTCACCAGGTTGCCACAGAGGCCACGGCCCATATGGAACTGGGGGCTTCACCACTGATAACGGACATGGAAGGAACCGTGAAGGAGCAGGAAGGGGACCCAGAGGCTGGTCTGGGGCAGAGCACAGAATGGAGAGAGAGGGGAGGGAAGAAAAGGGCAGGGGACAAAGCTCAATAAACGCTGACCACAGACCACGACACGACCTCTAACTTGGGGCGTAACTCAGGCCGTGGGATATCCGTGTCAGGCCCGCACATTGCTCAGGACAAGGGACCCTGAGAGGACAGCAGAGCACGAGGCTCCGAAGCACCGCCGGGGGGGGGGGGGCGCAAACTGGGAAGGAGGGTGGAGTGGGAGAGGCGCACGGTGTGGCAACGGGCGTGGCCATGGCCACAGGAAGCAGCAGACGGCCAGGGCCACAGCTGGAGTGTGCAAGGACACAGGGAGGTCCAGAGGCTGGGCCCCACTCCCCCGGGAAAGCACCAGCTCCCTCCGGCATGCAGTGCACATAGGCACGGCAGACCTTGTGTGAAGCTGGGGACAGGGTCACGGAACTCAACTCCTTCCACAGAGTGAGCGGCAGCCTGACAGCACCAGTCCTGTGACAGCCTGTCCAACAGCGCCTGGCACCTTGGAGGTTCCACGGTGTGGCACGGAGAAGGGAGTGGCTGGTTATGGTGTACAGGCATGCCAGGTGAGAAAGTTCTAGAAACGTGCTGTGCAACACAGTGCTTACACTTGGCAATGTTTCCTATGTACTTAACCATTTGTTAGGAGGATAGGTCTCAGCCTGTATGTTGTTTTCCCACAATTAAAAAAAACAACAACCTTACAAACCCAAGTTATTGGAAGGTCGTCCTGCTGTCTGCCATCACCTGGCCTCAGAGCCTCTTGGGGAACTGGAAAGGGTGTGCCCCTGCCCCCCATTGGAGGCCATCATAATCACGTTCTTTGGAGACGAGGCCAGGTATATTTTAAGCCCCCATCGCAGGAGACTGAAGTGGGAATCCGGGTGGTAACCTTGGCTCTAACAGAGGGCTCCGCAATCTTCTTTCACCGAGAAGTCTCAGACGTTTTGGGAGCTTGGGGAAGGTCAAGTGGCAAAACCCCGGGGTCTGTCCTTGTTGCTGCTGCTCCCCGCCACGGAGGATGGCTGGACCTGCGTCCCCACATCTGCTCACCATGTGTCTCCGGTGCCTGCCTGAGTCCATCAGCACCTCCAAGGTTCATGTAAACGGGATGGGAGGGGTCGGAGGTGGAGGATGGAGCCCCCACCTCGAGCCCGAAGCCGGGTGTGCAGGGAAGGTTAGGAGGGAGGGGCCTACCACATTCAGGCGGCGGGCCTGGTCCTGCAGGGCCGACCAGGGACGTGCTCCCCGGGCTGCTCACCTGGGCTCCCGTGCAGCCAGGCGCAGTCCTGCACTTTCATCTTCCACGTCAGCTCCTGCAGCGAGAGCTTGGCGTGCTTTCCCAGAGAGATGAACTTCTTCACGTTCCTTAAGAAGCGGTGCTGGTTGTGCCTGGAGCCCCAGAGTCCAGCGGGCACCAGCCGGCACAGGCAGGCCCGCAGGAAAGCATACACCTGCCAGGGACTGCTGTGCTGCCGGAGAAGGTGGACCAGGCGCCCGGGGTCCGTGCTCTCCTCGGGGGCTGCCGCGGGCCTCTCCAACGGGCACACGCCCACTCCTCTGCACTCGCGGTTGCTGGACGCCTCCCCAGCGGCCGCCACCCGGAGCGGGCAGTGGGTCCTGAGGAGCGCCCCGTACGGGCACCGCGCGTGGTTCCCAAGCAGCTCCCGGAACAGGGGCCTCATCCGCCAGTAGCGCGCGGGCAGGCGGCGCGTCCTGCGGGCAGCCCCCGGCCTCCCGGGCTTGGAGCCCAGAAAGATGGTCTCCACGAGTTTCCGGGCCCCGGTCAGGCTAGGCGGCAGGGCACTGAGCAGGAAGGAGGGGCGCAGCCGCTCCCTGCCTCCCGAGCTGTAGAGGAAGTGCTTGGTCTCGGGGTGCGCTGGGTGATGGGGTACTCCCTGGGGCCCCTGAGATGGCTGTGCGGCCGGGGAGGTGCGACGAGTCCCAGGGGGCCCTCCCTCCCAAGAGGAAGCTTCTGCAGCGGCCCTGCCAGGTGTCACTGCGCGAGGCTTGCTGTCACTCGGCCCATAGGCCCTGCCCAGGTGGGCCCGGGTAGACGGCCTGTCGGTCCCCAGGTCCGGCTCTGGCGTCTCGCCGCGTCTGGGTCTCTTGGCCAGAGGCGGACTGCTCCCGGAGCTGCCCCGACGCCGCCTTGCGCCGGAGGTCCAAGCCTGGCGCGTGGGCCTGAGGTCCGTCCGGGTCCCAGGACTGCGGCCGGGGGACGCGAGAGGCCGAGCCACGGCTGGGACGCAAAGGTCGTAGAGAGGAGGCCCGCACACCTGGTAGGCGCAGCTCCGGGCCACCAGCACGTAGAGCGCGCAGTGCGTGAGCACGTGCGTGAGCACATCGTCGCCCACGCGGCGCAGCAGCAGCCCCCACGCACCGCTGCCACGCAGCGTCTCCGTTACCGTGTTGGGCAGGTAGCTGCGCACGCTGGTCGTAAAGGCCACGGGCGGCCCGCCGCGGGCCCCGTCTAGCAGGGCGAAGCCGAAAGCCAGCACGTTCCTGGCGCCGCGCTCGCAGAGCCTCTGCACCACCCTGGCCACCAGCTCCTTCAGGCAGGACACCTGCGGGGGGAGGGGTCCTGAAGCGCTGGGGACCGAGGCCCCCGGGGCCTGAGCGCGCGGCCCTCCCTTTCCCACCCCGGCAGGCCCGAGCCGGGTTCCCGAGGCAGCCCACCTGGCGGAAGGACGGGGCGACCGGGGGCGGCCGCGCGTCCCAGGGCACGCACACCAGGCACTGGGCCACCAGCGCGCGGAAGGCCGCCGGGTCCCCACGCCGCACGAGCCGCCGGCCCTGGGGCCCCAGGCGCCGCAGGAAGGTGGCCAGGGGAAGCACCTCGCGGTAGCGGCCCCGCAGCAGGGAGCGCACCGCGCGGCACCGGGGCGCGCGCGGCATGGCAGGAGAGGGGCGGGTCCGCGGGAGGAAGGGGCGGGCCCGGGGGGGGGGGGTCCGCGTGAGGAGGCGGGGATTCGGGGAGGAAGGGGCGGGGCCGGGGCGGGGTCTCGGCGTTCGGGGGTGTTGGCGCCAAGGTGTGGCGAGGCCCTGAAGTGCATTGGCCGCATCGTCTCCACCCATGTCCCGCGACCCCTTGCAGGGTGCCGCGGTCCAGCGAGGGTCACACAGCGGGGAGCAATGGAGGCGGCCTTGGCTCTGGGGGTACCCCAGGGGGAGCCCTAAGGTGGGGCAGCTGGGGCGCTCTACGCCCCCTGGGGAGAGGGTCCTCTGGTTTGTCTCTTTCTCCAGTGCGCCGTGACCCAGGCACTGAGGGCTGCCGAGGGGTCCAGCCGAGGAGGGGTGGTGGAAGGAGCAGGGTAGCAAATGGGCGAGGATGCCCAAGGAGAGGGGTCGCCGGCGCTGCGGCCACACAGGCCTGGGGGCAACTGAGGGTGGTGGCTGTGAGTCCCCTCCAACTTGGTCTCCTTGACCTGGGCTGTAGTTTCTCCCTTCAGGTCCTTAGGCTTCAGTCATCTCCACCAGAAACAAAAAACCCTACTAACCTTGGTCCACAAAGGATGGGGAGAAATTGGAGCCACAGGGCCTGTGTGGCCCCCAGGCTCCTCACACCTGCTCCCAGCTGCCACGCCCTCAGAGCCGACCCGGAAGACAGGACTGGGCAGGTGGAGGGACCGGCCTGCGGCCTCAGAGCCCCTTCCAGCCCAGCCCAGAAACCCTAGACAACATTGACCTCCAGACCCAGGGGGACAGTTGTGACAATGCCGGTCATGACTCTTGAACACGACACTTTGGAGGAACCACCCTAATGAGATCTCCCACAAACGCAGGCTCCCCCGCATGTTCAAGTTTGCATCCCTAAGCAACTGGCAAACTTGTGGGTCTCAGGAGGCTCCCGGGATGATGTACTGAGCTCAGCAAACACCGCGTGGCCGGGTGAGTCTTAACCTTTCACAAGGTAAGAAAGAAACGTGGTCAGGAAATTGCTTTTATTCATGGCCCTAGCATTTAAACAGGCCTCCCGTGAGTCCCTGGGCGCGGGCTTGCATATTCATGGCTCTGGCTGAGGGCTCTGATCAGTCCGACCTGGAGGGTTCCACCGACCCAGCACAGCCTCGGAGACTCGCTCACTTCTGCCACTGGTGCATTTGCCACTGCTGGGGAGAATTTGTTCTTTTCCAACAAAGTTACTCTGATTCTCCTGGAGAAGCCTGCTCAGAAGACAGACGTTTTTAGAAAAAGCAGAACAGGAGAAACCGAGGCAGAAAAGGACCCGTGCGGTTAATACCGTGTTGATGGTGAGAAAGTGTCTCCCAGCCGGAATGGAGACCGTTCATCTCCAGTGTCACAAGAGCAGTTAACTTGTCTCGGGAAGTGGGTGATATTCTGAAATCATTGCATCGTAAACGTGAAAAATGTTCCAAGGGAAAAACTGATGCTGTTGGCTTGAGATAAAATACAACGAAAGCCTTATCCTGGGCTTTTGGAGAGGCTGAGGGTGGGCTTCACACGGGACACCTGGAACTTTCCAAGCCGAGTGTGTGCTGCACCAGGAGCCAAAGAACGCCACAGCGCCATCGATTCGGTGCAAAAGCGAGGAGCCCCCACCCCCTGTGCGTGGGGGCTCCACACAGGCTGGACAGATTGACTTCAAGAGACTTCTAACAACACGTGCACAGGGCGTGGGGGGCTGCCCGGGAGGTTCAGGTCGCTCCCAGAACCTCAGGACGTCGACAGACGGCTTCTCCCCGGTCCACGAGCAATCACAGAAATGACGAGGGCAGGTCTCAGGCAGCCCCAGCCCTGCCCGAGTGACCTGAGCCCAGGGAGGCCATTGTGGGTGCCCGGGCAGGGCTCCCCACTCACTGTTGCTGGGCTGCGGGCCTGGGGGCTGGCATGGGCAGACCTCCCCGGCCTGAGAGCCGGCTCTGGATGGCAGTGTGCGGGAGGAGCTTGCAAGGGGACGGCACGTCTGGCACTGGGCGTGCTGGCCGGGCACCCTCCCAGGCAAACACACGTGTTAACTCCAAACAGGCGTCCGCGTTAGCCCGCGGCCCGGATGAACACAACACAGGGCGGTCGGCTGCACACAGGCTTCTGTCCGTATGGAAGCTGTCCACGAAGGGGGCACAAGAAAGAAATGGCATCAACGGCGTGGCCTTGCCGACAGAGGGGCCAAGCGATCCGAGCCCCCGGGGCCCCTGACCCTGAGAAGATCCTTCCGCGGGGCCCCCTCCAAGCTGCTGTGATGCCAGCGTCTGCCTCCGTCTGCATCACCCCGACTCTGACCCTCCTCAAGAAATCCCGGCTGCCAAGTCCCTTGTGGGAGGCGAGGCCACGTCCCCAGGTTCCGGGACTAGGACGTGACATCCTTGTGTGGTATTTGGCCTTTGACGCTTGGCGTGACAGAAAATACAGCTGTTGATCGGCTCTGCCTCCGGGTGCTTCTCCCAGTGTCCCCAGCGGGTGACCTCCCAGAACACGGGACACTCCTGGCCAGAGCCAGCGCCCTGAGCCTGGTACGGTGTGTGTGCGGAGCCGGATGTCCTCCCACTGCCCGTGTGGGTTTACGTGGCCGGCACTGCTCTCGCCACGCAGAAGGGTGCCACGGGCTCCAGGGTCACCGAGCTGCACTCCGCCCACCCCAGCCCCCGGGCCCTGACTACCAGCCTGCCCTGCAGGGATACTGTGGTTTTGAGCATGTATGACGCACAGAGACTGGCGTTGTGCTCAGTGTCCTTCCCGTGGGGCCAGCGGTCCACTGCTTTCCCTCTCAAAGCAGCCCAGTCCGTGCTGTGAGGGGCGGGTGACATGACCACACGGCTGTTGAGGGACGTTTGGGATTTTTCCACTTTGGGCCTGTTATACGTAAAGCTGCTGTGAATGTTTGTAGACAGGACTTTGTACCTGATCACGTAACTTGTCATTACTCCTGGGTGGAGGTCCAGGAGAGCGGCCAGGTCACACTGCAAGGAGGGGCGCACCGCCTCTGTTCCACGGGCACCCCGCGGGCTCCCGCTTCCCCGGGTCCCTGCCAGCAGTTGCTGGCCTTGCTGGCTCTTACTGTAGCCTCTCTGATGGGGTGTGGACGGTCCGCAGGCTGCCCGGGAGACAGCCAGGATGGGACGCCCAGGGTGCCGTGACAACGGGGCCCGCCTTGGGACCCTTGCGAGGGTTGGGCTCGGGGAGCGTAGAAGATGAGTCAGGGGAGGAGCCCTGTCCTTCAGACCACACAAGTGAAGGGAGGGGGCGCGGAGGGCAGGTTTAGGAACCCGGGTCTTAGGGGGTGTTATCTGGAAGCGAAGTGGGTGGTGTAGGGAGACGTCCGTGTGCGGCACCCCAGGGACCCCAAAGCCACCACAGGTCCCGCTGGGAAGTGGATTGTTTTGTTTGAGGGAAATCATCCTGAATCCAACACTATCTTTGCGGGAATCGAACATAGATTCACTGTGGGAATCATAACCCGTAATTATATTTCACAAACCAGTAGTAGACAAGATAACGTCTCCTAACAAACCAGTAAGGAAATAGCACACTCCGGGCCACTGACAGACTCGTCACGCTGTCGTTCCAGGCAAAGGGGAGGTGAAGGGCATGGTGTCCGACTCTGGTGAGCTGCACGTTTCTCCGCGGGATCTCAGGAGGCGGCTGAGCCGTTGGCACGCAGCCCCAGTGCCCTGCTGCTGAGCTCGCCGCGGGGAACGGAGGCACCGGGTTGGCGGGAAGAGGACCCCCTTCTGGGCCGCCACTCGGCTTCACCACGGTGGGTGGTCGCCCGGTCCTGCAGAGGTGAGCTGCAGGCAGCAGCAGAGCCAGGCCCTGCCAGACCCAGGATCTCGCTCCGTCCCCACAAACTCTCGGTATGGAGGGTTGGCGGGGCTGCTCTTCCCTGCTCCCGTCCACACGGCCCGTCCCCGGTGAGCGGCTGAGTGCGTGTCAACAGCAGGCATCAGTGACAACACCCGACACAGCTTCCCCAGCGCAAACAAATTCACCCGGACGTCGAAACAACTTCAGCCACAAGCAAGTGGGGTCCTAACCAAACACGCATGACGGGGACAGAGCAGAGGACGTGGGCCGTGCTTCTGGTGGCGTGGCCCATCCACGTGGGCGTGGGCAGCCACGGCCGGCCCCTCCAGGCCCTGGGATCGGCAGGACTGCCAGCTCAGAGCAGCCGGGTGGGGGATGCCCTAGGGACCCTCAGCGTCCATGCCCAGTCTTCCAGGCTCTCTGGCCCAGGGGGCCCCTTGTCCCAGCTGCTACTGTCACCCCAACCTGGGCTGAAAACAGCCCCCACTTGATTTTCTGTGCCTCATTCTACTGGGCAGGTCTCTGTGAGCAGAACAGAACGGTGGCTGCTGAGCGCCCATGCTGTCCCCGTCCGCCACAGCCTGACAGCCTGACACCCTACTGGGCTCCTGTTCTTAGCGGCGAGGATAAACAGCACTGGGAATAGTGGCTCTTGCTGGCGATTTTCCCACATTAGCTCATTGTCTCTGAGCAACTGGGAAGCAGGTGGACAAGCGTCACCAAACTTTCTTACAGGTTCTGGGGGGGGGGGCTTCCTGAAAGCCCTGATCATTTGGGGCAGAGGTGGGACACAATCCCAGGTTCTCTAAGTACAAGGCTGGTGTCCCCAGTGTGTGCGGCTGGCCCTGGGTGGACGGGCGCGGGCAGGAGAAAGGCAGCGAGCTGGGCAGGGGGCCTCAGGAAACGGCCCCTTGGGTCAGGAACGTTGGCGGCTCCCAGGAGAACAGGTGTGCGTCCCCCTCCCCCGGCGGACAGGGCTGCCACATTTAATCCGTCCCGACCCACTTCCGTCTCTCTGTGTACTTTCCCTCACACCCTCAACCACCCGATGAAAACCAATAAAAAGTGCTTATGGCTAAAATCCCTCTGAGTGCGGGTGTTTGGTCCTTGTTATCTTGGCAAACACGGCTCGGTTCCGGGCGTGTGCGTGCCTCTGGATTTCTGCACTCTTGGAAATTACTGGATGAAATTTAAGAAAATGGTAAGATAAATTGACCCACTTGGATACTGAAAGGTGGAATTTACCTATAGAATTAAGTCCTTAATCTCTCCTTTTGTGAACAGCACGTGCCTCCCTGCGGCGAGCAAGGCCCGGTGACGGGGGTGTGTCTCCAGGACGCTCAGGGCCCGGGCCGCGGGTGCCCATCAGCAAGAGTGGGGGTGGGATGGGGGCGGGGAAGGAGGTGAGGACGGCAGAGCCAGGGTATCTGCGTTTTACAGAAGGAGGCCTTAACTCCAGCCCCTTACAGATAGAGCGACGTGCCGTGAAGGACAGAGATTAGAGCCGCTGGTCCGGATGTGCTTGACGCCTCCGGCCTGTCGTGTGCCAACACTGCCCCGTCACCTCCTACTTGGACGGCTGCACAGGCTTCCTGTCTGGCTAGCCACCTCCTCCCGGCAGCGTCCATGTGAGCAGGGCACACCCCGCTAATACTCGCTAAGGCCTGCTCATGGCTCCTGGAGTAGAATCCAGACTCCGGCCTTCATAAACGTACCTATCTGGTCTCTCCCGGCCTCCAGGCCTGCACGCGTGTGTGACGTGAAGGCCTGGGAGACCTACCGTGCCTCATGTCCGCAGGGACCCTGGCTCCCCAGAGGCTCCGAGGTCACGAGCTCCAGTTCCTCCCGGGAGGAGCATTCTGGGTTTCAGGATCCCTGCTGTTCACCAGATTTGAACACACAACCAAACACCTCCAAGCACACCACAGAGCACCGTGACTGAGAGAAGCAGGAGCAGTCGAAGCTCAAGGTAGCAGAATCAGATACGCAAATTCAATTCCGCAGCTGCTGGGAAAGACCCATAACACAGTGCAAGTTGTGTCCTGCACCTGGGACCGACAGCGGGAGCAACGGCGTGGGGGGACTCCTACGCATCACTGAGTGATGACAGAGTAAATAAGGAGAATGAAGAACCAAAGGAGAGAAACGTAGTGACGTGGAGAAACAGACGGGAAAGCAGCGCCAGACTGCAGCCCAGGGAGCAGGGACTGCAGACAGGAGGAGGAGGGGTACAGACAGACCACGACCCCACGGGGGGGACAGGGAGAGTGTGGGAGAGGCACTGTAGGGGAGAGAGTGGCTGGATTTCCCTGTTGTTGGAGGACGACATCAGCTTCCCAGCAGGAGGGACAGAGGGACAAGCTGCATGGCGAGGCCACAACCCGATGGACTCCCTGACCGCCTGGGGCTGGGACTCCAGGAGACACGTGTCCCTCAAGAATGAGGGGCACTGGGACATTTTTATCTGGACAAACCTTGAAAGATTTTACCAGAGCTGAATTTCTGAAGAGTGGACTTCAAGAGGGAAGGCCTGTGACACAGAAGGACCGGTGGGCATGTGGCCAGTGCTGGAGGGCAACACAGGAGGGGAGCTGGTGGCCCAGGACTGAGGACACCCCTGACAACTTCTGCTTCACGTATTTTGAAGCTCTGTTATCAAGGACATAAACATTCAGGATTATTATGTCCTTTTCGTGGACTTAGTTTATCTTTATTTGGATGAAAAGACTTTATTTCCTGGTGATATCCTTTCCCTAATCTACTTTCCAGATATTAATATTGTCAGTCCAGCTTTCTTTTTAAGAATGCTAACATGGCGAGTCTGCTCTCAGGTTTTTTCTTGACCCCTCTGTGTCCTGCTATTTCCAGGGGCTGCTTCTAGGCGGCATCCGGCTGGGCCTTGCTTTTGCACTCAGCCTGGCGGTCTCTGCCTTTCAGTCGGGGTCTCTGCATCATTTACGTTTAATGTACTCATTGCTGCAACAGCTGTCATTCGGTATTGCTGCTGGCTTTCTTCTGGTCTCATCTGTCATTGTTCCTCTGCTCATATTTTTTCTGCCTTCTCTTGCATTGAATATTTTTTAATGTCAGTTTTCTCTCCTTTATTGGCTTAAGAGCAATAATGGTTTATTTTGGAGGTTACTGCAGGATTTATAAAACATGTTTGTCTCCAGCCTCCTGGGGGGTAACACCAGTCCTCACACCCAGCGTGAGAACCTACGAGCGTGGCCTGTGCACCTCCCCTCATCACACCTGTGCTCTTGTTGTGGACGTTGTGTCAGGGACCCCGAAAAACATCGTCATTATTCCACCGTTAAGTGGTCTATTGTCTTTTAAGATAATTTAATAAGAGGGGCGCCTGGGTGGCTCAGCCGTTAAGCATCTGCCCTCGGCTCAGGTCATGATCTCAGGGTCCTGGGATTGAGCCCCGCATCAGGCTCCCTACTCGGTGGGAAGCCTGTTTCTCCCTCTCACACTCCCCGCTTGTGTTCCCTCTTTCGCTGTCTCTATCAAATAAATAAATAAAATCTTAAAAAAAAAAAGATAATTTAGTAAGAAAACAGGTCCCTATATCCACCCACATAGTTACTACCTCTGGTGATCCTTGTGCCCACATTTAGGTCAGATTTCCATCTGCTGCTGGAAGGACTCCTCTTAACACTTCTTATAGAGCAGATCTGCTGTGATTCGTGCAGCTTAATATGTCTGTAAAAATCCTTAATTTAACGTATTTTGAAATATACTTTCCTTGTAAAGGATTCAGTTAAATTTTTCCCCCTTGTCTCCTTTCAGTATTTTAAAGGCATCTTTAACTTGAATTGTTTCTTGTGAGCATCTCCTGTATCATTTTTGGTTGTTCCTTTGGATGTCATGCATGTTTCTTGTCCGGCTACTTTTTCCAGTTTTCTTTCTGTTCCTTGTGCTTGGTTTTTGGTGCGTTTCTTGAATCTGTGGTTTTATTTCTATTTTAATCAAATCTGACAAGTCATCAGACATTTCTTTGAACGCCTCCCCAGCCCCGCCTCCCCCAGTAGCCCCCTGGTCCCCTGCGGCTCTCGGATGTTTCCGTGTTTCCCTCACTGTTTCACTCACATGGCTGCTGTCTTAAACTCATGAACCTCTTCTTGAGCCAGATCAAGTCTTCCGGTGCCCCGCCCATCTTCAGCCCTCTCTAGCTGCTTGGGTGTGGAGTCACTTTGACAACTGCTTCCACATCCACGTCGTTTCTAATGGGTTCAGCTCCAGTTAACCGATGTTTCTCTGTGTGGTTTGCATTTTCTTGCTTCTTTGTAGGTCTGTAATTTGGATGCAGATGTTGTGAATTTCACCTTTGTGGGTGAAGGGTATCTGTTAGCTTCTTACTGGGGAACAGAAGTCTATGGAAACAACTTAATCCTTTTGGATCTTAAGCTTTTTTGGTGGGAACAAACCAGTGCTTAGTCTGTGATTAAGTTTCTCCCCCAACTGCTGAGTTGGCCCCGTGAACAGTGAGGCTTCTGCTCTGGCTCATCGGAATGGGTACGACTGCCGTTGGTGTCCAGGATCGTTCCTTCAGATCCTTTCTGGTGGCTCCCACTTGAACGTTATCGTTTCTGGATGCACACGCACTGATCAGTAGCCAGCTGGAGACTCGGGGACCCGGTGCTGGTCTCCAAGCTTCTCCCTGCTTAGCTCCCTCCTCTTGGGCGCCAGCCCTCAGGACTCTGGTCACTGTGCCCCAGACGCCCAGCCCCCATCGCATCTCCGGGAGACCTGGGGCCCAGTGCACGCCTCTCTCCGTGTCTCGTGCTCAGGGTCTTCATGATGGTCATTTCACATATTTTGTCCAGTTGTCGTCATTTTGGACGGGAGAGTAAACCCTGCCCCTGCTTCTCCTCGTCTAGAAGTCCCTAAAACACAACTTCAAACTCTAGATTTGCATTTCCCTGACAACTGATGGTGCTGAATATCTTTTCGTATTCTTTCTGACCATTTTGACACCCTTTTTGGATAAAGGGACTATTTTTTTCTATTTCCCCTATAATCCTATGTAAGGTCCCCCTGCATGCCCACCAGATGACAATGCAAGCATGGGGTGGGTGTGAGGTGGGGGCCCTGGGGAGTGGCGCTGGAAGCATGGGGGCGTCAGTTCCGTGAAGGCCAAGCATCCATGCACTCCATGTGAGTGAGCCCCAGAGAACTGACTGCTAATGTCCACTGAAGACACACACACGCACCCTGGCTGATTTTACTCCTAATACCAAAATGGATGAAACCCTGACATCTGTCCAGTCACGGAAGTGTGGCTTCTTCCTGCAGTGGAATGCTGCACAGGAGCACATGTGAGGGTCACAAGCAGAGAGAGAATTCTGAGCCAAAGCAGCCAGATGCCAAGAGTCAAGTGTGGGGCTCTGGGTGGGGAAGGAACGGGCTGGGGGCCGATGTGCATAGAGGTCACCAAGTGGTTTCTGCAGATGACCAGCCAGGAGGGGCGCAGGGAACCAAGTCACTGGGGCTGCCCGCTCCAGTGTGCTGTGTGAAAATTCACCACGTGGGGTGCTCCCCACGCAGGGCTCAGGCTGTGTCTACACTGGCACAGAAGCCCCTCTGGACAGCAGAACATAGAAAGATGAAATGGGCAGACTGGGGAGCCACTGGAGGAGCCCCAGGCCCTAGTACTGGCAGCTCCGACTGCGGGAAGGCCTCGAGATGTGGGCACGACCCTGGCTTGCCTTGTGACCGGACCTGACCCCCAGGCACCCTCCTGAGAGGTGGCAGGAGGCCAGAGTGCAGAGTGAGAGGTGGTTGTGCAGGGAGGGGCCCTGGAGCAAGGATGCTGACCCTCCAGAGCCTTGGAGAGGCCAGGGTGCCGGCCGGGAGCCTCTGGTGGGACCCGCCTGCCCACATGGAAGCTGGAGACCGGAGCGGGACAAGATGTGCTTGTGTCATAAGCCACTCAGCGGTGCTGTCCCAGGACCTGTAGGCCCCCCCCAACCCCGCCGCTGCTGACCCTCCTGGTCCCACCCCGGGTGCTGCACGGACGGAGCTGGACACCCTGACGTCCTCACTGAAAACGCAGCAGGGGCCCACTGCGCTGCACCCCCAGGCCGAGCTGAGCAAGATGCCCGCGCCTTCTGCACGTCGGGCTCTGTGGGTACGCGGGCGAGTAGTCCACAGGGGACACTGTGTGCTCACCTTTCGGGGCTCTTGACACATCCTCACGCTGGACTGAATGAGGGCACTTGGACCCGTCTTTCCCCTTCAGCTCACCACGTGCGGCTCACACAGCTGGGCCGGAAGCTGTGGGATCCTGAGAGGCACGCATGTGCGGTTTCCACCTGCAACGGACCGCGGTGACAGCGCGTGTGGCCTGTGTGAGTGGGGAGGGTCGGAGGCACGTGTGCTCCCTGAGCCCGGGCCTCCTACAGACAGCGATCAGCCCCACCTTCTCTACCCCGCGAGGAGCCCAGCCCCGCCAGTGTGGACACAGCAGGACCCCAGTCCACAGCGAAAGACGGAATTCAAAGTCAGCTCCACGGCAGGCGCTAAGGACCAGCCCAGAACCTTGATGTTACCTGCATGTTCGCACGCCGCGAGAGCAGAGTCTCAAGAATGTGACCGCACGGAGCACACGGCTGCCCCTTCTTCCCACACAGTCCGCCTCTCTGCTTATCTCGGCCCTGACCCAGGCATTTCTGAAAAACACCATCTGTCCGACCAGCGGTGGCCGTGCGACAAATGCGATACCAGATAGTTAGGAGTAAGTTTTGACTTGAGAGCTTGGAAGGCAGTTTACTTTGCTGCTTTAACAAGCACATGAACGAACCCACATCACGCGTGCGTTCCAAGAATGGGGAAAGTGAAGCCACTAAGACACCTTCCATGTCATACTAGGCCACGAAAACGTTACAGCCAGAGAAATTTATTTTAAAATAGAAACATACGTACATTAAGCTTTTAAAATAGTCAAATTTTAAACAAAAAGGACAAAAGCCATTTGATCCCAGTCTCTAAGGAATGGAATTAAAGAGCCACTCGAGCGCTCACAGACACCGTGTGCTGCCCTCGGGCCCTCCCGCGCCACTCTGCCCAAGGTCAAAGCCTGGTGCGGGGTGGGTGTCTGCCCGCTGGGGCCCCTCTCAACCACAACACGAAGGGACTCGGGAGGTGACGGGAAACGTTCAGGTTTTGGCAATGCAGAAGATGTGACGTCCAGGGATTTCCACCAGAAGCATCCGAAAATACTCAGCCGGCAACCCAGCTCTGCTGCGCGGCGGCCAACCCCACGTGGCAGGGGTGGCGACTCAGTCTGCGTGGGACTTCCGCGGGGGCTTCTCCTCGTACGACTCCCCGAACTCATTCACCCTGCTTTTATCCACGGGATAAAGCCTGCAAGGACAGGGGTGCCCTCGGGCTCTGCCATCTGCGAAGGGGCTCGACTCCAGCAGTGAGGACCCAACGACCCCACGCCGCCGTGGGAGAGGGATTCGGGGTCCTCTCATACCGCCTGTTGCTGCGTGTGTTTTTACCATCAGGACAGAGCTCTGTGCTCGAGGCTGATCTGAGGCCCAGGGCAGCTGAGCACAAGCAGAGGCGGGTGAGGACGCTGCCCCCAGGGGACCCGGCCCTGCCCTGCCAGGCACACAGCCCCGGGCAGCGCCCCCTTCCTGCTCAGCCAGACACTGCTGGTGAGGAATGGTGTCACACTACGGGGAGACGCCTGCCGGCCGCACCCACACAGCTGCGCACAGACCGGCTCATCTCCACTAGATGGGGCAGGCTCCCCCACGCGCACACTGCCTCCCTCCCTGGACGAGCAGCGTGGCTGTCCGCTGCACTCACCATCGCTGGTAAAGGTACACGAGGAACACCACGTCGTCCCTGAAGCACGCCAGCCGATGGGAGGTGGGCATGGTGATAATGAAGGCGAAGACGTCGTCGATGAAGGTGTTGAAGGCCTGCCAGGCGGGACGGGGGAAGGTGGGAACACGGGCCGTCAGCTCTCCCGAAGATGCCCGCCCCCGGCCACGGGCCCCGTTCGCCCTCGTCACTGACGGCAGACGGCCGCTCAGCAGACACCACGTGTGACCGCGGGTGTCCCAGTGACACCAGAAAGGCAGAAAACGAGCAGACGCAGGAGGACGCTGGGCGCCTGGGGAGCTGGCCCTGCTGCCTTGCAGTGCTCAGTTTGCAGTGCACGTGCTGGGTCTCCACAGACCGTGAAGCCCGGCGAGGGCTGCCCTGAAAACGTGGGCTAGAACACGGAGGCGTCCCCGCTCCTCAGAACTGGTCGTTTTAGCTCAGCTTACACCCGTCTCCCCTGAAAACTGCACTGTGCTACCGGAGCCCAGTGCAGTCTGCTCAACACGCACAGGGCCTCGCGGCCCCCAGCTCCGTCCGTGTGGGACGCGCCACGCGGGACAACCCTCACGGCAGTGGGACGGCTGGGGCATCTGTGTGGACATGGGCCCTCGGAGCAGGGGGTGGGCTGTGCTCTGATGCGTGTCGTCAAGAGGAACGTGAGTTTTACTTCAAGAAAACATCTTCAGCTGCTAAGATGATCAGAGAACCACAGTCCTTAAGTTACGACCACAGCACACGCGGCTCAAAGCGGACCCGCCCCCCGCCCCCGCGAAGTGCCACCCGACGGGCACGTGAGCCCTGAGGAGGCGCCAGGCTGGGCACTGACCTTGTAGGTGAAGGCCTTCCAGGGCAGGTGCGCCACTGACTTCATCTGGGGGACAGGAGAGACGTGGCAGATCAGCGGCCGGCCGCACGAAGACACGGGTGAACGTGTGGACGGCCGCGGTCTTACCTTGTAGTTCACGAAGAGCTGGGGCAGCATGAAGAGGAAGCCGAACGCGTACACCCCTGGGGAGACAGACAGCAGCTGGGACGGCCGAGGTGTCTGGGCAGAGCAGATGCCCCACGGCCCGGCGTCCGTCCCCACCTACGGGTCATCTGCCGGCTGCCCCCTCCCGTCATGCCCTACAGCCTGCCACAGGCCCTGCCCACGCACTGGACTGCCCCTGGGAATCACACCCGGTGAGGGCAGCAGGCGGGAGCCCATCGCGGTGCTCTGTGCTGACAGACTCCGGCCCTCAACTGCCCACAGAGAACCCAGGCTGGTCAGGGCCAGCCTAGCGGCCAGACAACCCACCCACCCGTCCCAGGAAGTGGACCCGGCCCGTGCACACGGCTCCTGGGCCTGGCGGTGCGCTGTGGTTAGGGCCTGCTGCTTGGACCTGCCCTTAGGAACCGTGTGTAGACGGTGTTGTTTCCTGCTGCCCTGAACTGTTTTCATGAGGAGAAAACATGGCTCAGCACTCTGTGGCCGGGACAGCCTGAGTGGGGCTCCCGCAGACAAACCAGGGATCTGGGGGCCCCAGAATGGAGCACGGGCCTCAGTAGAGGTCCTGCCTGCACGACCTCAAACCACACGGGGCCACGTGCAGGAGCCACGAGGAAGCTGCTGAAATGCCGTGGGCGGGACTGAAGTGCATGACTCACCGTTGACGAAGCTGTTGATGAGCCAAGAGTACCAGCTGGAAGGGAAAGACCCCCATCAGCATGCCAAGCCCCGCGTCCCCTGTCCCTCTGTGCCTGTCCCGCTGGCTACAGCACAGTCGTGGAAATGTCACCAACACCAGGCACTTGTTGCAGGTGCCAGTCGGGGGACCCGCGCGGACAGTCCTCCCCCGGAACGCAAGCGCCGGGTGGCGGCCAGAGACCCTCACTGATGGGCTTTCTCTGTCAGAGCTTCCGGCAGCATGAAGACCACAGCTGGGGTCCAGCCCTCAGGGTCACGTCTGCACTCGGCCCCTGCGCCCAGAATGCAGCAGCCATGCGGCCTTAGCCAGCTTCCCCTTGTCCAGACGCATCTGCCCTCGTCCCAGACACCAGGGCCGTGGATACCCGTGGCCCTGTGCCTGTTACTCGGAAGGCCCGGGAGGGGGCACCGCATGACGGCCCCCGTGCCCTCACTGCAGGCTGTGTCCTTGGTCCTGAAGCCCCCTGGGTGAGGCCCTGCCCCTTTGCACACTGCAGGGGACACGAGGCTCAGAGGCGGGCAGGCCTGTTACAGAGGCCAAGAGGCGTCCCCAGGCAGACGTGCAGCAGCGTGGGGCTGGGCAGCATCCTACCTCTTATACTTGATGTTCAGCAAGGAGTAGACAGCGCCCCCGACGCACAAAGGGTAGAGCACGTAGGACAGGTACTTCATGGCCTGCGGGGAAACAGGTAACCTCCGTGAGGACCCACGTGCGACGGGCGAAAACGAGCAAAAAGGGCAAACCAGCCATGACTTCAGAGAAGCACATGTGCATGGTGCTGGGACGGTGGGCGCCCGAGAACACACACCGCCAGGAGCGAGGCCGGACGGACCGTTACCGACAGCGCACCGGCGAATGGCAGACCACGGGAAGGGCCCCGCCGGAGACAAAGGTGCAGAAACTCTCCCGGAGTGCGTGTGCCGGGCAGCCTCGGGGCCCGCGGCTCGTCGCTATGCTTACCCAGAGCTGCGTTGGGATCCCGGCAGACCCCAGGGAAGCAAACCGTGACACGGTCCCCACGCAGGACGCGTCTCCCAGCAAAGCGATAGCTGCAACTATGCCCACAGCAGTGTGGGGGCCACCAGCCTCGGAACACGGTCCCCCCAGCCGTGTGGGTCACCAGGTCGCGGCAACAGAACGTGCGATCGCAGCACCCGCGCGAACCGGGACTACTCAGCACAGGTTCCCTGCGAGGCCCGGGACGCGGACAAGCCCCAGGGCCTCCTTTCCCGAGTCAGAAAGCCCAAGCCGCAGCTGCGTCACCCTCGGGCCCCAGTGCGCCCCCACCCACCCCCACCACCTACCTGAGTGTCGTACTCCTCTGTCTTCCTCTCGGACTCGCTGTAAGTGCCGAACTGTCACAAAATCCAACACAGTGCTGTCAGTCACCTGACTCCAGGAGGCCCCTGACCCACAGAGAGAGCTGCACGTGGATGGGCAGGTGCACCCCGCCCCGCTGCGGGAGGCTCCCTCCCGGCCCCAGCAGAGCCACCCAGGGAGGTCCCCAGGGGCCACAGCGAGTGCTGCGTGTGGCAGAAGCACGCCCGTGAGCGTGTCCCCTCACAGATGCCCCTCCTAGCCACTCTTCTGTCAGCTTCCACGGTGACTGCACCCCCTCTGTGCACCCCGTGCAGCTCTCAGATCAGTGATGCTAGAGTCCCCGGGCGGGTTTAGAACAGGACAGCTGGGGTGCCACGAGCCCCGAGGTTCTCGTGGAATGGCTCCATCAGGGCAGCAAGAGCAGGGCGCACAACTACAAACCTCAGACTGACACCAACCCCCAGCTCTCGTCAGGCTGGCAGGCTGTCAGTGCGGTTCGCGCTCCGTCCCTGACGGGGAAGCCCGCGTGGTCCCGCCCCAGCCACTGCTGGCAAGCCGACACCGGCCCCGCTGAGGGAACCTCACGGCTGTGGCAGCCCCAGCCTCCACCTGTGCGCTCCCACCTACTCATCTACTGGGGGGCTGCTCTGAGCCGGAGATCAGCCACGCGGCCAAAGGATCCCCGGACCCGAGTGTGGCGTCTGACTGGAGCGCAACTGGGAGATGCACGGGAGACGCTCTGGGACAGGCACACGGGCTGACTGGTGCACAGCGGGAGAAGGTGGGCTGCCAAGGGGGAGGGGCACGGTCACAACAGCAGAAACCCCCACCTGGCACTCTGGTCTCAGGCCTCTCCAAAGAATGGTCATCTTCAAGGCCTTTTTCACTTTCCATAGCTGACGGCAAAGAATGATAAACAGACGTTTGGTTTAGGCTCTGAGACCAAGGAATCCCCAGAACTCACCACTGGAAGGTGACAGGACACAGTGTCTGCGTGCTCAGCCCCGCCAGCCCAGCCCGACCGCGGCTCACGGCCTCCGCACCCAACCATTGAGACCGTCTGCCCACGTGGACGCCACCACCTCCTCTCTGCATCCAGGGAAGCAGCACTCAACCTGGCCGTCCTCCGGGCCGAGCCCCCTTCCCAGCCTGCCTCCTGCTGCACTGGCACCTTCCTCCTGGTCCGCACTGTGAGGCCCCTAACCTCTGCCCGAGGCCTACTGTTTCCAGTCTCTGGGGACCCACCACTTCTCACCACCTCACCAAGGTGGGACCAGCATAGCACAGCTGCTTTTGAGCTAGGTTTCCACACGGTGACAGGTGGCTATGGGAGGGGCCCTGCCAGCACTCCGACTGACAAGGGCATGGGACTCCGGCCGTGGCTGAGGCGGGGACAGCGCAGCACCGGAGGCCAGAGGGGACGTCCTGGCCCACCACCCTCTCTGCTGACCGTGTCCCAGCCCCACCACTGTCCTCATGGCCTGGCTCCAAGCTGCCCACCCCACAGGACCCCTCTCCTGAGTCCCACACAGCCAGGGCGGCCACAGGGCGCCACACTCCTGGACGCCACGTCCCACACGTGGCTTCCTCCAGCAGCCAGCACAGCACAAGCCCACGGCTCTGCATCCAGCAGGTTCGATACACCCCGCCGGCGGCTGTGACGGGCAGACGCTTTCTGTGACCGCAGCGGCGGTGCCACCAGAAGCTGCGACGGCCGCGACGCCCTGCCCGTGGAGAGGCCGCAGCCCTCCCATGTCAGACTCCGCGCGGCGCTGCATGCAGGGCCAATGACCGCCGTGCTGCTCACCTCGATGGCGGCGCCGATGCCCGCGGGGACCAGCACCAGCAGGCTCGTCTGCTCGTCCAGCAGGAACAGGAAGATGACCACCGTGCTGAAGCAGCGCCAGAGCACTGGGGACGGGGCGGGGGCAGGGCACTTGCTCAGGGGCCTCCTGAGCCCCATTCACAAGCCCTGCCTTACAGGTCCCCCCACCGGCCCCACATCGCCCCCCACGCATGCTCCCTCACATGCACGTACAACCCCCACACGCACACACAAAAGGCCTCATGTAATTCACCCCCTCCGCCCATGAGCCTGGAGTGGGGAGTGTGGCTGTGCACACGTCCTCCAGACGGAACCCAAGGTCCCCTCAGTACAGAAACGTGCACGCGGTGCGCTCGCAAACACATGAACATGCAGAAAGCACACGGACAAGATGGGTTCTGGGCAGGGATTAGGACTTGCTTCCTGGTCCTCTCACGTTTCCCTTCCCCGTTTTTACACCAATTCTGCAATAAACCAATCTATCTTTTGAGAATTCTACCTTCTCCTTTTAAAACCCTGCTTTATGAGGCACAGCGGCTGACTGACAACGCCCTGTTGCTTCCTCAGTGCTTCTCACCGAAGCAGCAGAGCCAGGCCTGCCAGGGAGGGGGGATGCTGCGGGCATAGACCCAGGGACCCACAGCATCTGCTGCCCGCCCTCCACTCCCTGGGAAGGGCCAGAGGAGGGGGCCCCCGTCCACTCTGAGGACACCAGAGAACAGGACAGAAGAATGTGAGACACAGACGACACGGGGGCCACCCAAGCGGCCTAGACCACACCACTGGGCATGTCATTGCCGTGGCAGAAAAAGAACGGCCTCCTTTGTCTGGATGCTTGCCTGGCAGCCACACAGCAACATGTACCAGGAGCCAGTGTCCATGTCATCGCCAAGGCGGGCCCTGGCGTGTGGCCTCCATGGCCCTCTGTCCTCTTGAGGTCATAGGCCTACCCGTCATCCTCTGTGATCTAGAGACGGCCCTTCCCCACCTCATTAGCATGCAAGATCCAAAGGCGCCCCTTCCATGAGAGCAGGTCCCCCCGCTGGTGGTTGTTAGAGACAACCATAAACTTCAAGTTCCAAAATGAACCTTAAACACTCATCTTTCTCAATCGTAGGGATTGAGAATGCCCTGGGAATGCCCAAAACTCCTGCGAGCATCTACCTGCTTTGGTGGACATTCCAATCATGCTCTTCTTCTTCTTCCAGAAACTGATGTCATTTTTAAATGCCAGGAAATCAAACAGAAGCTGCAAAAGAAAAGAGCACGGCAATGTGCACCTCACGTCACTCCCACAGCTGCTCTTCACCGAGTGACTGCAGGTATGCACCGGCCCCGGGTCCCAAGGACACAGACGAACGCCAGGCGCCACAGGAGCCCACGGCCTCGTGTCCCATCCGCTACGCCAGAACCGCAGGGCGTCGGACTGCATTGTGGGCCGCACACCCGCAGGGACGTCTGCCTAATGCCCTCGCCAGGTCCTGCCGGCGCTCCCCTGGAGCCGAGGGCGTGCACTGTCTGCCTCAGAAGCACAGGGCTCAGCGCAGACACTGACCTTTTAACAAAAACCAGTTTCACAGCTCAGTTCTGGAACGCTGCAGCCGGAGCGTTGGGACGGGCTGCAGGAGGGCTCCCAGAGCCTGCCCTGCAGCCTACCTCGTCCGCCCCTTCCCAGCCCGACCTCAAATTCAGCACTGCGGCTGTGGTGGGTCAGCTTTCCCCCACCAGGTGTGAGACTCCTTGCATAAAAAGGAATTCCACTCAAAGACTAGTTTTCTAGTATTAAAATCACCATGCTAGAATTACGTAACGAAATACGTGTATCACAAAATCCTCTGTCAACCTCACAGATTTGGATTTCTTTCCAAAACAGCCTCCAAGACCAGCGGACAAAACCCCAAGTCCTTCAGGTGGTCAGGCACCCAGGTCCAGACACCTCTCCTGACCTGGGAGAAAGGCCCCAGGCCTGGCAGCCTCAAAGTCTCAAGTCCGCCAGGCCGAGCGGACCCCTGGCTGAGGACGGTGGGCGCCCGCAGAGCCACCAGCCCAGGGACCACTCACGTGAAATGCCGCGACGAAGAAGGTCAACGCTAAGAAATACAAGTTGGTGTCGACAAAAATGCCTTTGACTTCATCGGCGTCTTTCTCTGAAAATCCTGAGATGGAAAGAGAAAACACAACACGGGGTAAGTAGGGTCAGCGAGCGAGGTCAGCGACCCCAATCGCCACAGAGACAGCCTCGGGCTCACGCGCAGCGGACAAGGTCCGTGCTCAGCTCGGACAGAAGCCCGACGCTCCGACAGGAACTGGGTTAAAGCAGCGCGCCAGGAGGGGCCGCTCCGGCCGCTCCTCGCGCTGGGGACGAAGGTCACACCCGGCCTCCAGGTCCCGGTCCACGGCGCCCTCACCAAACTGCTGCAGGGAGTACACGGCGTCCTGCATGTGGATCCAGAAGCGCAGCCTCCCCAGCGAGATCTTGTCGTAGGACACAGTGAGGGGCAGCTCCGTGGTGGAGCGGTTTATGACCTGGCAGGAAGGGTAGCGGTGAGAACGCGCCCTCGCAAGGGTTGGAGCCCGCCCACCTGCCCACGCACACGGCACACACGCCACAGTGCACCCCGTTCCACGCAGTGGAGGCTCACGCTTCACACCCGGGCCCCACGGAGTGACGTCTGCTCCCTGACCTGTGGTTCCAGCCTGCCCTCCACCCTCCCTCCACCGGCTCCTCCTCGGGAAGTGCTCAAAGCCTCTCTGAGCCACGAGCCCTCGCCCTCTCAGCCACCCAAACCCCGCATGTCTGGGAAGCCATGCCTGCGCGCCCCTCTGTCCCTGCTGCATCAACACGAGTGGCACCAGGATGCGCCAGGAACCCGCTCCTGCAGATGAGCCGGGCACGGGCCTGGCGGAGCCCCACACCTCTCCAGAGACTGACGTGCGTGGTGCAGGGCTCGGCAGGCCTGCCCACCCAGGGGACAACAGAAAGGAAGATGGCACACTTGACCTAGGGGTGTGCAGGTGCAAGATGCTGCTGGGAGCGGGCTGGGAGCCGCCCCGGGGAGGAGAGTGTGGTCATGGGGTTTGGAGGCACACGCGGGTGGGCTGTAGTGCCGTGGGGGGAGGCACCCCAGCACACAGGGCACTGACCGCCCCCCCCCCAGAGGTCTGGCAAGTACGTGAGCGCCATATGCCACAATATCACGCAAACATGGTGCTGATTCCACCGACCCTCGCTCACTCAGCAAACCCTTGGCAGTGAGCAGGGACGTCACCAGCCTAGCAACCAGAGTGCGACCAGACACCAGGCCCCGATGCCAGGCCACCCCACACTGAGGCAGCACACTGGCATAAGGGCAGGTGGGCACAGGCGAGGCCCACCCGAGATGCTGCTAAGCCCCAGGGAGCTGGCTGATCCCCAAGATGGCGTTCTCTCCAGAATACAGCTCTGAGCGAGAAGAAGCATTAACGTCCTGAGGAGACAATGCAGGAAGCGCTGGCGGTCTGTGTACCTGTTTTTGTGTCTGAGTGACAGCACCATGTCACATGAAGCCACTAAGCCCACAGGACAATGGGGACAGCACAGGTACCCCCGCAGACACTGCCCCACAGCATCCAGCCTCTCCTCCCTGCTGTCCTCACGCCTGTCAGAACAGCACCAGGGCCTCACCAGCACGGACCACGGCGGCCCTGGGGCCACGGAGCAATGACCGTGCACTTCAGCAGAGCTGGTGTGGCCCAGGTTTGTACAGAGGGCCTTGGCATGCTCTGGAAGACACCGGGGGGACAGCGACTCCCTGCTCTGGCCCACAGGCCCCACAGATGTAGTCGGTCTCCCGAGGAAGTGCAGGGCCCTGTGTGTTAGGCTCAACAGTGGTGCAGAGCGACGGTCACTTCTGAGCTCCTTGACCAGCAGGAGGCGGCAGAGCTGGGGCAGGGGCCCAAGAGGCAGAGCCCCAGGTCAGGCACCTCTTTTCCAACTCACGGCCGTGCACCCCACAAGCACCTGCGCTCTCTGTGCCCCAGCTGTCTCATCTGCAAATGAGGAACACGGACTCCACAGTGGCTGAGTGCACGGCCCCCCTCTTGGTAAATGTCCACAAATGACGCTGACGTGTCCAGAAGCCACACTGCGGGGCAGTCAGTCCAGCTCTGCCCAGTGAGGCCAGAGTAGTCACCCGTGACCATCAATCACCCCCATGACACAGACAATGGTGACAGACTCCGCAGGCCTGGGAGCAGGGCATCGGACCGTCTGTGTGTGGCACCGTGCCTGGTACAGAACAAGTGACTTCCATGGCAACCCCACGTGCAGCTGTGGTTCACAAACCCTCCCATCCACCCTGGAGAGCAGGGTGTGAGTTCCCTTCTACACCCCAGCTCAGCTCTGCCCAGGGCCACCCCGGGGGGTGAGGGTAGGGCTACAGGCTCCAAGGTGGCAGTAAGGCACTGTGGGGCCGGTCCTAAAGGGAGCAGTTCACTCAGGACCCATCCTGAGGCACTCTGTGCCTTCGAGCCAAACAACTAGGGTTCAATGAAACAACATTCATGAGCTGTTCTGAACGACAAGTGGCTCTCCTACAAGCTCCGTATACCCGCCATACAGAACCTTCCCAGATCCTTTCACCAACGGAGGCACAGGGGCTCAGGGAGGAAGTCAGAGGAAAATGCAGAGCACCCCCCTGCCAAGTCAGAAACACAGGGCAATTGTTGCAGGGCCGAGGGGGGTAGCCACGCGCTCAGGGCCACGGCAGTCCAGAGGGAGCAGCACTTACCATGAGGTCCTTCACCCGATTACTGAGCTGGTCAATGAACAGGATGGGGAGGTAGTGCACGGTCTTCCCTAGCTGGATCCTGGGGGAGTCAAGCAGTTTTCCAAGTCACTGTGAATGCTTTCACCATTAGAGGAACCAGACACAGCGGAGACACTGGATGTACCTCAGAAAAATCCCGCCCACAACTCCGTGTGCCTCTGGTAACAAGACCCCACGGAAGCAGAGCGGTCTAACCAGCTGCTCTTCCCTGAAGTCACAGCCATGGGAGGGAAACCAGGGGCCACAGAGTGGAACACCATCCAGGCTGTCAGAACACCATCCAGGCTGTCAGAGAGTGACGAGGCCCCCTATGCCCAGACACAGATGGTCCAGGGATGCAGAATGAAAACGGAAATAAAAACCCACCTGCTGTCTGTACCTGGGAGGAGGCAGGGGCCAGAGAACAGGAGTGGGGGGCTTTTCACGACCCTTTTGTACCTTTCACATGTCTAACTATGTGATTGTTTTGCATGTTTGAGAATGAAACTTAAATTTTAAAAAAGAAAAAACTCTTGTGACGATACCACAGTTACCCCTAACATGTGAAGAAGGAAAACAAGTCTCATCACAGCCATTTCTAGGAGCCGCATGACCATCGGAATCAGATCTCAATAGTGGACTTCCCAAAGAATGGAGATGCGAGACAATCAAAGTTGGTCACGCAATTTTAACAGTTACGGTTAACTAGTGATGGCAGCATAATGACCTAAAGACCGATTTTTAAGTTAATGTAAGCAAGTCAAGTTAAAGGAAAACACGGAGTCTTAACAGCAGTAATCAGTATACAGACAAGACAAAAATCTCAAGGGGGTGCAGCACCACCTGGTCTCATGCTCTGGTGGCAATCTCTATCAGCGAGACATCGAGAGAGGAGGGACATGGTTTGGGGTGCTCCAAGCAGCACTGCAGGCCCCTCTGGGCCTCTTGTCACAGGGGTGACTCAAGGATGCAGGTGTGGCCCGTCTCTTCCTGGGTTCTGGTGGGCCATGCTCCCACAGGCTTCCCCACCCTCCACGCCAGCTCAAGGAGTAAACGAGCAAGGCTCGAGGCTGGGCAAGTAAACACGCCCCACGGAGCACCACTCCTGCCTCCCTGATGGGAGCAGCACTCACATCTTCATGTACCGATGCACGTCGGCAGGCAAGGAGGCCCCGTCGAAGACGAAGTCGTCCACCATCACATTCAGTGTCAGTCTTGGTCTCCAGTGAGAAACAGGCTCGTCCAGGGCACTTGATGGCTTCTTCTCTGCCTCTATCTGCTGCTAAATGAAAGGAGTGACTCAGCAGGAAAAGCCCGGTGCTGGGGGGAGGGGCACCGTCCCCGGGCCGGGTCTGGGGAACCACCGCCATGTACTGACACAGCACGACCAGGAAGCAGTGCCTGGCAGAGCGTGGGGGGGACCCACAGCTACCAGCTCTGCCAGAGTGACATCCCTCTCTTCCTTCTCTCGACACAAGCCAGAGGGTTGCTACTTTGCAGCACTGACTCCTGCTTCAGGTCTTCAGCCTGGGTTGGCCTGCTTCTCAGGGATTCTGAGAACGGTGAGTCCCAGGACATTAGCAGGAGGCGTAGGCACTCAGAGCTAATAGCCCTGTGGCTGGCAACGAGACTCAGCTCCCAGACCAGGTCTGTCAAGTCGTCTGGAGGACAGATGTCAGGGCTGGGCGTCAGGCCTAGACGGAGCTATATTCAGCAGAGAAACTATGACTGCCAGGAAAATCTTCCAGATCTAACTGACACATTCTATGCTACAGGATCATTTCGTGTACCTCCCACCTAAATAGACAGACATGGTTCAGCTATAACAACTTACTTTAAAAATGGTTTTCCGAGTAATACTAACAGCAAATGTTTATTTCCCATTTGTACATTCCAGAGACCCCTTCACACCCCTAAGATCCACCACCTCAGTGACGCCCCAGGAAGGCCCCGAGAGTCAGGGCCATACTGTCCCCAAGAGAAGGAGCTGAAGGAGTCTTTCCAAGGGGAACACAGCATGGAGCAGGCTCACAGATACTTCCTGGAAAGCTGCCACGTTTCTCGTTTATACACGACCTCACCTTCCAGTCCATATAGACCTGAATACCAGAACTCCTTTGCTTTACCCGCAGCTTCATTAGTAACCCCCCAAGAGAACTCTAGTTTCCTTGTACGTGTAGTTTTCTGCAGAGATACAGGATGTATCTTCTACAAGCCCCTCTTTCATGACCATGCACAAGGGAAACACTGAAGAGCCGTCCTGCCCGACGCACAGTGCACTGAGTCTCCCAGGTCCAAGCGAAGCCTGCGGCTGAGCTCTACGGAAGGGATGCCCCCACACCCCGCTGGGGGGCACACATGCTCCCTGGAGCTTGAGAGGGTCCATGGCCTGAGAAGGAATCTCTCCCTGGATTACTTAAATTGCATGTAACTAACTTAGGATAAAATCTGTCTGCAAAACCACAGGAAGTGGTTCAGCTGCAAAACAGATACACACGCCCATTACATCGAACTGCTTCACTTTCCAGTGGTCACTGCAGCTCCACACACAAGCTGCACGTGCAGAAACACGTGAGTGTGAATTCCAAGGGGAGAGCGCAGGCTTCATCTGGCCAGTGACCTCATGCAGACACTCACCTGCGTAGCAGACTCCCCAGTGAGCAGATTGACCTCTTCCGGTTTGGGGACCATGTAGGTAGTCAGAGGGCTCACCAGGTGCACCTGCTTCCCGTCATGCCACGGCAGGATGCCAGCATGATGGAGGAAGATGTAGGCATACAACGTCCCGTTGTTTCTAGTTTTCTTTGGTACAGAAACATTAACTGTCCTAAAACAAAAGAAAGGACCATTTTCCAACTGCGTGCATGTTAGGCTCCTCACGTATACACACAGGGCAGACTACCCCCAAGTATCTTTGTAAGTTACGCTGCTTCAAGCTAATTTTGGTTTAGAAGTACTAGAACTGAAACCCACCTGCCAGGACTTCCTGAAATCCCAAGTGCCAGCTTTCACAAGACCAGTCTCCACAGACACAGCAGCTGTGCTGTCACAGAATGCACCTGCCATTTCCGCCTCCGTCTCTCAGGGCCCAGAGAAGTTAGTAACTGGCCGTGGTCACAGGGCTACAGTGGCCAGGTGAGCAGAGGCCAACCCCAAGCTCATTGCTTTCCTGCTCCCCCCGCACTGCCTCCCACAGCTCTCGCATGGGGCGGGCTGGCCAGAGAACCTGCCTTGCAGCATGTCCCACGTTCCCATTACTCCCGTCTGATGCCTCCCGGACAGCTTAGAGGAAGAAAATAGACTCCTGACAAGCAAGTTGCTTTTTAAATCATACTCATCGAAATCTTAAAAACTAAAACTGTAAAATAAATATCACTTCTAAAAGTCACTCTATGAATTTGAATATTTACATCACTTTATCTACACGGTTACATTTAACTACAATTTTCTAAAAAATCGTCTTCTCTACTGCGTTTCTTTCCTGTACAGGTGACCTAACTGAGCTACGTCAGCTACGAAGAAACGAGCTGCCAGCTGTGGGAAACCGCGAACACTTTCTGTTCTCCATGTCGTCCCCACCTCAACACCTCCTGCTTTGGAAACTCTCACGGCCGCTGCGCATCCCACAGCTGGCGACTGTGGTGTAAGCTACTTCCTGAATGACAGACTCGTCCTCCGCTGCTTTCGGACAAAGCAGAAGTTTGACGGCCCAGGGTTCACACAGGAGCTCAGTTAAAATCTCCCCCTCTTCACAGCGCAGAGACAGACCTTCTCTGTGGTAACCGCTGCACACATACTCAATGCTACCCTTTCCATGGCCTCAACGTAACCAACGGTCACCCCGTTCGGGGTGTGCTATCCCAATCTTACCTCTCAAATTTTGACTCCACGTCAAAGTCTTCCACGTTCAGGACTAGATCCACGTTGTTTTCAGCACCAAGGTTGGACCGAGTGGTGGTGTACACGCTGAGCTGGAAGGGGAGGTGCAGGGAGTTAGGAGGGCAAAGCCCGTGGCAGAAAACCCGTCCACTGGCAACCCACCCCCCAACCGGGAAGGCAACCTGACGGCCCACCAAACGGGGGAGATTTCATTTCCCTCCCAAGCAGCAGAACAGGCCGTCGTGACTGGAGTTACTAAGCCGGGTGGCTGACTACAACAGGGCAGGGTCTGGGCGCCTTCAAAGGGGAGACGAGGGGCAGGGGGCAGCGCCTGCAGCTTTCCCGAGCCCCCGGGCCCCTGTGCCCCCGTGCAGGCACGACCTGCAGGATGCGGGGCCGGGCGCGCTGCGGGGTCCGGCTCAGCAGGAAGCCCCCCCCCCTTGGGGTCGCGCAGCCACCCGGACCCCGCGCTCACCTGCAGTTTGGGCCTCCGCGCCAGGTAGGGCTGAATGCAGTTGCCGTCGCTGGCGCACGGCCGGGTGTAGACGATGCCGTACATGACCCAGCAGGTGTGCACCACGTACACCACGAACACGCCCACGACCAGGCTGGTAAAGGAGCTGCGGCCGCTCCACATGGCGCCGCCGCCCCCCGGGCCGAGCGCGGCGCCCACCGGCCCCGCCCGGCCCGCCTCGCAGCCACGGGCCCCGCCGCCCGCCCGGCGCGCTGCCGGCCGCTCCGGCCGCCGCCGCTCACGCGAGAGCCACCGCGGGCCGCCGCCACCGCCGCTGGGGAACGAACGCGCCGCGCGCCGCGGGCCGCCGGCCGCCCAGCATACTCCCGCCGCCCTCCGACCGACCTGTCGCCCCGGGATTCGCCGTCCGGCGGCCGCTTCCGGGTCCCGTGCCACCCGCCGGAAGTGGGCGCGCCGCGCGGCCTCCTGGGAAACGCAGTCCAGCCAACGCCGCTCACGAACGCACGCTCGCGCCAGGGGCTCGTCGCACGCTGGTGACGTATCCTGCCGCGCCGTCCTCCCGGCGTGCCTCGCGGGGTCAGGGTTTTTGGGCTTGGGCCTGGGCCTGTGGAGGGCGGGGTTGTCTCGAGGGGAGCGGGACGGGGAGGGGCACAGGTTGGTGAGGCAGTCGCAAGGGGGCGGTGGGGATCGGGGGGCAGAGGGGGCGCCGAGTTGGGGGTGGAGCGGGGCGGGGCTGCGAGGAGGCGGGGCGGGGGGGGCGGTCGGGTTGGGCGCGGGGCGGTGCAGGGGGCGGGGCGGTGGCCGGGGCGGGGCTGTGAGGAGGCTGCGAGTGGGCGGGGCATAGGCGGGGACCGGGGGCGGTCAGGGTAGGCGCTGGCGCGGCGGGGTCCCTTGGGGGCCGCCCCCAGTCCGGGGGCGCAGGCCGGACCCCGCCCGGCGGGGGCGGCGGTGTGTCCGCAGGCCTGCCGGACCCACGAGTGAGGTGCAATGTTAGCATTCAGGGGTCTGGCTGGAGGCGATGGGAGGGTTCCGTGCCGTGGTTAAGTCCTTTCTGTTTCTGGAGTTGAGGCAAAATTCAAAGTTACAGAAAAGAGCCAACAGACTCACAACAATCAAAGGCCAGATTTCACTGGTTCTGTTGTTTCACTATAAGCCCCGCGGCGGAGGGCGATTTTGAAGAAACAACAGGGCGTTCCTGGAATAAAGGGTCTCGGTGCGGCGGTGCGGGTACGGGGCCCCGGGCGGAATCCCCCACCCTAAGGCCGCCTCTGCTGGGCGGGGGCAGCTGGGGGCTGCAGGAGGGCGGGAAGCCGCCCCCTCCCCCCCAGTCCTCAGGAGTGCAGGCGCTGGGACTCGCTCAGGGGAAAGCCGCCCGCTCGGCCGTGGACGGACACGTCTGCCCGTTTGCGTCCAAGTTCACAGAGCTAGAACCCTGCGTTCCGCGGAACTCCCGAGCCCGTCGTTCAGCTCGCTGCAAGGGCATTCTTTTCTCCGACACGCCATCAAGAACACGTCAGGCATTCATAGAAATGGTAGATGCTATTCATGGCCCAATAAACTGCTTAAGCTTCTCAGAGGTGGGGGCCTCAGGGGCCTCGCGATGGATGGGAGAGTGACTTAAGCAGAAATGGTGTAGGGGTGGGGGCGTCCCAGGAGCGAGGGAGCTAGGCTTAGTACAGGGGAGGCTCTGGGCCAAGCGCGCCTTGGATCTGGGCCAGAAATTTGGGGGCCATTAGGGACTTTTCCCTGTTCCTTATACCCTTATGCACTTAGTTATTCTCCCCTATCGACCCCACTCATGGCCCTGTTGGCTCAATCACTGGAGTGTCCCGGGACCACCTCTCCCGTCTGTTCCCTGCTTAACAAACCTGCCTCCTCTTACCCTGAGTGTAAAGTGCATCCTCTTCAACAGACTTACCAGCCTCTGCAGGGTGGCCATGCTAACGTCACAGAGCCATCTTTGACCCCTGAGCTGTCATGCCCTGTGCTCCTGACACACCTGAGGAGCCCCTACGGAGCCAGGCCCCTCCGCACCCTGCAGCTTTGCTCTCACTGCTCTGGTCTATGCAATGCAGGAGGGAATGCTGTACGCTGCAGGGATCAGAGACCAACTCCAACTACATAAGCATAAGGGAGGGATTGGCGTGATACACAGGATGGGGGTCTCATCCTGGAATCCAAAGGCCAGGATGCAGCCAGGCTTGGGGAGGAGCTGCAGAGCCCCAGGAGCTCTGATGTTCATACCTGGTTCCCTGTGTTTCTCAGACTGAGTTTTGATTCAGCTTGAACTCTATCCCACGTGCAGAGATTTATTGGCAAGCCAGGACAAAAGCCACACCACAAAGTGGCATGTCCTGCTGTTCCTGCATCTAGAAGCTGATGCAGGCAGGTCAGGTCCGAGGATCCGGAGGGCGTCCTGCAGGACCAGCCAAGAGTGCCCCTGGCTATGCACAGGATAGAAATTGAACTCCAGCCAGCAGGAGGTGAAGGCAGAGTTTATTGAAGGTGTGCAGGTGTGCAGAGAGTGCAGGTCCAGACAGAGTCTGGGAGATTCAGATAGGAAAGGAGGGAGTCTCGTCTTTGTTTGGGGCCTGGGGTTTTTATTGAGACAGTGGTCTGGTATGTGTGTTCTCTCAAGCATCCAGATGTCCTTCATAAGTCAATTATTCTTTGGAGCCAGGGGTCATGGCATCAAGATGTTTAGTGCCGGTGGCCTGGAATATACATATGATGGTTTCATCTGGTCGTTCTCGCCTGGTCCTTCCTTAGATGTTGTCTGTTCTAGAGAAACCACTAACTCCTTATCTCTTACAAGGAGGACTTACACTATTTACACCATGAGGCTCGTGCCCTTCAGTTTCCCTATCTCAAAGCTGTAAAAAGGTCTTGCACAGCTTTCTGGAAGGTCAGATACAAACCCCGTGCTGTGCAGGGACTTGGCACTGACCCTGCTTCCATATCTTGGCTAGTGTGGATAATGCTGCTGTAAACAGAGGACTGCATGTATGTGTCCCTTTGAATCATTATTTCTGTACCCTTTGGGTGAATACCTAGTAGTGCAATTGCTGGGTCGTAGGGTAGCTCTACTTTTGACTTTTTGAGGAACCTCCACACTGTTTTCCACAGTGGCTGCACCAGTCTGCATTCCCACCAACAATGCACGAGAGTTCCCCTTTCTCTACGTCCTTGTCAACACCTGCTGTTTCCTGAGTTGTTAATTTTAGCCATTCTGCCAGGTGTGAGGTGGGCTCTCACTGTGGTTCTGATCTGCATTTCCCTGAGGCTGAGTGATGTGGAGCGTCTTTTCATGTGTCTGTTGGCCATCTGGATGTCCTCTTTGGAGAAATGTCTGTTATGTCTTCTGCCCATTTTTAACTGGATTATTTGTTTTTTGGGTGTTCAGTTTTATGAGTTCTTTATGTATTTTTTAATACTAACCTTTTATCGAATATAACATTTGCAAATATCTTCTCCCATTCCATAGGTTGCCTTTTAGTTTTGTTGATTATTTCCTTCCTTGTGCAGAAGTCTTTTATTTTGATGAAGTCCCAATAGTTTAGTTTTGCTTTTGTTTACCTTGCCTGAGGAGAAATATCTAGGAAAAGTTTGCTATGCTAGGTTGTAAAAACTTTAAACAATCAAGTTCCGTTTCTGCTGTCCTATTTCTTCTTTCTAAATTGTCATACATTTCCCTTCTATGTATGCCATCAAGTCCATGATACATAGTTATTTTTGTTTTAAACAATTATATATTGAAGAAGTAAAACGTGAGCACAGATGTACTTTGTATCTGTACATACATTTATGCTCTCTTGGCTCCTCTGTGCATACCCCAGCTTCGAGCTGCTGTTTGTTCCTTTACCCTCCACTCCTTCCTTCACCACGTGTTATTATGCAGACCCAGGGCTGACGGATTCTGTCAACCATTACTTGTAGGAAAATGCTTGTAATTTGCTTTCACTTTTTTGAAAGATATTTTCACTAATTATAGAGTCCACGTCGACGGGCACGTTTTCTCCAGGAGGTCAAAGCGCACTGTTGTGCTGGCTTCCGGCTTGCACCGCTTCTGATGAGAAGTGAGCACTTACTTTCATTCCTGTTCCTCTCTATATAGTGTGTCCGTTTCCTCCGGCTGTTTTCAAAAAAAAAATTTTTTTTTTAAAGAAGCCGTTGTTTTTCAGCACTTTGTCAATGATATGCTGTAGTGTGGATCGTCTTGTTTGTCCTGCTAGAGGCTTAGCAAACGGACTTAATTTGTGAATTTCATCAGATTTGAAAATGTTGCAGCCAAGAAGTCTTTAAATGTCTTTTGCCTTCTCTTCTGTGACTCTGGCTTTATGAACGGCTTGATGCTGTTCTGATGTCGATGAGGGTCTGCTTATTTTTTCAACTGCCCCCCCCATCCATGCTTAGGTTCAAACACTTTCTAAGGTTATGTACGCAGCTTCACTGATTTTCTTGTTTTTCCCTGTAGCTTCCAAACTGCTGTTAAACTCATCCTGTGAATTTTTCATTTCAGATGTTATATTTTTCATTTCTAGAAGTTCCACTGGGTTTTAAATATTTTTGTGTATCCTGGAGAAAACGCTGTATGGTAAATGGAGATAATCCTTTAATCCTTGTACAGGTGCACATTTCTCCATTTTGTGGGCATGTCAGCGTGTTCAACTGTCTCCGTATCAGTAGATATTTGGGTTGTTTCCACCCTTTAGCTGTTAAAATGAGGACTGTAATGCATGACCCTGAACATACATCTTTCCTTCCTCCCTTTCCTTTCCTTTTTTTCCTTTTCTTTTTCTTTCTTTCTTTTTTTTTTCCAGCGTATCTTTGGGATAGATCCTCAGAGATGGAATTGTTGATTGAAATGATAAGTGTCTGTGTACTTTTGCAGCTGTTGTCGGGTGCCTTCCCTTGGGTGGTGTAGGGCTTGTGCACCCGCGGAGTACGAGGATGTCTGTTTCTGCAAACTCGGCCATCAGAGGGCAGTGTCAGACCTTTGGGGTTTGGCCAATTTGTCAGGTGAGAGGCTGTAACTTCGCGTTTTCATTCATGTTTCTCTGATTGTGAAAACCGACCGGGGTCGTCTGGAGCAGGAGTGGTGGATACGCTGGGCCCCAGTCTGTACCACCCCAGGGCGTTTGATGAGCCAAGGACGGTCCATTCCTCTCAGTGCTGAGATAGGACAAGCTCTGCAGGACTCATTTGGGGAAAACAAAGCCCCATTAAGTGAATTCATGGGTTTGGGAAACTGGAAAGTGCAGATTAGTGCCACCTAGGCACCCATATTAGAGACCAGACCGTTCCCGGAGGCAGTTAGGGCTGAGCACCCAACTCTATGCGTCTCCTCTGGGACCAAGCCGACTCCGTGTTTCTAGACGTTGTCTCAGAAACTGAAGGAGGCCACCACGGGCGAGCCCTGGGAGCTGGACGGCATTGTCAGATGAAGTGCATGACCTCCCTAGTGTTCTCCATGGAATGAGGATAACGTACCGATGGGCAGCGTGGTCAGGAAGAGTGAGGGTGGGAAGGCCACGGAGCAGGACTTAGAGGGACGGCCACGTTGTGTGAGCCACCGTCATCATCTTCATGGCTCGTTAGAATGCTGGTGTGTGGGAGGCGTTGGCTGGGCCCTGGGTCTGTATGAGTTCCCGTGGCTACTGTAACTAGGTCCCACAGACCGGCAGCTTCGCCATCATGCACTTCTGTTCTCTTGGTCCTAGAGGCTGGAAGTCTGAGATCCAGGCTCGAGCAGGCTGGTTTCTCCTGAGATCTCTCTGCTTGGCGTGTGGATGCCGACTTCTGTCCGTGTCCTCCCATGGTCGTCCCTGTGCGTGTCTGTGTCCTGCTCCCCTCTTCCTGTAAGGAAACCAGTCTTGTTGGGCCAGGGTGCACCTGAACAACCTCCTTTAGCTTGATCACCTCTGAAAAGACCTTATGTCCAAACATAGTCATGGACTGAGGTGCTAGGGGTCAGGGTTTCAACAGATGAATTTGCAGAAGATGATTCGTGCCCTAACAGCGCCCCCCCATTCCATTGCAAATCCTCCAAACACGTCATTGTAATCCCTGCTGTTTTGAGGGTCAGAGGAGCCAGGGGAGCATGAGACACAGACCAAGCTGGGTATTTAGGGCCCCTCTGTGTCTCCGACACTTGGCTCCACACTGGTCCTCGGAGATGCTCCCTGCATGCTGGGGAGAGAGGAGGCGGACATGTCTGTCACTGTCTATGGGGGCTGGTGTCCCATCAGGCGTGTGCCCACGAATGGGGAAGTGTGGCCGGTTCAGGCATTGGGAGCGGGTCCTTGGATTCCACTGCCCTTGGGAGGCACTGCCGGTCCCCCAGGGTGATGCCCTCATCGACAGCCCCATTTCCCAGGAGGAAAATCAATGAGATTACAGGTTGCAGCCTTAGAGTGCACAAGCCCTATTATTATCTTACAGAAAGCCAGGCTAGCCTTCCCCAGAGCTTTTAATATGACTTGGTGTCTACTGTGGTTTGCAGTTACCTCAGGAAACCTATTTTGAACAAATAGTAGATTGTGTTCTCTGGAGCTCATGGGCAGCCACACAACTTCTGGAAGCCGACAATCGTATGGAAACAGCTCTTCACATGGCAGGAGGAAGGCCGCTCAAGGCGGCTGTGTCTAACGCCTGATCAAGCTTCCTTGTCTTCCTCTGACATTTCCCCTGACTCCCAGCCCTGGGCTCTGTTGACCACGTGTGGTACTGACAGCTGTGGACTGGCCACGTGGACACCCACGTGTAAGATCCCAGGCCCTCCCAGGAGCATGGATGCGCCTGGGCCCCCAGTCGGCTCTGATGGCAGGCTCCTCAGACACCCCGCCAGGTGCGCGTCTGCAGTGGGCGTCACAGAGGCACGGCCCCAGCGCCTGGGACAGTCCTGTGTTTGAAAAGCATGAAGGCTGTCTGATGGCGCTGTCCTGACAACAGCAGCCACTTGTTCTGTTCAATGCCTACAACCTACCCCATACTGGAGCTGTTTGTAGATAAGGACACTGAGGCAGGAAGCCTCTGGGGCTGGGGGCTGGGCCGCTGACCACCCCTTGAGTGGTGCTCGTGCTGCCCCCACTGGCGTGTGAAGGGCTGGGTGGTGGACACCTGAGGGTCTGTAAGGAAGGGCCAGGGGATTGGTGATGTGTGGGGTCTCCCCAGGTGGGAGAGCAGGGCTGGGGGGCCCCAGGCTCTGCCTCTCTGGAGCCTGAGCCACCTCGATGGGGTGGACGTGCCCGTGGCCATGGAGGCCCAGGGGTTCCCATAGGCATAATAACAGGGGGCGTGTCTCTGATCC
The DNA here is from genome assembly GCF_023065955.2 of Ursus arctos. Classification (NCBI taxonomy): domain Eukaryota; kingdom Metazoa; phylum Chordata; class Mammalia; order Carnivora; family Ursidae; genus Ursus; species Ursus arctos. The sequence goes on from NW_026622819.1 coordinate 967,504, forward strand.
GGGAGCCACAGGAGCCAGGGGAGCCGCTCCGGAATCAGCAGCGCCCTCCCGCACCTACAGACTCGGGGTCCAGTCGGCGGGAAGGAGGGCCTCCCAGCGGTGTCTGCGTGGAGCTGTGGGTGGCCGTGAACATACAAGGGATTGGTCACGCAGGATGAAACCACAGACGCTGAGAGGTGAACTTCTCCCCAGCCAGCTCTGCATTCATCGTGGACTCGTGGACTCTTGTTTTGTTAGACGGTGAGAGGGACTGAATGCTTGTGTCCCCCAGATTCACGTGCCAAAGCCCTAGCTCCCTCTGATGGTGTCAGAGGGCGGGCCTTTGGGAGGTGCTCAGGCTATAAGGGGTCACAGGGGTGGGGCCCCCGGGGTGGGATCAGTGCCCTTGTCAGTAGAGACGCCAGTGTGCTGGCCCCGCAGCCCCTCCCCGTCTCTGCTGCTCCTTTCTCCCCAGGTGACACCCTGCTACCCCCAGGGCCTCGTGCTCACGGGGCCTTTGTTCAGAGCTCCATGGCCACCACCCCGAACGTCTTAATGAGTTTTGAAAAGGGCCCTGGATTCTCATTTTGTGTGGGGCCCGCCAATTATGCGGCAGGTTCTGATTATCTGCAGCGTTTGCTGCTTGCTCAGTTCTGGAATATACACAAGGTAATTTCAGGCTTGCTAACTCCTATCTCTGAGCGGAGCAGACTTCCTAACTAGGGCACGGTGTCCAAGCACAGTTCTCTGTCGTGCTGTACACATCATAATACCGGCCTCCAAAGACCTGGGCCGGGCAGGGGGTGGGGCTCAGGAATCCCTCTGCCTCCCGTGGGCTGCTGTGCAGGCAGGCCCCCCGCCTGGTGGACGTCCCCACTGGCCTCAGAGTGACCAGTTAGGGCGGGGAAGGGCCGAGGTGGGAGGGTTGAGGCAGGGCCGAGGGGCAGGGGGCTGGGGAGGGGCGCCCAGGTGCCCGGGAGGTGGGGTGCTGGCCCCGGGGGCTCTGGCTGCACGGACAGGAGCTGGCCTCAGGCATGGCTGGGCCAAGCCTGTGCACCTGCTTGCTGGGGTCACCCAGTTCTGACTAAACGAACCTCCCCAAACAGGCAGTGGTGTTGCCTCGTCCCCGGGAGGAAACCGCAGGGAAAGAATGGGAGCAGGGGGAGCACAGGCTCCCCCCGCACCCCCTTGCAGGGCAGCCCAGTCAGAGGTGGCCACCAGCCCCAGGGCCAGGTTCTTGCAGCCTCTCCTCACCTCCTGGACCCAAGGGGGCACGGCAGCCACCGGCTGTGGTCAGCAGCACGGGTCAGCGTGTTTCAGATACATTTGCATTTCTCGTTAGTCCCTTGGAGCCATGAGCTCACTAACTGGATTAAAAATCCAACTTTTCTGTGCGCTAGCAGAGTGATCAGTGTCACGGAAGGTGCTGTCCGTGACGGCCGCCGTGGGGAGCCGGGGAGCCAGTGTGCGCCCCACAGTCGCCATCCGCGGGTGGATCTTCGGGGCCTCTCCGCACCCTCACCAGGTTTCAGCTCTTTCAACGCTCTGGACCACCCCTGCCCAGGCCTGGGGCGGGCGGGGGGGGGGGCGCAGTGGAGGAGGTGCCGGCCCCTACACTGGGGCTGCCTTCTCCAGCCAGGAGCCCTCCGCCCCGGACAAACCCCGGACTCCCGAAACAGCCCCCCCGGCGCGGGCAGCCTTCATGTGCCGCCTTGCGGAATGGATCTGTAGGTGACGGTCCCCTTTGCCTTCTCAGCTTTTAAAATGATCATTTTGTGGCATAATAGAACTTTTTAGAATTTTAGATTTAGTTTTCCTGTGTGAAAAAGGCTTAGCGGGTATCAGAACCTTTAATAGCTGATGGGTTGTAACGCACCTTTGAATGTGTTTGTCGAAAAGCCATTCCAAATATTAGCCTTGATCCAGACAGGGAGTGAGCGCGCTGCGAGGCCCGCCAGGGGCTTTGTGGCAGCTGCATCCGAGCCTGAGCTGGGCTGGGACACCTGCAGGCTTCAGCCTCCTACCCCAGAAAATGCTGTGTCTGGCGGACCCTTCATCTACACAACAAATAACTTTAAGAAGAGCTTAGCTCCTTGAATAAGTCAAATTATTTAAATTCTAGATAAATACATTTGGTGCCTAAGTCAATACAGGCTTGATTTTTAAAGTTCAGTTATAGAAACGGGAGCTTTTTGCATTCAATTTGGAGGAGCAAGATGTCTAAGCACATGGTGCCTTCTCTCCATGCTGCTGCGTGCTCAGAGGACCTCAGAGGGGCGGCCTGCCCGGAAAGCACCACCCCCTTGAGGAAGGGGGGCTGCTGCTCGGGGTGGAACTTCCTGGTGTCACGAGGGTCCCATGTTCATCTAAGCCCCCGGGACAGTGAGGGGAAGCCGGGCAGGGGAAGAGAAGAATGTCCGTGGTCCCTCGGACGTCAGAGGATGTCTGTAGCTGGGGGAGAGTCGGTGTCTGAGTCCCCCGGGTCTGTGTAACACACCATCTGCGTCCAGGGTGGGGGGGCTACCAACTGAAGGCACAAGGAACGGCCCCGTGCAGGACCCTGCGGAGACCGTCTGGGCTACCCTGCAGCCAGCTTGGGGTGGGCGCCGCAGGGGCATCCCCATCTCCCATGACTTACCGTGGGGCTCCTGGGACTTGCTCCATGGCCCACCAGCCTCCCCTGCAGCCTTGGCTCTGCCCCCAGGCTGGCTCCTCGTGTCCCCTGCACAGCCTCCCAGCCGTTCCCAGGGGCCACTGTGAGTGACCCCGGGTCCTCGATCGGGCGGAGGTGACCAGGAATCTCGGCACATCGGCCTATACTTGAGTGTGCGTCTGCATTTCTGGCTCCCTCCCCCGGAGCACAGATGTACCATCCAACACTGGGCTTATTACGTTTCCATGTGATTTAGCAGTTTGTCCACACCGGGCTGGCGGACACCGGCGTATGTGACCTGTGGCCCTGGCCCCACAGGGACACTTGATTCCTGCCGTAGACAGCGCGACACGTTCCAGCACTAAAGGCTGTGAGGCGTCCTGCCCTGGGACACGCGGATAATCGGCCCCCACCCCGTCCACTGGGGCGCCCGTGGCCCCTCTGCTGTATGCCCGGATGATGGGCCCCCCTCCCCACGCCATCTCAGTCCCCTCCCCCACAGGACATGGCCCCTTCTCAGACCTGCCTGCCCTGGGCCTCCCTCCTCCCCCTGCCAGCTTGGGCAGATGGGCAGTGTGGGGCCGGAGGGACCTGCAGCCGGGGGTGACCAACCATGAAGGGCAGGGCCCCGAGTCTGCAACCTGGCGAACTGCGAACTCCCCGCTCCCCCCCCCCGCTGCCTCCGTGCCCCCGTCTCTCTGCCCCCCTCAGTCTCTGATCCTCTGCCCCTCTCGCTCACATGTGGGCATAGCTGAAGCACACATTCTACACCACAGACCCTGCCCTTCTCAGGTGCACCTGACTCTGACATTTTCTGTTTTGTTAAATTAAGAAGAAAATGAAGCCAGCCTCACTAAATGGATGTATTCTGATATTTCCATTCTACATAAGGATGCCAGCCAGGGCAGCGGCAGAAGCAGGGCTCCTGGGCTTGGCTGAAGGGGTCCCCGGGGTCGCGTGCAGGGGCCCTGGTCCGCTGGGCAGGTGGAGGCGGGGTGTGTAGCTGCCTGCTTTTGCTTTGTTTTTCCAGCTCTGGGGTTAGCCTTCCCTGTGCAGCCAGGTGGGCTGGGTTTGAGGCCCCCGATCTGCTGGGGGGGCACGGTGCCCCAGGCTTTGTGCTGCGTTCGTGACCCAGGGATCTTTGGGAGGAGGAGGGCACAGGCAGTGTCTTCCTTGGGGGACAGCAAAGCATAGGACTTTACTCATGAACTGTATCTCAAACAAGGTGACCTCTTTTTCTGCTGTCAGTAATCGGGAGGCAGGTAAAGGCCATGAAGACGCTGGTCAGATGCATCCACAGAGATTAAAGGGGATTGTGGAATAAAAACAAGAAAAGCCAAACACGGAGAATCCACTTACTCTGTAAATCACCTATTTCCCTGATGCAGAATCTTTATTAAAATGCTTTTCTCAAAGGGAAAATCTCACGGCTTTTCTGAGCTTTAACACCCAGACTTCGTGTCTAAAGGTCATTTGGCGAAGAGCGTAAATCCAATGGTAAAGTGCAGTGTGGACGGGGGTCTGAGACGTGCCATGGACAGAAGAAGGGGGCAGAGGCAGGCTCCTCCCTCCCAGGGAGCTTGCTTTCTGCAGCAGGTTAGTATGGGAGGAAAACAAGGCTTCACGTGTTTCTGAAATTAGTTCCACTTGTATCAAAAAGCCTGCGATCTCCTTGGAGAATAAATATAGCACTCGTGTGTCAAGCCCCACAGGAGCGATTTACCAGAATGACAGAGTTTTAGATGTAATACGGAACCTTCCACTCATTCACGTACCCATTCACCATCTACGCTTCTATTCATCCATCTACCTGCTCATCATCCAGATACTCCTCCATCCATCTATCCATCCATCATCTATTCATCATCCATCCACCCATCCATTCATCCATTATCCAGCTAGCCAGCCAGCCAGCCATCATCTATCTACCCATCCGTTCCTCCATCATCCACCCATGCATCCATCCATCCACTATCCATCAACCCAAGCACCTGCCCATCAACCATCCATCCACCTATTCTTCTATCCATCCCTCTACCATCATCTATCCATCATCCATCCATCATCCATCCATCCACCCATCATCTCTCCACCCATCATCCATCCATCCATCCATCCAACCATCCCTCTACCATCATCCATCCATCATCCATCATCCACCCACCCACTCTCCCATCCATTTTTCTACTCCTCCTTCCCTCTCTTCCTCCACCTATCCATCCGTTCACCCATCTACCCATTCACCAAACCCCCACCTGTGCTCATGTAAATGTCCACCCATTAACTCATTTTTCTGTAAATAGATGTTAAGTGCCACTGTCAATCATGTAGCAGGCCTATTCAAGGCACTGGCAGGAATGAATAAGACCAGCTCAGTCCTCGCTCATAGGGGAGCTCCCAGTGCACTGAAAAGAGAGACAAGGAGTACCCCACTTCCATGGGACACCTGCTGGGGAGGGCTGGAGAGTGGGGGGGTTCAAGGAGCACTGACCAGGACTGACCCCAGAAGCGGGGATTACAAAAAACTTCCAGACGTGATGTCCAAGAGAAGCTGGGACGGTGTGAGGGGTCAGCAGTTGGAAAGTGGGGGAGGGGAGTGAACAGGAGGTTGTTCCCGGGACAAGGACAAGCAGAGAAGACTAGAGAGGTGTCTGACTGGGCTGGACCCAGAGTGTGGCCTCAGGGAACCTGAATTCCCGCGCCAGGTGGACCCGCCTCCCTTAGTTTCTGGGGCTGCTGTAACAAAGCACGCAGGGCTGGTTGGCCTAAAACAACAGAAGTGTGCTCTCACTGTTCTGGAGTGCACGTCTGGAGTGGAGGCAGGGCTGCGTCCTTCCGTGGCTCCCCCCGCCCTGAGAGTCTGTTCCACGCTCCCCTCCTGGCTTCTGGTGGTGACCGGTGATCTCCAGGAGCATCGCTGCCAAGTCTCCCTCCCTGTCACACAGCCTTCTCCCTGGTGTGTCTGTGTGTCTGTCTCTCCCCCTTATAGGGTCACCAGTCACACTGGATTAAGCCCACGCTATTCCGTACGACCTCACGTTAACCAACTGCATCCTGGTAAATGTGTTTCCTGCATGGGAACAGCGCTTCCCGCATGCCACCACCACCAGCATTGCACAGTGAGAGCCACTCGTGTTGGGGAAACGCTCGTATCGCGAACATCCTCCAAAACGACACTAACAAAGCAGCAATTATACGTCTCCAAGTAAGGTCACACTCTGAGGTGCTGGGGTTAGCGCTTCAGCATCTCCTGCTGGGGGACCGGAGTCTACCGAAGGCGCCGCCCCCAGACGTCTGCGCCACCTGCCTACAGGTCCTCCCGCGCGGGGCTGACCAGCATTTCTGTCGGTTCCCGTTTTGTGTGCGTGGACACGCGCACGTGTGTCTGACACAGTGTGTGCATGCTGTTGGGCGCATAGCTGTGGGTGGAATTGGGGCGTCTGGGAGTGTAGCACATTCCAAGCTGGAACCGCAGAGAAGCGGAGCCTGAAATGGGGGTGCACCCGACTCAGAAGTGGGGCACTCTCAGGAGAAAGCACAGAGGAGGTGGGGGAAAGGACAGGCGTCGCCGAGCCCAGCCCGACCCTCGGGGGCTCGGGGGTACACGTCCACCTCAGACAGGGGTGCCCAGCGTTTGCGCACGCGAGTCAGTCAGCGACTGGCAGCAGGCGACCCCGGGTGTTCCGGGGTGGGCTGTTAGAGTTACACCCCGAGCAGCAGGGCGGGGTGGTCGCACCTGGCGGCGGGAGGACTACCGTATGTGAGGTGGAGTGCCAGCAGCGCCCAGAACTGGGTCTGCTTCCGTACGTTCAGCTTCGTAGACGACACAAATGCTTCCCCAGCGGATGTGGTGTTTACCTTCCTACCCAAAATGTAGCTGGGCTCCCGGCACCTGCCTGCCCACGGACGTGGGTGGCGGACTGCTCAGATCCAGCGGTGCACAGTGGCGAGCGGCATCGCACCCCATCTGCTTGGCACGTCCTCGTGCTTAATGGGGCTGAGTGTCTGTCCGCGGCGCACCAACCACGGGGACACGCGCCTTTGCTGTGGGCCTGCCCAAGATGCCTGCCCACTTTCCTACCGGGTTTTTGTGGTATGAGAACTCATCTTCCATATACATTTGTTTTTTTGCGCAGGGTTCCTGGCTCACAGCTCCCCCAACTCTTGGCATTTCCTGAAAGAAGAGCCAGGGGAGCCTCTTTCGTTACGATGTTTGGTCCCTGGTCCTGGGTCCCTGAGGTCCCTTCCCGCCACCAGGATCAGATGTGTGTCTTGTCATTCACAAGCCCCTTCACACCACAACTGGGTTTACGTTTATGAGGGGACTTTGGGAAATGTCTGAAGGAGAAGGACTGGTTGCCAAGGGAACCAGCCTGAATTAAGGGTTGGAACTTTCAGGCCTGCCCCTTGATTTCCTGGGGAGCCCAGAGGGAGGGTGAATCAGTCACCAGTAGCCAACCACACCTCTGTAGTGAAGGCTTCTACAACTGGAAAGGACGGGGATCAGAGAGCGTCCAGGTCGGCGAACCAGACCGCCTCCATGCGCCACCGTGCTGTGCCCCAAACTCCGGGAGGACAGGAATTCTGTTGCTATGGACATCGCCCTGTGTGTCCCTTCCTCTGGTAGTTGATTTGTACCCCGTACCATCCTTGGTAATAAACCAGTGATCTAGTGAATTAACTAGTTTCCCTGAGTTCCATGAGCCACTCTAGCCAATTAATCGAACCCGGGGAGGGCATTGTGGAAGCCTCTGATTTACGGCCATTTCCTCAGAATCACAGGTGATGGCCCGGACTTGTGACTGGCGTCCAAAGTGGCAGTGGGGTGGTCGCGTGGGACTGAGCCCTTAGCCTGCGGGATCCAACGCCAGGTCCAGGTAGACGATGTCAGGATTGAGTCAAACTGCAGGACACCCAGCTGGGGCTGCATGGACTTGCTTGGTGTGGGGAACTCTCCCTCCTGTCAGAACCGGATTCAGAACCAACACTGACCACTGATCAACAATGTCCCCAGTTTTCATTGATTTGTAGGAGCTCTTTATATATTTGAGGTCACTTGCATATGTGGCTCAGCTCTGGGCAGCATACGGCTCTCTGTCCATGGGTTGCCTAGGCAGGACCCCAGCCCAGACACCTGGGGCCGGGACACCAATGAAACTCCTGTCACAACCCACGGGCTGTGGAGACAAGAACTCTCAGTAATGCTGGGGTGGCTGGGCTCCACGGAAGCAGCTTCCTGGGACTGTCCAGAGAGGGGCTGCAGCCCCGGGCTGTGCTTGGCTTTCCATGAGGATCTCTCCTGGTTGCTGCAGACCCAGTGTGAGAGTGTGTGCGTGTGCACGTGCGTGCTCATGTGTGACATGTGCCCATGTGCACGTGCTGTGTGTGTCCACGTGCATGTGCCGTGTCCACATGTACGTGCCGTGTCTGTGTGTGTCAACATGCACATGCCATGTGTCCACATGCTATGTGCATGTATGTCCATGTGCATATCGCTGTGCGTCCACGTGCACGTGCCGTGTGTCCACGTGTACATGCCATGTGTGTATCCATGTGCATGCGCCGTGTGTCCACGTGCACGTGTAACGTGTCCACGTGCCGTGTGTGTCCGTGTGTACACTCCGCATGCGCACGTGCGTGTGGACACGTATGAGGAGTGCAGCCTGTGTATTTGCATGTTCGTGTGCATGCACTGGGCAGCATGCATGCTGTGTGTACATGCATGTGTGTCCCTGTGTGTCTGGGGTATGGAGGAAGGACAACCTGACCCCTAGGAATTCTGCGATGTCTTTCTCACTCCAAGACCTCTGGCCCCACAGCTCTCCCAGGCATGTGACTCCTGGAAGCCTCCCCGTGGGGCTGTGGCCACAATCAGGCCTTTGTTTTATGTGCTTCTTCCAGGGCACTGCAGGTGTCCACACTGCACCTGGGGTGAGGGCACAGCTGGAAGAGGCCAGGGTCCTTCCTGCACTGTGGGAGGCCCCCACGGTGAGTCTACGTGCACCCTGCCTGTTCCTGAGGTACCTCGGTGACTGGGGAGCATGGGGCATAATGACACTATGGTCCACGTGGTTCATCCCCTTGGGGCAGGTTTTTTGTCCCCCGGGGTCTGTTGTGATGGCTCATCTTCACCTTCACATCCAGAGGCTGCAGAGGTGGAGATGACTGTGGGGACGGGACCCCAGGGAAGAGCACAGGAAGCTCTGGAAGGTCGAGGCGTGGCTCACCAGCATGTGGCTGGCAGAATGGAGCTGACCCGTGGACTGTGTGTGTGTCCCTGATAAAGTGACACCCAAAGGAAGCAAGGTGTTCTTTGGGAGATCTGGAGGAAGAATGGTCGCGTGGATGGAGAATGAGGGCGCTCATATGAGGGCGCTCTCAGGACCCTCCATCTGGGGCAGGGTTGGGGGGCCTCCTGGGAGGGACCAGGGTCCTATGAGGTGGGTCATGGCCGGGTGGGAGGGACCCGCTGCCTGAATGCTTAGATCATGGTAGGGGCATTGGTGTCTATTCCAGGCTTAACGATAAGCCATAGAGGTCTCCTCTGGGCCGTGGCCAGAGCTGACTGGTATCTAGGACGCTTTTGGCCACAGAGCGCACAAGAGATCTTCAAGGGACCAAGGGCAGGAGGCCACTCAGGACTCTGGTGTCCTGTCCCCAGGAGAGGGGCTTGGGTTGGGTGGTGGCGGTAGGTCTGACTGCAGGGCTGGAGTCGGAACACGTGGGGAGCCTGCAGGGGGAGCTGATGGGCAGAGGAAGGCTCAGGAGAGGCAGGACGGGGTGGCACAGAGCCAGCGGGTGTGAGGGGAAGGTGCAGGCCTGGGCGCTGGGGTCCAGGCCAAGCCTAGCAGTGCTCCCTCTGGGTGGGAGAGGCACTGGGTTAGGAGAAGGAGCTGCTGCTCTCAGGGCAGCGGGTGGCCACAGCTTGAGCCAACAAAGGCGGCCGCACAGCCATGGTCCATTTTCCCACATAGATTTATTGTTGGAGACGACTCACACGGGGTGTCGACTATGGACACAGACAGACAGAGACACTGACGACACCGCTGTCTACACAGAGTACTCAAGGCGCCTCGAAAGGCAAAGGTAAACCCGATTCCTCCTGGCCACAGCTGCCAGCCACCTGCAGTCCACGAGCTAGTTTCCTGAGCGGTAAGCTCCTCAGCGCCCGGCACCCAGGGCCCCTCGCCGGGGACGGCCGCACGACGGCGCTCACGGTGTAACCTCTCGGCACCAGGGGCACGGAGCCGCGAGCGGCCTCCCCCTTCCGGCAGCCGCGTTCCCGTCGGGCGGTGCCAGGGTGCAGGGAGCAGCGCGGCCACGGTCCTCGCTCGGGACTGCTGACATGCTCATCAAGGGTGCCCGCACATCGCAGCAGACCTTCAGAAAGCAGCCCTGCGTTCTGAGAATGAGTACTGACTCACAGGAACTAGGACTAACAGCCACTCCCAACACGAGCAGCCTTGCTGCGGATGTGACGTGTGCCCGAGAGAACTGAAATCCGGCGGGGGCTTCCTCCCCGGGTCCTGGGTCTCCAGGCTGCCTGCCACAGGCGCTCTGAGCAGTCAGGGCCCAGTGGGTGGGCACGCGCCCCTTCCTCCCGTGGCCGGGGGTCCGCGGTGAGGCGGCCACGGCTGAACGGGGCCCACGGCGGGCAGGAGGGGCAGCAGCCCACGCAGGAGCCCCGAGTTGTATTTCTGTCAGCTTGAAGGGAATACAGAGCAGCCCCATGACACACCAGGACCCCAGGCGGGCTCCGAGCACACGGGGTGTGTGGTGTGGGGACGCACGGTGGCCCCCACTTTATTGCCTTGTGTGGTTTCCCCAGCGCACCTTCTGCACAATTAGGCAACATATGACATTTGGCTCTTTCAGTTTGAGCAAAGCAAATACCCAGGGGTGACGAGCACTGGGCTCTCAGCATCCACAGTGACCGCTTTCTCAGGACACAGCGATGACAGCAAGGCCCGCGCTGCGGGGCGGAGGCAGGGGGCGGGGCTGTAAGGGGGCGGGCTCGGCACAAACAACACGACGGACGTTTTCTACCTGCAGGAACGGGCACAGATCTACGTTAAGTGATCACGACACAGCACGGACGGCCAGTCCTCTCCGGCGGCAAAGGAAGGGCGCTATTGGCCTGGAGACAGAGCCTCCGCGTGGTTCTGGGAAAGCAGGAGTCGACGGTCGGCGCCCCCGCCTTCCTCTCGAAGCCGGGGTTCCCCTCTGTGCCGGCGTCTCTCCTGCGGTGGGGCGGCCGTCCCGGGCCTCCTCCACGCCGTCTACACCAGGAGCCAGTGACGCAGCTAGGAAGGAAACAGGGCTTTTCAGAAGCCAAGCAGGGGGCTACTGGGTTAAAGGCGGCTCCTGGCTGCCGGCCTGATGCGCTCTCGCTCTGGGAGACGCCGTGCAGCCCAGGAAGCTCATGTGGGAGGCGCGGGAGCAGCACTGCGCTGGAGCACCACAGGCCCGATGCCCAAGTGAACCTTCCGGAAAGACGCCTCATGTATACGCCCTTATATAGAGTCTGTAGACGTGAACAACCTTATGTGAATAATGACACATAATGAGCCTTATGTCAATACATATGAATAAGTCTGTGGGCAAGGAGCAGACGGAAGGCACAGCTGCAGCGAGGGGCCGGTGCGGGGACCAGCAGCCCCGGAGGCCCCCGGGCGTGTGTCCCATCGGCGGCTGGGCAGACCGGGCAGGCAGACTGGCGATGCCCCGAAGCCCCTTGGGCCACCTCTCTGGGGCCTCTGATCCCATCCCAGGGAAAAGCGGTACCCCGCGCTGGCTTCCTGCTTCGCGTGACCCCCAAGGAGCTCGGGGCAGGCCTGGCTCACCGCCTGGGGAGGCCAAGATCGACAAGAGTGGGTATTTAGTTCTCCAGCAAATGTCACCGCCTGTTACGCAGCTGTGAGTTGGGGCTGTTTCTGAGCACGAGCCATTCGATCACGTTAAATGGCAAGAGCCATGTTTTTATTCAGAGCGAGCGCGTGCAGGGCTCCTGTGTGACGGAGGCGCAGCGGGCACGGGAAGAGGCCAGATCTACCGCTGGTAGGACACGGCTCCCTGACCGTCCGGGGAAGCTGCAGGCCGGGCCAGGACACACTCACGCTGCCAGCCGGGCTCCCCAGGGGCCGGAGCAGGACGGGCAGCCGCAGCCAAGCAGAGCTGTGTACGGCACACGGGGGGGAGGGAGCTGGGGGGCCAGAGCCCTAGAGCTCCACGGGGACACCCTGCTTCTGACCGATGTGTTTTTCGGGAGCACTGAAGTATCTACAGATGCGAGGAAACTATATGGTGCACAGGGCCCGGGAAAGATCCAAAGTGGATTAGGGTCGTGTTTGCCTCAGGGATGGGTGGGGGGAGGTGCGGCAGGTGCACGCGAGTTACTGTCGACCTGAAACGTCTGTGTGGAAGTTCGTGCGGTTTGCTCTTCAGATAAATAGCGGACAGGCCGCTGCGTGTGGACTGAGGCGAGGGTGCCGTACAACGTGCGCCTGAGTCACCGAGTTTACAAAGCTTCCGAGAGAGCATGCGAACCAGAGGACGGGGCAAGGTCACAACCAGAGCCCCGAGGGGAGCAGAGCAAGAGGCAAGGCTGGAAGGCATGGCCGCGAAGCTCCCAGAACTGACAAAAACGTCGATCTGCAGACCCTGGGCACACACGCAGTCTCAGGGCAGAAGCAGAGGGAGCCGCCGAGAACTCACGGCTTCACGACCCGGAAGACAGCGGCTGTCCGTCGTGAACTGTGTGCACACAGAGAGCCTGTTTCATGAATACGGGCAAAATAGAGACATTCCCGGGCACACAAGAGGGGGAAGCTTATCAAGAGATCACCTGAGGCGAAAGTCTGAAGGATTTTTTCTTTTAAAGCAAGAAAATGATCCTCAAAGAAAAGATGTAGATGCCAAACAGGAGGATGGAAAGATAAACACCCAACACGCACACTGACCCCGGAGAGCATTTCTATGCAAGACAGCAATGACCACAGTCCTAATGCGTCTAGTTTGGGGGTCAAAAAAGACAGAAATGGAGTACTGGGTCCTAATAAGCTAATAATCAGTAAGAGAAGTTCTAAGTCCTTGTAATATTCAGGATGGGGGTTGAGATATTGTGTCACTTTGTATATTTTAAGTAAAATATACATTTTAAAGATAACTATTAAAAGAATAAAGGATAGATATATAAGCAAAGTATGTAAGTTCCAAACAGAGAGAAAACATTAGAAAAAGGCGGGGAAATAAAGAGGAAATCTCCCAAAAAGCAATCCATAAAAAGGTCATAAAGGAGAAAAATAAACACTAAAAATGGGGCAGAGTTAAAAAGCCTAGAATCAATATTAATAATTAATATTAACAATCACAACAAATGGAAGTGGATTAATCTCTTTGTCAGAGTAAAAAATTCCAGATGTATAACAGGTTTGCAAAAGATACCTACATTTTGAGATCACTACAAAGTTGGAAGTTAAAAGACTGTAAAGATGTTTCTGGCAAACTCAGGAGAAACGTGGTGCAATGATCATCTCAGACCCGGAGGACTTTCAGAACAAAAGCCCCACGAGGGACAGAGGACACATGAAGTCCCAGGGGAGAAGTGACAATTCTCAACCTGTATTCACCCCAGAAAGCAGCCTCGGGTTATATAAAGCAAAAAACTGGTGGGATTACGGGGGAAATTGGACAAATACCAGGGTGGGATATTCTGCAAACGTTTCCCAGTTACCCACGGTCAAGCAGAGCTGAAGTCAGAGAAGTGGTACAAGGTCAGAGCGGCACGGTCACCAGCGTAACGGGGCAGACGGAAGGGGAGGCACATGCCAGCAACTAAAGGACACACATGCATCCAAACACCACGTCACGTCTGCCACGGCGGGTCAGGGGCTCCGCCGCACAGAGGTCTTCACACGCTTCCAAGGGCAGGTGGCCCAGATGCGATGGATCAGACACTGATCACGAAAGTATCAATGAAACATCCCCATAGGTTCGGGGATTTGAAACCAGACTTCCAAGCAACTCGTGGGTTGACAAGATCACAATGAAAATTAAAATACCCTTAGCACCAAATGATAAGGAAAAGGCTATGCTAAGTGTTGTGGATACACCCCGCGCACGGCCTTGAGCGCTTCCATTAGGAAAGAAGGGAGCTTGAGAATTAGCGACCTAAGGTCTCATTTAGGAAGTTAGCACACGTGTAACAGATCAAATCCAAGGAAGGCATGGGCCCAATCCTGCCGCAGGCCTGGTGTGACCCTGCCCTCTCCCCCTGGAGGCCCCAGGTCTCCTGGCTCTCTGCAGCCCCCACCCCAACAGTCTGCAGCAGCTGAGTGACCCCCTTGGGTCTGGATCCGTCAGAGCACCTCCTGCACCCCCCAATCCCGTGAGGCCAGGGCTCTGAGCTGCTTTGGGCCCTCTTCCTCCTCCTCCTCTCCCTCACACAGGGGTCTGCTCAGAGGCCCCCTCGAGGGCCCCCACCCCACTCTCCACCCCTCTGCTTCCTCTTCCTCCCGAGCTTTCTCATTCTGCCCACTGCCCGCCCCCCCATCAGTACAGGGGTCCTCCGAGGATGGACCCGCCGGCGCACAGGCATTCCCCAGCCTTTGCTCAGGGAATGAACACAGCCTTGTGGCTTGCAGAGGGCCTAGAGGGCCCATGGCTTAGGGGCAAGTATAAGGCTCAGAATTCTCCCCGAGGGCAGGCGGTGGGGAGACCAGCACTCACCCTGAACTGGCGTATCTCTCCGCTGTCCACCAGCTCACGCTCCTGCTCGGGCGTGATGGCATAGGCCAGTTTCTAGAAGAAAAGGAGAGGCCGTGGGCACCAGTGCACTCAGTGAGGTGCAGGGGCCCCTCCTGACATGCCGTCAGATGCTGGGGCTGACGGCTGGACCTCCCCAGACCCTGAAGCAGAGTCCAGGCCACGAGAAAGTACAAGTTTCTGTCCCTATGCCAGGCTTGCTATGGGTTCCGAGTAAGGGTACTCAGCGTGCGTCCCCCTCTGTCTTGAGGCCAGGGGACCCTCCCATGGTGGTTTGTGTTCAGAGTCTGGACCTTTGGGCTGCAGGCCCCCCACCCCCTCTCACCTGGGCCCTGCAGGCAGGGAGAGGTGTGTGGGAGGGGTCCCCACTGCATGATCCTGGCCTGCTTTGCCTGGGGCTTCCTCCGCCCTCCCTCCCAACAGTTCCTGTGACCTGGCACCTGTGGGGTGCTCCTTCCAAGGAGGCCTGGGTCCTTCGTTTCTTCCGGGAATCCCAGCGCCAGGAGGTGAATTGGTGCCCTCGTGACCAGTCCCCCACCCCCTCCTTTACAGGTGGCAGGAGCGCGTGCCTGACGGAGACCCCAGGGCAAACCCCGGCCACACAGGGTTTTCTGCAGGTGGCCCCGCTGCCCCTGCTCGGGCACAGGGGTGCTCGACCTCCGAATCCACCCCAGCCCCCCGCCGCTGCCTTCTCACCTTCAGCACACTCTGTAGAGCACGCGTGTGCACATGGAGCACATGCGAGGGCACGGACCCCGGCAGGAGCACACAGGTGCACTCGTGAGGGCCCGCACGGACGCGCACGGACGCGCACGGACGCGGACGCGCACGCACGCGGACACGCACACAGGCGGACGCGCACGCATGCGGACCCGCTCACGGGCGGACGCACACGGACGGACGCACACGGACACACACACGGGCGGACGCGCACGCACGCGGGCGCGCACACAGGCACAGCCAGCTCCCTCCCGCACCTGCCCGGCCATACTCCACCGTGGCCCCCGCCCCCACCAGCCCTCCCTGGAGGTCAGAGAGGAAAAGGCAGCGGCGGACCTGAGAGGCGGTCTCCCCGCGTGGGCAGGGCAGGGTGAGGGGCCCGCGTAAACACGCACCTCCCGCAGCGAGCCGGGCAGGCTGCAGAACTTGTAGGCTGCGTAGATGGGCACCATGGACATGGAGGACGTGGCGATGGCCCAGCCCAGCGCGTTGGCCCACTCGGGGAAGATGTAGGCTCCGTAGTGCGGGGGCCTGAAGGTCACAATGCTCACCACAACCACAAACTGAAACCAAGGGCGGAGGTCAGGCGCCTGTCAGGGGGCGGCTGGGTCAGGGCGGACGGGGAGCGAGCGTTTCACCAGGAGGGTCTCCCGGCCACGGTGGCTCGGTGGCTCGGGGCCAGGGGCCCGCCCACGGGGGAGTCCTGGCTGCCAGCCTGCTGCGCGTGTGCCGTGTGCTCCGCGAGGGCTGTGCTCCCAGGGCAGGAGGGGTGCGCACCCCCGAGGGGGATGCTCGGCAGCCTCACAGCTGCCCTTGGAAAGCCCACGGGTCGTCCTATCCGGGAGACCCGGCCTGGCTTATCCAGCGTGCCCACGGACCCCTCAGCCTTCTGGGCACAGCTGAGATGAAGGAGATGCAGGTGCTAGGAGCAGGACCCCGAGGGCGGGGGCGGGATCAGCAGCTTCTGAGTGTCTGGGTGCAGCTCCGGGAGAAACTGCTGATTATGCCCACAGCCAGGCTCCTGCTCCCTCCCTCTCTGCCTGCCTCTGTCTCTGTCTCTGTCTCTCTGTCTCCAACTGTTTCCGTCTCTGTCTCCATCTCTGTCTCTTCTCCATCTCTGTCTCTATGTCTGTCTCTGTCTCCATCTCTCTTAGTCTCCGTCTCTCTTTCTCTGTCTCTGCCTGTCTCCGTCTCCGTCTCTGTCTCCATCTCTGTCTCTGTCTGTCTCTATCTCTCTCTCTCCATCTCTCTCTCTGTCTCTGTCTGTTTCTGCCTCTCACTAGCCTGGGGTTGGCCCAGGATGGCGTTTTCCTCATCTGCCGCCAGTCCCAGACATGCCGGGGGTGGGGGAGACACGCGTCTCTGAGTGGTTCATGGGGCGCTCTGCTCAGACCTGGACAGCCCTTGAACGGCCTCCGGCAGGACACGTCAGGCCCTGTGAGCCATCGGGTCCTGGCCACACGACGAGTCCCCCCGCTGCTGCAGTGTGGCAGCCGCATGGCCCTGTGCTCATGAAGCCTGCGGCCGGCGGACTTGGCCCACGGGCTTGGGCTGGTGGTCCCTGGCCGCGATGAGAAGAGCCAGGCGGCTACCGGACATGCTTGTGGTGGCCATGCTGTGAGAGGATCTAAGTCGCTCCTGTCCTTGGCATTTGGGTCCTTGTGCCCTCTCTCCCCAGAAGTCTAAGTTCCACGACTGTCCTGAGGCAGGAGCCAGCCAATGGCCGTGCTTGGCTCTGGCCTCCCCTCCACGGCAGAGCTGCGATGGGCAGCGGCCTTAACTGGGTATAGTGTTACCGTGGATCCTGCGTGAGGTTTCTCAGTGGGTCCAGAGGGCAGAGGACGCCTTCAGGAGGCCACGGAGGATTTTAGGCGCCCACCCCCTCCCCAGCCTCTCACAGTCAGTGAAAGCCCGGGTGCGTGTGGCCGCCGGGGGACCTGGGCCTGGGGGAGGGGTTGGTTTGCACACGCGGGGCCCTTACCAGGAGGAAGCAGGGGCTGACGAACTTCCAGCACAGCCTCCAGTAAAGGCTGGGCCGCTGCCCGGTCATCTGCTTGATGTCCTCACTGAACTGCCTCACGCCTACGGTGGAAGGAGCCGAGCGGACCGGTCAGGACGGCACGCTCCCCGCCCTGGTCCCACCCCCACCTCCTGCAGCCCCCCCAGACCTCCCTCCAGCAGTCAGGACGGCACGTTCCCCACCCAGGGTCCTACCCCACCTCCTGCAGCCTCCCCAGACCTCCCGGTGGTCCTGCTGGCCAGGGTCCCCATGCATGTTCACTGCGGTGACACCAGGTGACAGGTGCTCAACCATCATGGGCACCGAGGGACATGTGTGGGGCGCCGGTGGCTCCCCCGCCTTTTCTCGTCCTCTTCCTCCCTCAGCGCTTCCTCCCTTGTCCTAGGCTGTCCTGCCTCCCCTTGGCCAGAACCGCTGCTTTTTCTCTTTAAAAAAATTGTGGTAAAATACACATAACGTAACATTTGCTGTTTTCACCATTCTTACATGTGGGGCTCAGAGCCGCTAATTCACGTTGCTGTGCGACCATCACTGCATCGATGGTTCTAGAACTTTCCCATCTCCCCAAACCGAAGGTCTGTCCCGGTGAAGCACTAGCTCCACGCCCCTCCCCAGCCCCGGGAGCCCACTGTCACTTTCTGTCTCATGTGAGTGCCACCCTATAGGACTTGTCCTTTCCCGATTGGCTTATCTCGCTCGGCCTGAGGTTCTCAAGCCTCCTCCGTGTTGTGGCCGGTGTCAAGAATGTCCTTCCTTTCGAGGCTGAAAATATTCCAGGATCTGTTTACAATTGTTATCTTTTAGGGAAAGCTATTTCTAGAAACTTACTGAGCCGGCATGTTCTCTAGGAGGTCTCAACAGTGATTTCTCTCACCCTGAGGCTGGCCTGGCCCCTGCTTGGACGACCACAGCTGGTCCACTGAGCCTCGGGTGAGTCTCGTGAGGGTTGCATTGGGGACATGTTCGGAAGACCCCTCCATTCAGAATTCCCTCTGCACACGTCAGCCCCATCATTGGAACCCCGGACACAGAGATGGACCAGGGGCAGAGTGGGATGGAGAAGGGTGAACCCAAGGCCAGCCCCTCGGCCCCTCTGGACTCGGCCCCACGAGTGGTCAGGGCAGCCCATGGCCCCTCCTGGTGCTGGGCTGTTGGCTCGAAACCAACAAGGACCCTTGGTGCACAGAGAGCCTGGCACACTAACACATCTTACAGGAAACACAGCCTGTGTGTAGGGATGAGGGATGTGAATGGCCGTTTGAAGAAACAACGTGGGCTCTGTCTTCCGAGGCTCTGGGGAGCACGTGGTCACCAGCGTCTCTCCCGCCTCACCAGCACTGAGCTCATGACCGATGGACGCATTTGGGGCGCCTCCTCTCTTTCACTGTGGGGTTTCATTTGGGGGTGGGGAAGAGAGCCCAGTTTAAAATGATCGAGTATTGATTCTAGGTGCCAATGAAAGCACAGGGTTCAATATTTCCCTTTTCTGTAGAAAAGAAAATATAATTGAAAAAGCGTCCTGGGAACCTGAACTGTCAGGTGCAGCCTCGCAAGGCCGACGTGCTTCTTCAGGCACGCTGTCCGTGGCCCTGAGGCAGAGGCCGTGAGCCTGCGCCACACTAGGGCTCTCACAGAGGGGGGCTGGCGCCGCACGGCAAACCGTTAGCCCTGGGCTGGAGCACATAGCCAGGGAGAGGTGCATCTGCTCCCCAGAGCTGTCCCTGCTAAGTGCCCCAGAGAAGCCTGGCCAGGTGCTCTCTCCTTACGGGATAGCAGGCAAGGTGGGCAGCTTGCCCAGGTCAGCACGCTGAGAAAGGACAGCAGCTTCTCCAGCTCGGGTGCCCGTGGCTGTCACGACACCCGGAGCACGACTCAGCGGCCCAGCGGGGGTGGGACAGCCATGGCAGTAGGGGCCCAGCCTCGTCTGGGTGCTGCCTGCCCGCCCGAGGCTCCCAGCCTCGAGAGGCTCGGAGCTCTAACTCAGGAGCTTAGGAGCCAGCAGCTGACGGGTCAGCAGCGACGGCGGGGGCTGAGGGGCTCTGTCCCTGTGAGGGGCTGGCGGGTGAGCTGTGGCTCAGTGACACACGCCGGTCAGCCCCACCTCCTGAACTGCGTTACTGGTCACGTTCCCCAGTGAGGAACAGGCCTGGTTCTTAGCCGACCACGGAGACCTCACGTCCACTGGTCTCTCTCAGCGGCTGAGGACATCTGCACAGTATGGTCAAGTGGCCACACCGAACAGCTCTGACCACAGTAAGCATCGTGGGGTGCCCCCCCGGCTAACCGTGCTCGCCCATCAGCTGAGCAGTTTCCACGCCTCTTGTCCTTTGTGATGCTGTGGCAACCTCTGCTTCAAGCTTCCTGGAGCTAACGTGCGTCAGGAAGGAAGCTGCACGGGGATGACGCACAAGGATGCCAGCCGGCTGGTCACAGTGACGGCCCTGCGGCCCCGGAGGGGCGCTCCGTCCTTACCGTAGAACCAGGCCACCCCGATGGCCTCGATGAGCACTCCAAAGAGGATGGACGTGCCGGCCGCAAAGTGGTCCAGCAGCGTGAAGACGTAGATGCCGCCCTGGAAGGGAGGGGCTCGCTGAACTAGGGTGCCCGGCGTGGCACGCCTCCCCCAAGGAAGCCCACAGAAACACTCTCCCCAAATAGACACCGGCCCACGGATTCAGTTTACAGATGTATTGTCTTACTCCCTGTAAAGTCCAATCGGAGTCACTGAAATTCAGTCCACACAGCTTCTCAGGGACATACCTTTTGTGCGGTAACAGGAAGGACCTCCCTTCCCCTCCCCTCCCCTCCCCTCCCTTCCCCTCCCTTCCCCTCCTCTCCTCTCCCCTCTCTCCTCCCCTCCCAGGGGGCTCCGGGTGCAATCAGGTGAAAGCAACCAAATGCCAAACGTGGGAGTGGCTCTGTGGGAGGGGAGCTGACCCAGGCCCCGCTCCCCACGGTCAGGCCCCCTGGGCCCCCAGCCCCACAGATCCAACAGGCAGGGGTCCAGCCCAGGCCGCTGCCCAGGGGGCCGTTTCCCATGGACCACAGCTACTCCTGTGACCACAGCTACCCTGTGTGTGGCCGCAGCTGCTCCCGGTGACCCCAGCTGGCCTGTGCAGCCACGTAATCCCACATGTGAACACAGCTACGCACATATCGTTAGCATATCATTACAGGTCACGGTTCGCGGCTCTCAGACGCGCTGCGGTTCCGTCTGGCCTGAAAGGGCCAACCCTGCTGCCCGACACCAAATGCTAACGAGACCTCGCCAGGCAAAGCGAGCGCTGGTACGTACGTTGGTGACACAGAAGAGCGAGAGGAGGAAGGTGGCCAGGACAATGAAGAGGGTGAAGAGCTCCCGGTGCCTGTGCAGCAGCTGGAACTCGTCGATGAGCCCGGTGATCACCGACTCCATCCCGCCCATCTGCAGCCAACAGAGCAGGGGCGCTGCGGGGCGGGGCGCGATTTACGTCAACTCCAATGGACCTACACCTGGGGCGTGGACACGAGTGGGGGCCGCACAGCGTCTGGGGTGCAGAGTGGTCTGCATGCAAGACAGCCCTCGGCCACTGGAAAGACCCAGGAGGGGACACTGTCCCCTGAGGGACGTGCTCGGCCACTCTGCAGCCCCCTGTGGCTGACGTGGCACCATCTGCTGAAACCGCCACAAACCTCAGCTCTGCCCGACTACTCCAAACACACGTCTCCCCACAGCACAGCCTTCTTTGGCTCCTGGGGACATCCTGGCGTGTCCACAGGCATAGCCTTCCTGACTCGGAGGGTTGTCACGATGGGTGTCCTCCAAGCACCCTGGCCTACTTGGTGACCCTCTTTGCCCTGTTCTGTCGAAACCTCCTCCTCTAGGACGTGCTGCTCGTGGGATTCATCCCCGCCAGGTATGCAGTCCAGGGCCGTGGTCACCCAGCAGGTGTGGACTGGGCTGGCTGGGCAATGATAGCCGAGGACTAGGGCGCCCACGGCCACTCATGGGGACCCTGAGGTCTCAGCTGTTGGTCCTGAGCAGCCAATGGAGACACGGGAGCCTGAGGAAGTGCGGTGGGCCCACGTTCTGCCCCCCCCCGGGGCACACGCATGCACGCAGTCCCTGCATGCACACGCGAGCACACACGCACGCACAGGGCTGCACATGACATATTCAGTGGGCCAGGCCGGGGCGGCCGCTAGAGCTTTAGCGGCCCTGCTCTGCTGGTGCGTCCATCCCTCCTGGGAGCTCTGGGGTCAAGGAAAGCAAGGAGTCAGGAGGGCCCGGCCCTGGCTCTGGGTGGTCCTCACCCTGTTCCCTGCGCTGCGCTCCTGCTGCTGGCCTGTACGTGTGCTTAGGGTCTGTAGTGACCGGGGCAGAGGGCACCCCTAGCTGCCCCGAGTGAAAGAAGGGGTGAGTCGGTCCAACACCCTACCCCGGGAAGGGTCTCAAGCCGCTGTGGGACCCCTCCTCCCACCATGCGGGCTCTACGTGCGCACAGGAACTCCGGGGGACCCTTCGGGGTGTCGGGCTTTGCCCGCCCTGTGAGGGCTGAGGGAGCCAGGCGGTCGCGGGCAGGGCCCCCTGGTGTGTGAGGCGCTGAGGTCACTCACGGCGCTGTCGATCCCCAGGGTGAGCAGCATGATGAAGAAGATCACGGCCCAGGCCGAGGACAGCGGGAGCGTGGCCAGCGCCTCGGGGTAGATGATGAAGATGAGTCCGGGCCCTGAAAAGAGACCTTCCTGTTGCCACTGACTTGTCGCTTCCCGCTTGCCCCGCCCGGGGCGGCCGGCACAGCGGGAAGGTGACAAAATCCCTCCCAGCGCCTTCTTTCCCATTCTCCCCGAAGAGTCCTCTGTCCTGGGAACTCAGTGGACACCTGGCCCAGGACTCCAGAAAATGGAAACCTGACGTCAGTTGGAGGCCCGCACCTCGCTCCTCTGGGTCCTTCCAGTCTGCGCAGGGCTGTGGGGGCTGGAGAGGAAGTGGGAGTGGAACCAACATAGGTGAGGGCAGTAGGGGCTCCGGCAGCCTGCCCACCATCGGTGACAACCTAGGTCAGGCCCCCTGGTCTGTTTGCCTATGCACCTCATAGACACTTATGCACCCCCCCACACATGCATGCAGTCACACATGTGTACATGCTCACACATGCATACGCACTCACACACGCGTGCACACGTGCATGACACGCACACACATCCATGCGCATACATGCACACATGCTCATGCACGCGCACACATGCTCACACAGTGCTCGTGCATGCATATTCACACACACATATGCCCACATACCCATGCATGCTCACACACACAGGCATGTTCACACGTGTGCTCACACAGGCATGCATACTTATGCACGTATGCTGACAAACGCACACATGCTCACACATGCACACACATCCATGCTCATACATGCACACATGCTCTCACACACACTTGCTCCCACACGCGTGCTCATGCATGCGTGTTCACACACACGTATGCCCACACACGCATGCATGCTCACACATGAATGCATACTGATACAGACATGCACACATGAATGCTCTCACACACACATCCATGCTCATACATGCACACATGCTCTCACACACACTTGCTACCACACGCGTGCTCATGCATGTGTGTTCACACACACGTATGCCCACACATGCATGCTCACACATGAATGCATACTGATACAGACATGCACACATGAATGCTCTCACACACACATGCATGTTCACACGCACACTCACACTCACTGTGGTACATTTAGAAATACATGAATATTTTTCTGTGCCCATGAATTACTCTGTGTCTGATCTTTAAAAACCATGTAATGAATATGGAAATACTATGGCTCAACAAATGCTCAAAAGGGGCAGGTTTCTGCTCACATAGCGGCTCCCCGGGGATCATTCCCTTTCAGGACATCCCAGGAGCGGGGCTGCCGTGTGGCGGACATGCATGCGGGAAGCGCGCTGCTCCCTCAGGCCGCTGTGGGATCTGGGTGGGCGTGGGGGCCGTGGGCTCAGACAGAGGCAGGGAGGCGGGGGTGGAAATGGTGCCGGACTCAGCTAGACTCGCTGCAGTTTGGCCTTGACGATCCCAGAGTACAAACATGCCCACAGGAAACTGTAATTATTTTCATGGTCACTTTTAAAAGATGGGCCTATTTAACTCACTCCCACGGCCTCCCAAGCCTTTAAGCGCGAAGACGTAGCTTCCCTAATCTCTCAGTCCTTGGCAGGGCCACGGTGGGCACCAGTCGACGGGATCGGGGTGCTTACGGATCTTTGTAGAGAATAGAACAGAGCTCCGCAGCCAAGCTGTCCTCGTGGGGCCCGTGCTCAGGCCTGGGCTCTCTGCCATTTCTGTCCCCTTGCAAGGCGCACAGTCCCCAGGGCGGGGCTGAGGGTGGCTCATTTGAGATGCTCTAAAGCCTAAATGCCATGAGCCACAGACCCAGGAAGAGGTCGGTCAGCTCGGTTGAACGTGATGTCAATATCTTCGCCTTTCAGTTCTGTACCTGAGTTAACATTTCACCCTGTTTTCTTGAGAATTAGAGCTATAAATGACATTTACTTTGCTTGTCGGAAATGCATAGAAGACATTCACTCTACTTCCAGGGGTTAATAGAGGTTTTTGTAAGCTATTGCTACTTATCATAAAAAAGGGCAAAAGCACGGGAAATGCATGAATGCAGCAGTGAGTAAATTTCACTGCTCTGTATTTATTTGCTTTATGTTCCCATTCTCCTGCCTTTATTGGATTTTTTCCTGGAGGCAAGAATGTGGACTTAGGAAGCACACAGGCCCAGCCCCTGCTTTCCCGCCAGTCCCCGAGGGCCGGACCTCTGCTTCCTACTTTCAAGGTGGGGGTCCAAAGGCTCAACACTGCAAGAATAGGATGGGATGGAGGCTAAGGGCTGCGGGCACGGGTGGGGTGGCCCTCTGCTCCCCTCACCCTCCGTGAACGCCATCCCCGCCCTCCACTCAAGAGTAGAAAGACTCAGGAAGAGATGAGTCAGGGACACCCACACGGGCTTCCTGAGCAGCAGCCCCAGGAGAAGAGGGGCCTTTTCAGAGGACGTGGAGGGGTGAGGACAGACTCCAGGGGCGGAGTCCTCCTCGATCACCCCCAGAACAATCTGACGGCAGGTGAGGGATTGCAGTGATCTCAGGAGACCCTGGAGTCCTGGACCGACCCAGTGCCATGGCTTTCCATCCATGCACTAGGACTGAGCAGGCCCACGAATGCCTAGGGGGTCCCTTCCGCACCCCACACCTGCACCTGGCCTTCTGCTGGGGCCCAGCCTGCTCCCTGGGTTACCTGTATCCACTCCCACCTGCCCACTTCCTGGCACACAGACACCTGCTTTCTGTTGGCGGCTGGCTAGGTGAGTGGGTTGGGAACAACCTGTGTCCCTATGTACCCGAGACTTCATGGTTCCTCTGGTTATTACCCAAATCCCACCTAAATGTGTCATGATCACTAGGTGTTTGGAGGGAAAAGCTCTGGCGCCGATGAACAGCTCATGTCCCAAACCACCAGGCTGCTCTCCGGCCCTGCCGGCCGTGTGGCTTAGAAGAGCTCAGGGCTCCCACCCCTGAGCTGCATGGGCTCCTGCCGAGGCGTAAACAAAGACAAGGCCTGCCCCGAGAGCAGGAACCAGACCCTGGTCCTGGGCCCTGGCGCCTCTGCAGGGAGCTGGCGGCCAGCGGGGCAGGAGCCGGGTGTGCTGGGTGTGTCGCTGCCCCGGGGACCGTGTCCTTCCATGGGTTCCCCGCTCTGAAACACGTGTGACTCGTGTGACCTGGACTCAGGGCCTGCGCATCTCCCTCCCACTGTGTGGGGTAAACATTCAGAGGACTGGGCGGCCAGGGCTGTGGAGCAGGCAGGCGGTGGGGATGCCGGGCCTGCCCTAGGGGGACTTACCATCCTTGGCCACGTCCCCGATGGGCACGCTGTGCTTCTGGGCCATGTACCCCAGGAAGGAGAAGACCACGAAGCCGGAGGAGAAGCTCGTCAGGGAATTGACGGAGGTGGTGATGACCGCGTCTCTGGGGAATGAGAGACACTGGAGCAGGGGCGACTTCCGGCCTTTGTTCTTAACGCACCGAGTCCGGGGGCAGGCGGGCTTTGGAGGGGTGCTTTCCCAGAAGGACACCCCCAGCCCCTCCTGTGGGCTGCACCACAGAGAAGTCGGTGCCCAGGGTGACGGGACCCCCAGCGGAGCGGCTCTAGGCTCCGGGTGTGTCCAGGCTTTGGGCCGGGCAGGCCCCGTGTTGACCAGCTGTGCGTGTGAGCCCCGGGACCGAGGGGCTTCTGGCACTGAGGACTCAGTGTAAAGATGAGACAGTCTCCAGCTGCAATGTGGAGCGGGTGAACAGAAACCAGTGGGGTCCCACCCAGGCTCTGCAGGGGGCTGTCTGGCAGGGTGTCTAGATGCGTCTGGGGGAGCGTGTTGAAATGCGGGTCTGGTGGGGCCCGATGCTGTGTGTTCCCGGCATGGGGGACCCCACCCGCAAGGCTGAGAACTC
The DNA here is from genome assembly GCF_023065955.2 of Ursus arctos. Taxonomy (NCBI): domain Eukaryota; kingdom Metazoa; phylum Chordata; class Mammalia; order Carnivora; family Ursidae; genus Ursus; species Ursus arctos. Next base: position 993,150 of record NW_026622819.1, read on the forward strand.
AGAGGGCCGGAGGGAAGTGGAGGGGAAGTGGAGGTGGGGGAGCAGGGGTGCAGTCAGCCCCTCCCGGTGCCAGAGGGGAAGGAGTTTGCCGAACATCTAGACCCCGGCGGGCCCCGGGTGCGCTCGGGCAGGGCCCCATGTGCGGCCTCTTTGCTATGCATGCTGTCTTTTCTGTCCTCATGATGTGAAGAAAACAAACACAAGCCCGTGAGGGTCAAAGAAAGCAGGCCCCAGATGAACTCGCTTCTGTGTTGGGATGGATTTGGGTCCATCCTGTGGCTTCAGGGTCACTCAGGTCTGGCACTTTGCTGCCCTCCCTGGGGCCGGGTGCCCTGAGCACCTGGGGAGGCCTGGCCCTGGGTGCCGGGAGGGCCTGGCAGGGGATGGGGGCAGAGGCCGGGGCCCTCAGTGGGGACGCCGGGAGGCGGCGAGCACCTTCATCTGCTCCGGTACTTTCTCTAGAGCAAGAACCGAGGTGCCTGTAGCTTCTGCCTTTTCGTTTCCATTAGACAGCCGTTCTGCTCGGAGGCCCTGCGAGCACAGCACACCCCCCGCCCTGTATCTGGCGACACGTCGTTTCCAGAGGTCGGCAGACCCCGTGACGGGGACAGGCGCTCGGGACTTACCTGTAGCAGTTGTTGGTGAATTTATTGTAGCTGGAGAAGGCAATTAGCACCCCAAACCCAACGCCCAGCGAGAAGCACACCTGGGTGGCAGCGTCTATCCAGACCTGCAGAGCCAGACAAGAGAGGCAATCGGGGGAGCACGTCAAACCCGGGAGAGCCCACGGTCACAGGGCCACCGAGGGCTCCACGGAACAGTCACAGTGAAACACAACATTGTCATCAACGAGCCAGCAGCATCGACAACGTGATCAGCGGCAAATGCCGTCGCAGGAATACACCCACCGCATCCCCGGACCCAGAGCGCAGCTCACGGAAGGGCTGTATCTTGCTGCTTTATTTGCAATTTCCCTCGGAACGTCAGCAGCGTTCTCTGCACGGCCAGACTTGTAGTTAATTTGTTAAGATGCCTCGCCCCTGCACAGCCTTGGGTGGGGGTGGAAAGCAGCTGAACTCCACCCTGGGGCATCACCCAGGACGACCACATCTGCTCTCTGAGGGGGCTGGCTGGCCCTGGAGGCAGTCCCTGAGTCTCCAGGCTGCCCACGGTGCAGGCCTGCGGGCGAGGCCCCTCAGCCAGGGGCACCAGAGCTGGCTGGGAACACAGCGCAGCCTCCAAGGGCCGCAGGTGGCTGGCCTGAGTAGACCTCACAAGGGAGCTGGACAGGGTACAGCAGAGGAGGCCAGAGCCTAGGGCTGTCAGGAGCCCGCCACCCGCCCACGCTCCAGGACCAGCAGGACCTCTGTCCTTCGGGCAGCCTGCCCAGAGACTCGGGATCACCCTGGTGTTGGGACGGGGTGCTCCGTGCGGTGGGCTAGGCCTCGGCGCGCACCTTGAGTAGCTGAGAGGCGAGTGGGCCAGGGGCCTCTGCTCTGCTGTCCCTCTTGTGCTGGTCATCAGTTAGCTTGCTTGGCCGGGCCGCTGCAGGCAGGAGCTATAGTGCCAGGGAGACCTCCTGCCGCCTGCTTAGTGCCCGGCCCTCACCAGGGCAGTCCCCACCCCTGAGCCTTCGCACATGTGACTCACCCACCAGGATGTGCCTCCTGGAAGACTATCCAGGCCTTTGCTCACTGCTGCCCCCAGGACCCAGCTCTGGACCCAGTGCAGGACCCATCCTGGAACCCACCTGGCAGCCTCTCTGGGCCGACTTGGAACTGCCTTCCTTCCTTTACCACCTGACCTCTCCTCTCCTGCTGGAATGGGAGCTCTCCCAGGACGGAACTCTGCCTGCCCCAGCCTGGGCCTGTCCTAGCCTGTGGAGCCACCCCAAGAGCTGCCGACGAGTGAACAAGGGCCTGGGTACCATCTAAGGATGCTGACCCCTAGGAGGAGCCCCTTGTCCATATGCAGGATCCAGAAATGGATCCCCAGGATGCAGGGCAGTCTCTGTGTCAGAGCAGTGCAGGGTCCAAAGTGTCAGGGACATGGGACAGGATGGAGCAGAGGGTCCCTTCTGTCCTGCCTGCTTGCCAGGCAGGGCCCAGGTAGAAGCTCTGCTCCTGATGTGCCCGAGACCAGTGCGGGTGCTGGCCAGGCCTCCTGCCTGCAGCAGGCTCCATCAGCTCGCTCTGCACTGAGCCCCAGGGGACAGGTCAGGGTCTAGCCTGGCATAGTGCTGGGGAGCCCGTGACTTGATCAGGGCCAGCTCTTGTGCAACCTGCCCCAACTGCTAAGCCCCAGAGAAGGATGCTCAGGGCCACTTGACCTATGAGTGTGGCCACCAAGATCCAGGGGGTTGAGAGATGGGCAGCACCTGGGCCAGGAGGAGCCCTGGGAGGACATCCCAGGATGACCACCAAGCCAGTGAGGCCCCGTTCCTGCCCTATCCAGAGGAGGCCTGGAGGAGCTGATGCAAAGGTCAGCCAGGACCCCACAGCAGGACCAGGAATGGCTGCAACCTCTAGACTGGGGACTACGTGGACCTGTCCCTTTGGGATCTCAGGCTTGCCAGAGCCCAGGGGTTGTAGACCTGCTCTGTCCTGATCTATGACCCTTCCTAGCCCTGAGCTGACAGGGTGGTTGGGGAGGATGGAACATGTTGGTTTATCCAAGATACTCATCATCTATCTGTCACCCAAAAACTATGTGTCCATCAATCACCTACCTATCCATCCATCTATCCATCCATCTATCCATCCATCCATCTATCCATCCATCTATCCATCCATCATCTATCCATCCATCTATCCATCCATCTATCCATCCATCTATCCATCCATCTATCCATCCATCATCTATCCATCCATCTATCCATCCATCTATCCATCCATCTATCCATCCATCATCTATCCATCCATCTATCCATCCATCTATCCATCCATCATCTATCCATCCATCATCTATCCATCCATCTATCCATCCATCTATCCATCCATCTATCCATCCATCATCTATCCATCCATCTATCCATCCATCATCTATCCATCATCTATCCATCCATCTATCCATCCATCTATCCATCCATCTATCCATCCATCATCTATCCATCATCTATCCATCCATCATCTATCCATCCATCTATCCATCCATCATCTATCCATCCATCTATCCATCCATCTATCCATCCATCTATCCATCCATCATCTATCCATCCATCATCTATCCATCATCTATCCATCCATCTATCCATCCATCTATCCATCCATCTATCCATCCATCATCTATCCATCCATCTATCCATCCATCATCTATCCATCATCTATCCATCCATCTATCCATCCATCTATCCATCCATCTATCCATCCATCATTTATCCATCATCTATCCATCCATCTATTATCTATCTCTATGTACTTATCATCTTCCACCTTCGATCTGTCACCTATCGTCTAATTTCTGACAACGTCTCACCTGTCACCTACTCTTCTCTGCATCACACATGAATGTCCCTCCTCATGCACTGGCCCATGTCTGGCTTCCACCTGTTCTCTACCGGGTTTCCTGCCCAAAGCACTAGCTTCCTTATGCTGTCCTCACGCCATTTTCTTTGATTTCTTCATCATGGTTCCCTGGCCTCTGCGACCCACAGCCCCCTCCCCTGCAAGCATAGCTGTGGCTGTCCCTTGGCTTTCTGCAGTGTGGACACTCTCCCGCTTCCCTTGCTCGTGCAGAGCATGCATCTGCTGCTCTCATGGCCAAACTGCCTGTCCTTTGTGGACTTCCCAGTGGCCCGCCCAGTGCCACTTTCCCTGCCCTTGTCCATGGGTGCCTCCCATTGCTGCTGCAGCTTCATACCTTCCCTCTGCTGCTCCCCCGCTCCGGGGAGTTTCCTCAGGGCCAGGAGCCACACCTGCCTTCCCTCCTACCTGTTCCTTCCCATTTCCACCCCAGGGCTGTTCCTTCCTGCGTCCCTGGGGGGTGCCAGACCTCACTCACCAACACCTAGTGGCATTGGGCAACAACCCTCCAAACAGCCCCCTGTCCCCAGCTTCAAGCCCCCCACGCCCCAGCTACCCTTCCCCATTATGTCTCAAGGGCATGCCACAGTGAGTCCCCTGGGTGGCCATTGGGGTCCCCGCCATCTGCCAAAATCTAGTGCACCTGAATTTTCAACGATCTCCTGAGAATGCTACCTTTTCCAACATCCCAGCCACCCTGGGCCAATGGCCACTCCCACTTCTGGGCCTTGTTTCCCTAAAAGGCTGCTGCCCCTTCTCTCTCCCTCTCTTGGGAGACCTCTGTCTGTCCCATGGCCTGTCCAAGCCCCCTCTCTTCAGTAGGCTGTCTCCAAGTATTTTAACACAGAATGATTGCTGTCTTTGTTGAAGCAATGTGTAGCCAGCTGCACACTTAGCTTTTGATGTGATGTGATTTAGGTCCTTCCCTTCTGCCATGGGCACCGTGAGTGTTTCACCAGCGAGGTTTGGCTTCCTGAGGAGGGAGCCCTGGTTCGTGCAACCACGATGAATATAGAGCCAGAGCTCAGGGCCACACTCCAGGTGAGTGGCCACACTTTCTGGCACAGACTGAGCAGCCCATCAGTGCTTATCGGAGGAACTTGAGAGCGTTCCTTCAGGAACTGGGGATGGGCCAAGGGGGAGACACCAATCGGAAGCAGCCTTCCATTCTATTCCTGCAGAGACTGAGCAGGTGGTCTGCTCCCCTAACTGTCTTATTTGGTCCATTCAGCTCCCTGCTGTGCCCACATGTCTCAACCTGACGATGAGCTCTGCTGGGTGGGGTCCGGGGCTGCCCGTCTTGCAGAGCCCTGCACACAGTAGGGCAACCCACACCTGCCACATTTACAGGGTAAGAAATTCCAGCCCAGCTGCTGCCTTTGGGACCTCCCACCCCAGAACACAGGAGTCCCATGGCGTGGAGCCTGCCAGTGCATGTGGACTGGGGGCCATGAGTGGAGGGCATACTCACAGAAGACTCGCAGAGCCGATGGAAGTCTACGCTCAGGTATGCTCTGATGCCATCGACGGCCCCAGGGAGAGTGATTCCTCGCAGAAGCAGGGCAAAGAGGACCACATATGGCATGGTGGCTGTGATCCACACAACCTGGGAAAGTAACGCATCACCAGGCAGCATCAGCCGCCCACTGGCAGGGTGGCCACAGGGTCACCCTGGTTGGTGGCCTCTGGTTGGGAACCCATCATCCTGAACACTCTCAGGATGCCAGGTCAGCAAGGCTCCCTGCAGTAGACTGTTAATGCCCTCTGTCCGTAACTTTCCCAGGGATTCAAGTGGAACAGACAGTTTGGCAGAGAAGGGACATTCCTCTTCTGCATTTGGTCTGTGGCAGTGGGCTGGAGTGGCCGAGTTTCTGATGAGTGAGATGCAGTGAATTTGCCCTGGTTGTGCAAATGCACACCTACATGGTGTGTAAAAGGTGGACTCTGGGCTGGGAGGTGGGGGAGGAAAGGAACCTGTCCTTACTGAGAGGTTCGGGGGTGTTGGCACCGCACTGCATGTATATGGCAAGTGATGGGCACGTTTTGGTCAAAATTGCTTTGGGTACCCAGATAATAACCAAAATATTTTCATCAACAAAAACAACTTATGGTGTGCTTGTGTTCATGCTGCCTGTCCACTCACTTCCCAACCTCCCACGGCCCCCATGTCTGTTCCCCAACCTCCCACGGCCCCCGTGTCCGCTCCCCAACCTCCCACGGCCCCCGTGTCCGCTCCCCAACCTCCCACGGCCCCCGTGTCCGCTCCCCAACCTCCCACGGCCCCCGTGTCCGCTCCCCAACCTCCCACGGCCCCCGTGTCCGTCCCCCAGTCCCTGAGCGTGGCTGCGTGCCCACTCCCCGGCTGGCAGGGCCTGCGGCTCACCTTCCCAGAAGTCTTCACTCCCTTCCACAAGCTGAAGTAGAGCAGGACGATGACCAGCACCAGGCAGGATGTGAGCTGCCACCGGGGGGGACCCAAGTCATCGATGCCGTGGCTCTCGTGGAGGTGCAGCACGCCACGCCTGGAGAGGGGGAGAGGTGGGTCCTTCGGGCTGCAGCCTCCCCGCCCAGCCCTGGGACCGGAACGCTGAGCTGGCCCAGAGACCCCCAGTCAGGAGGCTCAGGCCCACCAGCCCCCGCCGAGATGCAGGGTCCGTGCCCCGAGGGCCGCAGCTCGCTGGGAGCCCGCAGACGCCAGCCCCGACCTCTCCCCCTCAGCACCCCTGGCGGAGGAATGGGTGCTTCGGCTCTGAGGGAAAGGTGCTCCAGAAGCCAGATGGAAGGTACTCAGTGGTGCGGGGCACCGTGGGATGGGCCAGGGTCCCCTTTGCAGGGGTGAGGCTGCGCAGACCCAGAGCGGTAAAGCAGCACATGCGGATGCCCGTGCTGTCCTCTGAGGGGCACGGCTGACATTGGCTCACATGGCTCCAGCCACCCCGGGGAGGAGCCGCAGGTAACGGACTCAGGACAATTCTGCTCCAGGTTCGCTCAAGAGCCCGTCTCGCGGAGGGAACCCATCAAAAAGGCAGAACATGAGGCCACGGAGAGAAAACGGGACTCGTGGCCCATGGAGCACTCCGTGAGAGCCAATGTCCTGAGATCCCCGCGACCACCTGCAGGAAATGTGGCAGCACCGTCAGTCCGCTGTGCACCTGCTGCCTCACCTCCCTGTTGGGATTTAGACTCGAAGCCAACGCCCGGTTGTGCTGCTGCTCTACGAGGAGGGGACGGCCCTGCTGCGACAGTGCTCAGGGGGCTGTGCCCTGCCTGCCCTCCCCAGGCCTGTTTCCCCGGGGCCTCTCCTCCCCGGGCCTGCCCTCCCTGGGCCTGCCCTCCCCTGAGCCTGTCCTCCCCGAGCCTGTCCTCCCCGGGTCTGCCCTCCCTGGGCCTGTCCTCCCTGGGCCTGTCCTCCCCGGGCCTGCCCTCCCTGGGTCTGCCCTCCCTGGGCCTGTCCTCCCTGGGCCTGTTCCCCCAGCACCTCCTCTGGCAGTAGAGTTCCCAGTGCCTCCCAGCCCTGGCTCTGTGTTGGCTGCCCTACTCCCCCCATGTCCTAGTTCCCCAGCCAGACCTTATCACCCAGAACCTCTTTTCACTAACAGCATGACAGCACTGAGTTAGACCACACGGCCAAAGGCCCCATCACACCTTGGCCTCCTTGCAAGGCCTCACACATGCGTATGGGTCACACGCCTCGGCCTGGCGGCAGGTGGCCATTTACTCATTTGTCCAGGAAAGGAGCCCGGCGGCCCACGGGCGTCTGTAGCCTCCCAGATGGAGGGGGCACAGGGCTCCACGACACCACACTCAATTTTTCCCTTGTAAATGTTTCAAATTACTTCTGGAATTGGCACGTCTGTTGGTTCAATTCCCTCCCCAAGATTAAAAACTCATCTTGCTCTGAAGTTATTTGACATTCCTCAGTTTAGGGGACAGGACAGTGCAGAGTGCCATCAGCCTGGGGACAAGAGCCAGCATACACCAATCCTGCGTGGGAACCACCCCCAGTGACTACAGACAGCTACTGGGAAGAGCAGGAATGACACTTCCCGGGGCAGGGGGCACAGCCTGGTGGGTCGATAAAGGGTGTCTGGGTAAGGCGGTTTGGGGCTGACGTGCAGAAGTGGTCCAGAGGACCAGACTGCGGTGGCCTAGGAGGTCATCAGCCGTGGGAAAGGTACTTCTACTCTATGTTGGAGTCCAGTTTTAGGTGAGTTTTTGTCCTGGTTCATGGATCTGGATACCAACAGCACTGGAGGTGTGCCAGGCTTGCAGCAGGCTCCAGGAACCCTGGCTGAATCCCCACAGCAGCCCCCTTGCCCCATTTCCAGGCACCGAGAGCATAAGCACCAACCCAACTTGGAGGCAGAGAGCTGCAAAGCAGGGCCTGGGACCCAGATGGCCTAACTCAACCCATGCTCTGTCCAGAGAGGGGTGGTGTCCGGATAAAGGAGCTGAGGGGCTCCACTCTGGCCCCATGGGAATGACATCACAGACAACCAGAAGCTGGACAAAGGACACCACACAGGTATGTTTAGACAGGGGGCTGGAGGGGATGCAGGGCTAACCTACCCCTTCCCGGGGAAGGGAAGGGAAGGGAGGGGAGGGGAGGGGAGGGGAGGGGAGGGGAGGGGAGGGGAAGGGAAGGGAAGGGAAGGGAAGGGAAGGGAAGGGAAGGGAAGGGAAGGGAAGGGAAGGGAAGGGAAGGGGAGGGAAGGGATGAGGTGAGCCCAGCAGTGCCCCAGCTTCCTGCCTGGCAGGCCACCCCCCAGGGCAGGGCAGGCATGTCCCGAGGGCAGCAAGTGAATGTGGTGGGAAGGAACTGCCCAAGTGCCCACTGACCTGTGGAATAGCCCCGGGGGCTGGCGGCTGACCATTCCCGGAGCTCACACAGGGCTGGGGCCGCTGAGCTCCCGCCGGCCAGAGCAGGGCACTTGCAGGGTCACACGGGGGGCTCAGGGGAGGCTCTGGAAGGGCCACACTGCGGCAGAAGGATGAACTATTCCTGAAGCGAAGCCGCCAGAGCGACCTCAACACAGCTTACAAACACGCTTCAAAGGCTGAAACTACCCCGCAAGCAAATTAACTTCCCTCCAGAACAGAGGCGACGTTCCTCGAAGGAAGACAACAAACGTCATGCGCGCGAACGTAAGACTCATCGGGCCTGCCGCGCAGTAAGGACATCGCTAGACGCACAAGGAGGAAGAAAACGTGGCCTGCAACCGGGGGAGAACCGGCCATCAGCTCCCCCATGCGAAACACAAAAAGTAACTCAGAATGGTAAAGTTACACTTAAGAGCCAAAATTACAGGTTCTTGGAAGAGACAGTAGTGGTAAATCTTCATGACCTTGGGTTTGGCAATGATTTTCTGATACGACAAGCAACGACAACAAAACAGGTAAATCGACCAAAATAAAAAACCTTTTGTGCATCAAAGGACACTATCAACAGAGTAAAAAGGTAACAAAATGAGAGAAAATATTTGCAAATCATATATCAGATAAGAGATTAATATCCAGAATATATAAAGATTGAAAACTCCACAACAGAAAAACCCCAAGCTACTCAATTTAAAGATGGGCAAAGTGGGGGGCGCCCGGGTGGCTCAGTCGTTAGGCGTCTGCCTTCGGCTCAGGGCGTGATCCCGGCGTTCTGGGATCGAGCCCCACATCAGGCTCCTCTGCTGGGAGCCTGCTTCTTCCTCTCCCACTCCCCCTGCTTGTGTTCCCTCTCTCGCTGGCTGTCTCTCTCTGTCAAATAAATAAATAAAATCTTAAAAAAAAGAGAGAGAGAAAGAAATAAAGACGGGCAAAGTGGGACTACATCAAACTAGGAAGTTTCTGCACAGTGAAGGAAACCACCAACAAAATGGAAAGTCAACCTGCTGATGGAAGGAAATTATTTGCAAATCATATATTTCACAAGATGTTAATACCCCAAACACGAAACACACATACAACCCAACAGCAGAAAACAACCTGATCAAAAAAATAAAAAGAGCAGAGCTGAACAGACATTTCTCCAAAGAAGACACAAGGACGGCCAGCAGACACATGAAAAGCTGCTCCACGTCGCTCAGCATCAGGCAATGCAGATCAAAGCCACAGTGAGTTATCACCCCACACCTGTCGGAACGGCTGTTAGGAAAAAGTCAAGAAATGACAAGTGCCGGCAACAATGTGGAGACATGAGCCCCCCGTGCACCGTTGTTGGGAATGCACACTGGTGCAGCCACCCCGGAACCAGTATGGACGTTCCTTGAAAAATTAAAAACAGAAATACCGTCCAATGCAGCAATCCCACTTCTAGGTATTTACCTGAAGAAAATGAAAACACTAACTCGAAAACGCAGCTGCACCCCTATGTTCACTGCAGCGTTATTTACAATAACCAACACATAGAAACAACCCAAGCGTCCGCTGACAGACGAACAAAATATGGTTCATCCATACAGTGGAACGTTGTTCAACCTCAAAGGGAAGGAAACGGACACCTGCTACAGTGTGGATGGACCTGGAGGACATCACTCTGAGTGACACAAGCCAGACACAGAGGACAAATGCTGGCTGGTTCCTCTTATACGAAGTCCCTGGAGTTGTCAAATTCATGGAGACGGAGAGTAGGACAGTGGGCACCAGGGGCTGGTGGGGGGCGGAGAGGGAGTCTGTTCCACGGGGACAGTTTCAGTTTGGGAGAGTGAGCAAGTCCTGGGGACGGATGGTGGTGATGGCAGCACAGCACTGTGAATGTGCCTAATGCCACTGAACACACACTTAAAAATGGTCAAAATGACATATTTTATGTTCTGTATAGTTTATCACAATTTAAAGAAATTCCCCCAAATGAAGGCAAAATATGTTTCAGGAAAACTAAAGCAGAGAAAACTCATTGCCAGCAAGCCTACACTGTAAGACGTGTTGAAGGCAATTCTTCAGATGGAGGGAACGAAGCCCAAATGGAAATCTGGATGCACATAAGGATCGGAGAGCACCAGAAATAGCGACTCTGCAGGTAAATCCCAAAGTTAGTATCCCATGTCAGATCTATTTAAAATGTAACTGACTGTTTAAAGCAAGAAGAGTAACAACATCGTGGAGTTTACAACATCCTATAGAAACAAAACCCATGACAACAAAGGACGGGTCGGGAAGATGAGAGCATGTTGTAAGGCTCCTGAATGTGAAATGGTATGATGTCATCTGGCAGTAGACAGTGAGAAATTAAAAACACACATTGTAAACCCTATAAATATCCACAAAAGTTAAAACAAGGCTTAGCAGCCAATAGCATAGCTAAAACGGAAGCCTAAAAATTAATTAATTCAAAAGAAGGGATAAATAGAGGAAACAAGAAACAAAGAGATAGAACAAATAGAAAAAGAAATCAAGATGAAAGACTTAAACCCAACCATAGGGATAATTATTGGATGGGAGCCCCAATGACAAGACAGAAATTGTTACGCTGAAGGAAAGAGCAAGATCTAAGTTTACACTGTCCGCAGGAAATGCACACTCCGTACGACCCTTGTGGGTTAAAAACGCAAGGATGGAAAAGGTACCGATGCAAACACTGCCCATCGGAAGGCAAGGGCGAGAGACCCTTCTGCTGCCAGACAAAGCTGCTTCAGGATGAGGACTGTGACCAGGAGGGATATCTGGGACTGCAAAGGGGTCCATTCAAAGACTCGATATTCATAAATGCACACACACTTCATAGCACAGCCCCAAAATGCATGAATGAAGTCAACACTGATGGAATCAAAGAGGCAGGTGCACAATCGCGGTTGAGAGTTCAACATCCCCTTCTCAGCATCCGGGAGGACAGCGGACAGTAAGGAGCTCCCATGACCTGCAGACATGGCGCAACTCCCTGCCAGTGACAGCAGAACATCTGTCCTTTGTCAGAGCACCTGCAATACCCACCGGGACAAACCATACACCGGGCATCAAAGGTCTCTGGATGTTCTGGGATAATGAAGCCTTATAAGTAGAGTATGTCACTAAATCAGAATTAAGTCAGAAATCAACAATAGAAGCATATCTAGAAAACCCCCAGAGATTTCAAAATTAGATGGGAAGCTCCCCAAATCTCCCATCAAAGAGGGAATCCCAAGGTAGATCAGGGAGTACTTTGAACAGAATGAACATGGAAACAGCACGTGGAGATTTGCGGGAGTGGCCAAAGCCTTCTCCTAGAGGCAAACGTGTAGCTTTCCAGTTTATGGTAGAAAGTAGGCAAAGGTAGTGCAAAGTGCATACCGAACTGTGGGACATCTGAACGGGTTGGAGTTACACGGCCTGTTTTGGGGTGTCCAAGCCCACAGATGCCGTCCTGGCTCAGACTTCACATCCGTCCAGCGAGTTCCCTGCACCATTTCTCAGCCCTGGAGCTACAGCCACGAGCCTCTGGTGTCGGCTCTGAGCCTGCTGTGTTTCCTCGTGCACCCCCCAGGGATTGAAGCTGGGAGTGGGGCAAGTGCCAGGGCTGACGAGGAAAGTGCTTCTGAGGTCAACACCAAACAAAGGCTCCACTCTCTCGGCTAAGACGTAATGAAAGTAACAGCGACATCATGCTTCACTCTCCAGTCTTGGCGGCATGCTTTCCACCGTGAATCCTTCCACACCTCCGAACAAAAGACAGGTGGTCCTGGTAGCGTCACTTGGTACCTTTCAACCTCTCTGCAAGCTTCCCATCTCAAAATTGTAAGAGACATTCTAGCTTGAAAGCTGAGTCCTCATTTTGTTGACATAATGATGGATTAAACAATTAAACCCAAGCCAGCACTGAGCACCTCTGAGCACCCCTCAGTTTGGGGACCTGACCACGGGCCCCCAGGGGCTCATCCACCACCGTGTCTGCTCCCCACTTTCTCGTGCAGAGGGTCCCTGCAGACCCCTTCCCTCTGATCATGGCCAAGCTGAGCACTGGGCCACAGGGGTGAGGGCACATGCAGCCCAGGCACGACCCATCAGTGAGACACTGTTCACTTTGGGAAATGCAGCGGTGAACAGCTCAGTGGCACGCAATGTGGTGTTTTCACCCCTAAGAACAGAAACCTCAGTTTCTCTTTATCTGGATAATTCTTGCTTCTCGTCACGCTGAGTGCCATCCACACACTTGTAAACTTCCCTGCACTCTGTTTCTCACAGCTGCTATCTTTCAGGCAAATTGCGAGGGACAGATGGCAGGCGGGCTCCCCCGGCCCACCCCTCCTGAGAGCTCCCAGCGTTGCTTGCAGTCCCTCCGCAGGCAGGCCCTCCCTTTCCCTTCCCTGTGCTCCTCACACACGTCCACTCTCCTCCAGTCCCAAACCAACAACAGCATCTTCCTAAAAACACAAGCACATCCTGTGGCATGTGACTGTCACCCCGGCCTGACCACGCTCTTCCTGACCATGGCTTAAGGAAACCAGCCATCCTCCTGGCTGCGCCTCAGGCCCTCCAAACCTGCCTCCCACGTTCCTGCCCCTCGATGCCGCTTGCGGCACGGGGATACGGTGCCCACAGGGGGCACAGAATTCCAGAACAAGGCATTCAGATTTCAGTGTCTGGAGCATAGTGTCATTCCAGGTGCTGCGTGTCTGCGGGTCCTGTGAACACCAGCAGCCCTGCCGGCAGCATCTCTCCTGCGGCCGCAGGACGGGTCTGCTGGCTGCACACGGACGGGAGTGGGATGGCCCCCTTCCCCCCCGGGAAAGGCCTCCTTGAGCCATTTGAGGATAAAAGACACGGTGGGCGTGTCTGTCCACCTGCCCAAGTCCTGGCTCCCCCAGGAGCATGGGTCTGACCTCTCGACAGCTCACGGTTTTCTAACTACAAACAAGGTTTGCAAATGTGCCTATTTGCTGTTAAGACCAGAATTGTTTTAGTTTTGTTGGTTGCAGTCCCTTCTGCTAAGTTGTTAAATGGACTCATTTTGCATATAAACGTGAATAGAATGTACCTAAGTGGGCAAGTGAGAGGCGCCCTCACGAACGTCCATGTGGACGTGAAATTTTGGTGTCAGTGGAAAGCCCCGAGGACGCCCTGTGCTCATCTAGGGAAGCTGCCTGTCAGCACGGTCGGTGAGCGTCCAAGCCGCCGGGGACCTGGGAGGGTCCTTCAGAGCCACACGCACTCAAGCTTCTGCACAGCCCCGGGCCCCATGCGCGTTTACGAACGCGTCTGCATGAGGACCATGCGTTACCCGACGGCCAGGTTCCACGTCGTTTCGGGTGGGCTCCTGTGCATGTCCGGGTTCTGAGCAGAAACGAGGCACCCACAGGGGCACCGACGGCCCTTCCAGCCTCAGTCGCCCACGTGGGGACGAGGGCAAGGGGGGCGGGAGCTGGGCTTGGGGAGAGCCACGCACCTGCAGGCCATGGACGCCACATGGTGTGGAATGCAGGGGAGGGGAGGGCACCGGGAAGGCCACTGGGTGTGGGAGCCAAGGAGGGACTTGGGCAAGAATGGATGCTGCGTTTGGAAAGACCTTCTCAGGAAAAGCAACAGTGGGGGCACCTGTAGGCCCGGTGTGCTTAGCAAGGCTGGAGGGGGTTTTCTGCCGCAGAGACGGGGCAGGAGAACAGACGGCCCAGGCTGGAAGCAGCCCTGCAGCCCCCACCCCGGGTGGGCAGGCTTCCTCCTACAGGCTTCCTCTGGCCAGCCTCCCGCCACCCACATAGCGGCTCACAGCGGGACGGAACAGCCGCGGGCCTGTCTGCCTTCCACCCCTGCGGAGGACTCCCCTACAAGAGCGTGGCCAAGCCACTAGATTCAGGAACGTGCCTACAAGAATCCAGAGGAACAGGGCGCGGGCACGGGACAGGGTCCTCTCCACACCCCGGGAGCGCTGCATCCCGTGTCCTTCCTGAGGCTGACGAGCGCGGGTGACGTGGCATCGGACCCCCACTTACTCAAAGTACTCGGTGGCTGGCGTGGTCCTGAAGGTGTCGTTGGGGCTGGAGCTGGAGTTGCCGGAGTGGGCGTCTGAGCAGTTGGGGCTGTTCCACGTGTTGTTGCAGTGGACCCACGGCAGCTCCACGGTGAAGGACGAGAAGAAGTAATGCAGCGCCCAGGCGATGATGACATTGTAGAAGAAGCCGACGTACAGCGAGATGAGGATGACCGTGAAGCCCACGCCTGGGGTGGGGGAGCAGAGCGCCGTCAGCAAGGTGCCCGCCCGCCTGCCTGGGCTCCGACATCGGAAACCAGGCCACGTCCCTGAACACCCAGACACGACCAGTGAGGGCTCAGGTGCCAGACTTCACGCCATGATCCCAGACAAGGGGCTGCACCCAACCCCCGAAACCCCCCCGGCCATCTGTGTGCACTCAGAGACATGCAGGGTCACGTAGGGCCACCCTGCTAGAACCAGGTCACCCATGGACATAGAGTGACTAAGGGCCATCTGTGGCCATCCACTACCCCTCGCAGGCACTCGGCATCAACCAGGGTCACCCAGGGCCACCAGCCCACGCAAAGCCATCAGAATCATGTATTGCCACCCATCCCCACTCAGGACTGTCTAGAGACACCTAGGAATATACAGCATCACCGAGAGTCAACGAGGGCCACCCCAAACCATTCAGGGTCACTCAGGGACACCCCCAGAAAGACCTGGTATCTCCCAGAGCCATCCAGGGCCACCAGTGGTCCTTAGAAACTCAGGTCCTCGGTGGCCACCCACAGCTACCCAGAGCCATTCAGAGATATTGATGTCCGCTCATAGCTGCTCATACCCCCTCAAGACTACCCAGGGCCCACAGAGTCATCTGGGTTCTTTCACAGCCACTGAGAGCCACCCAAAGTCACACAGGGCCATCCCTGACCATCTAGGGTCACCTGGGGCCATCCTTGACCGTCCAGGGTCAGCCGGGGGCATCCCTGACCATCCAGGGTCTCTTAAAGCAAACCAGGGACTTTCAGAGTGACCTTTCCAGGATCACAAAACCTGGAATTTGGGATCAGTCATCGAGGGGCTCCTGGTGAACTGGGGGGCTGTGCCATCCTGACTGGTGGCAGGTGGGTGTGGCCTCCTCCCACTGGCCAAGGAGCCCTGCTGCTCAACGCTAGGTAAGTGCCGTCCTGCTCCCACACTGTGGCTCCTTCATCGGGCTCCACGCGCTCTTCATTTCCTCTTCCCTCTCGGCTTTGCCGACATGATTAGTTTGGACTGGAGCTTTTAATTGCTTGATTAAAGCCTGGTTGGGTGCTATGCCCCATCTTGCCCACTCCTGGCTGGGGCTGCGGCTGGGGGTGGAGCATGCCTTCTAGGCCATGTTTATAGGAAGTAGCTTGGGTGTCTTTTGTGGACATAACCCTGAGCAGAAGCAGTCTTCATGCTCAGGGCATCATTACAGTTCTCTTCCTACCCTGAAAGCAAAAAGAGAGGCACTAAAATTTATTTGTGCATATCTATTAAACAGATCTGGTATCAGGAGTGCCCTAGAAATAAAACAGGCCTGGTACATAAACCCTCTTGGAAAACGTGTGCCGTAGCTGTGATGACAGAAACACAACAGTTCTCTTTGGAAGGCCGTCTCCAGTGTGGATGCGTCAGCATTAAATAACGTGACATCGCAATTCTGCTCACTGAGTTCCTGAGGACAGAGGCATGGTTGTGATTCACAGCAGACATGCCCAGGCAGCCGTGTTCTCAGGGAGCCGTGTTCCTGGAGAGCCGTGCTGTCGGGGAGCCGTGTTGTCGGGGAGCTGTGTTCCGGGGGAGCCGTGTTCCCGGGGAGCCATGCTGTCAGGAGCTGTGCTGTCGGGGAGCCATGTTCCTAGGGAGCCATGCTGTCGGGGATCTGTGTTGTCAGGGAGCCGTGTTCCCGGGGAGCCATGCTGTCAGGAGCTGTGCTGTCGGGGAGCCATGTTCCTGGGGAGCCGTGCTGTCGGGGAGCTGTGTTGTCAGGGAGCCGTGTTCCCGGGGAGCCATGCTGTCAGGAGCTGTGCTGTCGGGGAGCCATGTTCCTGGGGAGCCGTGCTGTCGGGGAGCTGTGTTGTCAGGGAGCCGTGTTCCGGGGGAGCCATGCTGTTGGGGAGGCGTGTTCCTGGGGAGCCATGCTGTCGGGGAGCCGTGTTGTCGGGGAGCCGTGTTCTGGGGGAGCCGTGTTCCTGGGGAGCCATGCTGTCAGGGAGCCGTGTTCCCGGGAGCCGTGCTGTCGGGGAGGCGTGTTCGTGGGGAGCCATGTTGTCAGAGAGCCGTGTTCCTGGGGAGCCGTGCTGTCGGGGAGCCATGTTCCTGGGGAGCCGTGCTGTCGGGGAGCCATGTTCCTGGGGAGCCGTGCTATCGGGGAGCCATGTTCCTGGGGAGCCATGGTGTCGGGGAGCCGTGCTGTCGGGGAGCCGTGTTCCTGGGGAGCCGTGTTCCTGGGGAGCCATGCTGTCAGGGAGCCGTGTTCCCGGGAGCCGTGCTGTCGGGGAGGCGTGTTTCTGGGGAGCCGTGTTGTCAGAGAGCCGTGTTCCTGGGGAGCCGTGCTGTCGGGGAGCCATGTTCCTGGGGAGCCATGGTGTCGGCAA
This sequence comes from Ursus arctos, assembly GCF_023065955.2. Lineage (NCBI taxonomy): Eukaryota > Metazoa > Chordata > Mammalia > Carnivora > Ursidae > Ursus > Ursus arctos. Next base: position 1,010,171 of record NW_026622819.1, read on the forward strand.
GAGCATCACAGAAGGCTTTTCCTGGCAGCGGGCCGACTGTGGATGCCTGACTTGGAATCATTTTAAAGTTAAAACACTGTGGGCAACAGCTCAGCTTGTGACGGGGGAGGCTCAGAGCGCCTTGGAACCAGTGATAGAGCCGACCCGAGTCCACCGAGTGCAAGAAGAGCTAACTGTGTCGGGTCCTCCCTGAACCCCACGCTCCACACACAGCCCTCCTTCGGGCCAGGCCAGGTTTCTCGACCTTCACGCCCGGGTGACAAGGTCGCCACCGAGAGCACGTGGGCTCGCCCCACCGGCCACCTGGCAGCCCGGCACCAGAGGCTCCCCGCACACGCCGCCGCCTCGCCGTGCTGCCCCCTGGGGCCCACGTGCCGGTGGGGGGAGGGCACGGCCGCCCAGGAAGGCGGGCGCACGTGGGGTCACTCTGAGCTCTGTCCAGGTCGACAGAACCTCAAGAGTGCCCCTGACGTGCCTTCTGTCACGGGCTGGCACGGGACAGTGTCCCCTGCTGGGGTGGCGGGCTCCGCTCTCGCCTGCGCTCCCAGAAAAACATGGGCCACGTGGCCTGCTCCTGTCAGACCCGGGAAGCCCGGGGCCGCGCGTGAGCTGCCGTCACAGGTCTTGAACTCGGTTTTCCTAAGTTTCTGTTTTCCTTAGTATTTCTTTACATTAACTTTATAACCTTTAACCTTTATGTTAATCTGTGTGTATTTTATCTTATTTTTAAGCCACTTTAAATTCTTTTTAGAGGAGTTTGATACTTCATACTAAAATATTGTTGACTACAAAATTTCATAATTATTTTATATTCGTAAAACAGGATGGCTGGGTTTCCACCGCACACGTGAAACAGGGTCTGCGTGTGGCAGTGAGCCGGACCACCTAGAGGGGGCATCCTGGTGAAACAGGTGCTCGGGTCCTCTGCGGGCGCGGCCACCCCCGCCCTCCCCACCACCACCCGGGATAACCAGGTCACTTCCAGCAGCGCCAACACTGCTTCAGGAGAGCGTCGGGGACGCCAGCCACGGAAGACACTGCTCGAGGAGCAGCCTGGCCTTCCCGACAAGGGTCACGGCAGGTCACTGTGAAGAACACAGAGACTCCTGTCGGTCTGGGAGTCCTTAGCCTCGGCTGGGTCCACACACGTGCGCTCATACGGGGAGGAGAGGGACAGAGACAGGGAGACAGAGAGAGACTGGGAGAGATAGGGAGAGACAGAGAAATAGAGACAGAGAGAGAAATACAGGGAGAGACAGAGAGATAGGGAGGGACAGAGAGATAGGGAGAGATGAAAGAGAGATAGGGAGAGACAGAGAGACAGAGAGATACACAGGGAGAGACTGAGAGAAAAGGAGAGACAGAGAGATAGAGATAGACAGAGAAAGATAGTGAGAGACAGAGAGAGACAGATAGGGAGAGACAAGGAGAGACACAGAGATAGCAAGAGACAGGGAGACAGAGAGAGTCCACCCTCAGAGGCCATGCAGCCCCGGCACGGCCCCGCACGCAGATCGGTTTCCATAACTGGACAAAAGCCGTCTTGGGCTGCGTGGCGCGTGGACGTGGGACTGTGGCGTGGAGTCACTTTCTGAGGGAGCCGCCGCCGGCCGCAGGTGCTCAGGAAAGAGGCCGATTCGCTCTGGTTCCCCTGGGACTCCCTGGCGGGTGGTGGGTGGCGGGGGTACAGGCTCGGTCCCTAAGAGGCATGACGTGCTGCAGACACACAGAATCCTCTGGATTCCTGGAAACTGCAGAAGTGGATGGCGTGGCCCGCGGTCTACACGGCAGCAGGAGGCCGTCCTCACCACTTTGTCCCCTCAGGGGTCACCCGAGGATGGCGCTCCGTGCTGGGTCCTGTGCTCTGCCGGCCCTGCCTCTGCCCCACGGAAGCGCTGTCTCCTCTCTTGGGCGCCCACGGTCGGCAGCCCCCCCCGCCATCCCTCCGTCGGAGGTCGCGGAGGAAAAGACGAGCATCAGGCACCTCATTTAAGCTTCGACTTCCGCGAGCGACCCCGCAAAAGGGATGCCCAACCCCCAGCAGCCGGACAGTCGTCGGCCTCGCTCCAAAGATGCGTGTGGGGTAGGGATGGAGGGGCCTCTCCGCAGTTCTCTCCTGGGGGGCCCCCCAATCATTTACCGAGGGAAAAGCGGCTGACGTCCTAGGATTAGCAAGCAGGCCGTTAAGAAGGAAAAGCACAGGGCTCTGGAGGGGCCTCACGCCTGTCCAGTCTCAGCGTTTCTGCTGCTGGGGGGGCCGCCCCCTCCGGAGCCCCGTCCGCAGCAGGTGTGAGCTCTCCAGCTCTGACCACGAACCACTGACCCATCCTCGCAGGTCCCAGGAGACTACGAGGGCTTCTGTTCTCTTCCAAACACACCGACTTCTCAAGGACTTCTGAGGAAACCCCAGGACTCATCTTGTAGGAACGATTTTCCTAGTGAAACCAGGTGTGCGGACCTGCCCGAGCCCCCAGGTCTCCTTCATGAATCCTTGCTAAGACACGGGCTCCTGAGACCCAGCATGGCCTGGAGCGTGGCGGGTGCACCCTGGAGGCCGGACGTGGGGTGTGAGACAGGTCTGGAGCCAGTGCCCCCGCCCCTGACAAGGGACGGGGCCAGCTCCTCAAGCCCTCTAATCCTCGGTGCCTGAGTCTCCAGAATGGGGACGACGCAGTGTGTGTCCTCCCCGGGGCTCCCACGAGGGTGGAGCAAGGTGACCATGGAAGGAGGTGACCACGAAAGGGCTGGCACGGGTCAGGCCCCTCGGCTCAACACAAGCTGTGTTTGCCTCACTGTGCTGCGGCTTTGCAGCGGCAGACGGGAGAGCTCGGTGAGGAACTGGATAGTCCTCTAGGTGGTAGGTAGCCCGCGAGAGAACAGAGGCATAGTCTGTACAGACAGACAGGTGGACGGATGGACGGCCGGCCGGCAGGTAATGGACGGTTCGTACAGGACACACAGACAGGCTAGGACGGATGACAGGTGGGGAACCGATGGTAGCTGACCGGTGGTCGACAGGCTCCGGACGGACGCGGAGATGACAGACAAGGCACAAAGAGCACGATGGGCTGCATTGAGTCCCTCCAAAACTCATGGGCTGAACTTGGAAGCCCGGCACTTCCTAGTGCGACCTCATTTGGAGACAGGTCTTCACAGAGGTGGTCAAGTTAAGGTGTGGCTGTCAGGACGTGCCCTAGTCCAGTGTGACGGGTGACCTTAGAGGACATGGACATCTGGTTATGGAGACACATGCAGAGGAACGTTCTGGAAACACAGCCTCCGTCACAGCCCTAGGAAGGAATCAATTTGACCAATACACCTTGATTTTGCATCTCTAGCCTCTAGAAATGTAAGACAACAAATGTCCACTGATGAGTCCACCCTGTGGCAGGTCCTGTGGCAGCCGTAAAGGTAGTGATAGATGCACAGGGGAGAGTAGAGGACAGACCAACAGACAGACAGGCGGAGATTTATCCTGTCCACCGTTTTAACACCAACAACACCATTCGTGATTTGCAGGCCGGCCTCACCTGACAGCAGGGGCACGAGCTCCCAAGTCCTCCATCAGCTCGGGCTTTTACGGTAGGACCAAAATTAAAATGGATCTGTGCACGCGCGCTTGTATGGGGAGGAGAGGGCCAGAGACAGGGAGACAGAGAGAGACAGGGACACAGAGGGAGACAGAGACAGGGAGACAGAGAGAGACAGGGACATGGGTGTCTGGGGGCACAGAGACCCATCGGAGCGGGACTGGATGCACAGCTTGGGCGGGCTCGCCCTGAAAGCCTTGGAACCACCGCGGTCTCTCCCGCACGAGGGTGTGAGGCGAGTCCCGGCCGTTACCTTTCAGGATGGGGCAGATCTTCCAGACGCCAGCAGCCCCTTCCCTGTTGAACTGCCCGAGGGCCAGCTCCATGTAGAACAGTGGCATTCCAGCAATGACCATGAACAGCAGGTAGGGGACCAGGAAGGCGCCTGCGGGACAGGACAGCTCACTCAGCCTGGAGGCTGCAGAAGGCCACCTGCGGTCACTGGAGTGCAGCCCCGTGCTACGTCTCAGGCAGGACCCTCTGTTTCTCCCTGAAGCTCCCAGCATGGCCGCCCTCCAAAGGGAAATCCCAGGCTGGGCAGGGGGAGCCTCTGACCTCCAGGCCTGGCCCCCTGTCCTCAGTGCCCTGACACGTCCCTGCTGAACCCCAACCACCCCTGTGCCAAGTCACGAAATCACTGGCAGAGCGGAGCAGGGCAGGCCCCAGCCTACACAAGAGCTTGGCTCCTGGAGCTGCCCTCCCCTGCCTGCCCTGCACACCTTGGCCTCTGCCCCTCTCGCTTGTCTGTTCACCTGTCTGCCCCTCTTGAGTTGTAAATCCTCTGGGATCTGAGATCCAACTCTGACCCTACCTGGGTTCTGCCACCCACACCCAGCTCCCTGTCTTCACAGCCCGCCTCGGTCGGAGGCTACGGTGGACGGGTGCCGCCGCACAGGCTGGGGTCCCTCCAGCATACTGCCCGGTCCTCCTGGAGCCGCACCTTGCCCCAAGCACGAAGTGCAGGGCCCATGGCTCTGCCTCAGGTGGGGGGGCCTTTGCCAGGGCTCCCTTCCTGGGATGGGCCGGGGGAGGGAGGGAGACCCCGCAGTTCTGTCTGTGCGACTCACTGCACCTGCTCGGGCCTCCTGTTCTCCACTCAGGACGGCTGTGCCGGAAGAGGCCCTCCCTGAGGCCCTCCCAAAGCCTTTCACCGCGCGGCCTGGAGTGACTAATGGGTCACCGAGGCCGCGGGCAGCGAGCATCATGGGGAATTAAGGAAGCGAGCGCCAACTTAACTGGCTTCTCAGCTTCAATTCGTGGGTGACCCTGTCCCTTATTTTCATTTTCTGCCTCGAGTCCAGAGCCAACTGTGTGTGGTTCTAGGGCTGGCCGCGTTCAGGGAGCAGGCGAGGGCACGGCACACTTCCCCAGCCCTTGTGCTGCTTCAGATTCAAGGGCTTCTGTGCACTCTGTGATACTGTTGGAAGTCGGCCAAAGACACCATTCTGTGGGCATTTGAGAATTTTCTTTCCACAGCGAAAGTCATCTTTGGAAACAGAAGGCAGAGCCCTGGTGCCTCCGACCACCACCTCCGGCCCCGGCGTCCCCGCCGCAGAGGGCAGATTCACAAGGAGGCTGCCGAGCCCTCGGCTTCTGTGGCCTGTGACCTCCACCCGGGGAGGCACGCGCCCTAACGCAGAGGTAGGAGGTCCGGCAGCCCCTCCGGCTGCCAGCGCAGCGGGAATGTTAGGCCGGGACACTCACCACCGCCGTTCTTGTAGCACAGGTACGGAAATCGCCAGACGTTGGCCAGGTCCACCGCAAAGCCGATCACGGACAGGAGGAAGTCAATTTTCTTGCTCCAGGTCTCTCGCTCTTGGGTCTCCGTGGGGGTCTGCGTGGGGTTGATGAGGGTAGAGTTTGTGAGCTGCACCCCATTTTGCTCCTTGACCAGGACGAGTTCCACCGCCTTTGGGCCCATGGCGTTGGGCTCCTTAGCTGGGACCACAGCAGAAGACATCAGTGCCGCCGGGCATTTGCTTTTACTCATGGGCAGACTGGAGCCTCGGAAGTCCGTGCTTCTTCGCGCTGGGTCTTCAGCCAGCATGAAAAATAAACACACACAGCAATGCAGTCATTTAGTGGCCTGAACCACGGAGGCAGGAGCAGAGATCAGGGACATTTACCTCCATGTCTCTGGGGCAGAATACATTCCAAGCACCTAGGCTGACAGTCAAGGTTGAGGACAGCAGGAGATGGGCTAGATCTTGTGGGGGCCGGGGGCAGGGGATGAGCCCTGAAAACCTCAGGACAAATACCTGCCTTGCCCCCTCTTTCCCTGATACCCTCTCTGCGCCAAAGTGCAATGCTGTAAAATCTCCAATTTCGCTTTGAATAATAACGCAAACTGTCACCTCCTCCTTCACCACATGGCCAGGGACTAATTTCACAATCCTCATAGTATCCAAAAGCAAGCCTTTTGGGGCACCTGGGTGGCTCAGTTGGCAAAGCATCTGCCTTCGGCTCAGGTCATGATCTCAGGGTCCTTGGGATCGAGTCCCATGTCGGGCTCCCTGCTCAGCAGGGAGTCTGCTTCTCTCTCTTCCCCTGCCCCTCCCCCCAACCCCCTCATTTATGTTCACGCTCTTTTTTTCTCTCTGTATCTCAAATAAATAAATAAAATTTTTTTTAAAAAAGTCTTTACAACAGGGCATATGTATTCTTTACACACAGGAGTAAAAGCAGAGAGCAAATTTTTATAAGCAAAACCAACCACCGTAATGCAAGTTTAAAGATACTGATTCCAACAGCTTCTTCCAGGAACGCCTGCGGAATGTGCTCCCCCCGTGGCCGGGGACTCACGTGCCGGCTGGGAGACTGGGGCAGCCCAGGGCACCGGCAGGCGAGTTCCCGTGCTTAGTAACTTTACCGAGGAATTGCTTCCAAGACACTTTCATAAAACCCCGTGTAACATGGTCAAGAACAGAGTTACACGTGGACACAGCCAAGAGTGGCTTCAAATCGGACGTCTGGTATTTGGATCCCGCAGAATTGTTTCAGCTGCACACACACGCACGTGAACACACACACACACACACACACACACACACACGCACACACCCTCTGGTTGAAGCAAAAGAATAACCGGACGGCAGCTCTAATGGGGTCGTTTTCCTCTGCGTGCAAATTTGAACAACTCACCATATTTTACCCACTGCTTCTCTGTGGCCCCCTCACCTGCACTGACAAACCCAGCATCCCTGAGATGGAGGAACAAGCCCTAGCTTGGCAGGGGCCTCAAAGCAGGTGCAACCGTACTGCAGTGGGGTGCAGAGAGAGAGCCGGAGCTGCAGGGACGGCGACATGGGGTGCAGCAGGGAGGGCATGCACACTCAGCATTTAGGGTGAGCCAAGCCGTCTCCTGAAGCTACAGCTTCAGACGCCGGGTTTGGGTACAGAAAGCAAACCATGGCCTCTCAGAAATCTTCGTTCTGTGCGCAGAACGAGAAACAGCTGGCTGATAAACTTGTTTGCTCTGGCCCTTCCCTGCAATCAGCCTGGGCACACACAGACCAGCAGCTCCACGACCCCACCCCATCTTAGCGAGCAGACGAGCCCCAGCAAGGCGGAGCACTGGCTGAGAAAATCACCCCATGGGTCCCCTCAGCCTGTGCCGCATCTGGCTCAGCGGGGAGGAATCAGCCACGAAGGCCCGTGGGGACTCCAGCGATGACCGCCCCTTCCCGCGTCGCCCAGAGAGCCCGGCGGCCGCGGGTCGGGGCGGTCCGCCCGCAGGGCCGGGCCAGGGGTCACTGGGGCGCGATCAGTCCCGCACCCCCTTCTCGTGCACACAGCTCTAGGCCACCGACCTCCTTAAGACCGTGAATGGCATTGTCGGGGCGCGCTGCCCCTGTCAGCGACTTTTGGAGACGCGGTGCCCCCGACGGTACCCGCCCCAGCTCGGCTCCAGACTTCGGGGTCAGCGGAGGCAGTGGCGCGCCCCGAGGATGCGCGGGAGCGACTTACCGCGCTCTGGCTCACCTGCCCGCCCCGGCCTCGTCTCTGCGCTGGGGTCCCGCCGCCAGGCGCCGGCAAGACCTCAGGCTGGCTCCCTTCCCGCTGCGCTGGGCGGTCCCGGCCTCCGGGCTCTTATGAGTCGCGGGCCCGCCCCGCCCCTCCCGCCGTCGGGGGCTCCCGCCCGCCCTGGCTCCGCCCTCGCACCGCCCCGGGTGGGCGGAGGACCAGCCCCAGCCGCGCCCCTGCCCCCGCCCCGGGGACCCGACAGCCTGGCGGAGGCGGTGGCCAGCGATGCGCAGTCGGCGCAACTCTTCACCCGCCTGGAGTCTCGCGCAACCCATGGCCTCGGACGCGTGGGTTCGGGGACACCTCCGGGGCCCGGGAGTCGCAGAACCAAGACGGCGGTTTCCTGGCGGAACCAGCCTTGGCGTCCCTGCTACTCTCGCCCGCACCCCGTGGCTGCCTGCTCCCCCGCGGCGTCTCTTTTGGGGCGCCCGGGAGCACTCGGGGCTGGGCCACAGAGATGCCCCGCAGGAGCAGCTGGCGGGAGAGGGAGCGGGGTGGCGGGCGCGCTGGGTACCGCGCTGGGGCGCGCGGGCTGAACGGGGCCTTCCGATCCCCCCCCCAGTCCGGCTGCCGCGCAGACCCTTCTCCCCAGCCTTCCTCGTCGGGCGCCCCGGGAACTTCTCCCAGCCGAGTCTAGCGCGGAGCAGGGGCGGCCGGTGTCGAACCTCAACTCAAATTCGGCCCCGCTGGGGCGACCCCTGTCCCTGCTCTACCTGGAGGGCTCCAAACCTCGCCTAGGGCTCCTTGGGGCCGCTAGGCCCCCAGGCACCTGATGGTCGCCCAGGTCCTTCTGTGGCGCCGTGCGCAGCCCCCTCGCTGGACGCGGTGTCCCGGCGGTGTCGCTGCGCTTTGCCCGCTGCTCGCGAGCTACGATTGGAACCGTAGGGCGGGAATGATGTGCAGAGGAAAAGGATTTCTTGGACAGCCTGGAAAGACACGGCAGTTGATACCCACTCCAGGAACGAACAGACTCGAATCTTTGCTGAAATGCCCCCGGCAAGATTTTACATTCATGGAGTCCACAGGCCACCAGCCAAGGCCCAGGATCCCGAGGTGTGCAGAATGGTGTCAAGGTGAGTGACCTGGCACTGGCTTTGCCCTCAGGGTGGCCCGTCTCTGGGCATGAAGTTCCCTGCTGTGCATCCTTTGATCTTCCCACTGTGCGTTTGCTGTGGTGGGGCAAGCACAGCAGGCCCCTGCCCTCCAGCCTGTGGGGACCACCGGAGCTTGCTCAGCAGTGTCCCTGTCAGGGGCCCTCAGAGTGCCCTTGCTCCTCAGCGCCCTTCCCCCACTCACTCCATCCTCACTCCCTTCCACACAGCCTCCTGTCGCCCCCGGCTGTTGCCCATGACAGGACCCCTGCCCAGGGAGAGTCCCAGGAACTGCTCTTCCAGGCTGAATTCGAATCAAGTACAGAGAACTGTCGACTCAGTGTCTCAGTCTGCTTTTGCTGCAGTAATAAAACTACGAAAGAATGGGAGGCTTATAAACAGATTTGTTTGCACAGTTCTGGAGGCTGAAAATTCAGGGTCACGGCACTCGGGGAATTGACGAGCTGGTGAAGACTCCTTCCTGGTTCACAGAGGTCTGGTCCCTGTCCTCACCTGGTGCAAGTGGGAGGGGCTCCTGGGGCCTCCAATCCCAATCCCGAGGTCTCCACCCGCGTGACCTAACCACCTCCCGAAGGCCCAGCTCTGGGACCATTGCATTGAGGGGCAGGATTTCAACTCTGAAGTTTAGGGGAGACACAATTCAGTTCCTAGAGCTGAGGGAAGCGACAGGGATTTTGGAAGATGGTGCCCTGCCACCTTGTACAGCAACGGCCGTCACTGGGGGGCTGTGTCTCCCCACGTGGGCGCAACGCCTCCGGGGCTAAGAGAAAGGGGTAATCCAGTGTTAGAGCTTTAATCCACAAAGCCAAGGACATAAATGGCCACCTCAGAGAGATTTTTTTTTGAATAAGGGAGCCCAAGGTAGAACTGATGAGTTCAGATCTGTATATTAAACACACACACATTTATTTCTCTCAGTTCTGGAGGCTGGAAGTCTGAGATCTGGGTGCTGCCGGGTCTGGGTCTGGTGAGCCTCTCCTGGCTTGTCTTTGTGTGGTGGGGGAGGGGAGAGAATCAGGGGTAGGGAGAGAGAGAAAGCGCCCTTGCAGGTCTTGCCTTTTAAGGGCACTGATCCCATCATGGGGGCCCCACCCACATGACTCCCTCTAAACCCAGTCGCCTCCCCAAGCCCCACCTTCTAATACAGGCCACTCGGTCAGGGGCTCCGCACAGGCATTTTGGAGGAGCACATTCGGTGCGTGAAATGGTTCCAGACTGAGGTGTTTGTGTTTGTTCTAGGATTTCATTTCCTTTCTTGGAATTTTTTTGTTGTCCCTGGAATTAATGATTGCCTATTTTTTCATTGGTTAATTTTCCATGTTCCTATCATTAATTCAACTCCAAACTGTCCAACAAATGTATAAATCTCCTTTAGATTTGTTGAAACACGGGAGGTAGTGGTGATTTAGAGTCTCCTGCCTCTGCTGTCATAGGGACAGCTGGCCTTCCAGTCTCGCCACCTGGCCTTTGTCCTGGCATTTCCCATGACCATGACTCTGCGAACTCTTACACACGTTTTCCTGCCTAGAACTCTGGTTTCTAGGATCCCATGTGTGCTGCATTATATTTTGTCGTCTCGGCCTCACCACCACCTGCTGCTCAGATCTTCTCTGCACCCCCCAAGGAGAAACTAGGAAGTCTCTCTCCTAGACTCCCTGCCCCATACAGGTGCAAGTGGGAGACAATCCTACCTGATTAGGTAGTTGGAAGAGAAGTGGAAGCCATTATTCCACTATTCCCAGAGGCATGTTGTCAGCTCTGATGGGAGATGTGAAATTCTTAGCAGCCTCCTGGAGAGCTTTTCAGGACCACCTGCTTTGTCTGACCTGCTTTGCTGGTCAAGGCTCAGCTCCAACTTCAGCTGCTTATCTCTTAACTGGAGTAACTCAACTCAAATCCTGGTCTCTGCAGCTACTGGTGCCGTGAATGCCTCCCCACCCCAATGATTATTGGGAAAGACCATAAGACCAGTTTCCCTTCACATGGCAGGGACAGCAGCAACCCCCTGTCTTATCTCAGCGCTATGTCAACTCTCCGGCTCACTCTCGCATCTAGCCCAGAGACATTTACTGTCTGCCACCCCACAGCACACAATGTGGGCCTACTAGGGCACTGATGTCATGCTGAATTAACCCGGTATGTACATTCCAAAGCTCGCCATCTCAGTGAAGTTTCTATGGGTCCATAGAGATGTGGGACTGGTCAAGATACACATCCAAAGTGAAAGATAGCTTGCTGCATCTGGCTATCCTACTCCTAAGGAAGAATCACCATACCTGGTGAACTGGTCTTTGGGTTTTGGGGCTTCTAATTGAGAATGCTTCTATGACCCATTTACTGAGTTATCCATAAAGTATTCAAATTGTACCCAGAGCAAGAAAGGTTCTGCAACAGTCTGGATTATTCTTAAACTTTAGCATGCATCTAAATCAAAATCACCTAAAAAACTTTATTGTGCATTAAACACAGTGCTCCAGGCCTCACCCCCAGAGATTCAGATTCACTAGGTCTAAGGTGGAACCTGAGAACTGTCATTTCTGAGGAGTTCCCAGCTGGTGCTAATGCTGCTGGCTCAGGGACCCTAGCCTGAGAAATGTGGGTCTAGCACAATCGATGGGGTGTGAAAATTCTCTGGAAGATAGGGATGCTGTGTTTAGACTCCAGGTGCCTTTGCAGGTGACCCAGAGCGCAGAGACTTCGAGTTTTGGAGAATAGCCAAATATTCTTCCGAAAATTCTTAATCTCCTTTTGAATAAGTGTGCTGCTGAGCCATAGTAGAAAGTCATGGAACTCCAGGTCCACGTAACCTGAGCAGCCCATTGTAAACTAACCCACAAACCTGTAAAGTTTGGTATTGACAGCAACTTGCTATCATGAAATGGAAGAGATCTATACAAAATCAGGCTTGAGCAGGTGCTGAAGGCACACTAAGCTGCATGAACAAGGGTCCACTCTTGTTGCACAATTAGCACCCCTTCACCCGTACCTCTAGCTTCATGGCTGCCTGAGGAAGCATATAGATCCCATATGTTGTACACTGCATACTGACCCCACCGGGAGGGAGCCGGCTGAAGCATTACAGGGGCACTCAGAAGGCACAAGGAGGGAAAATGTTCTCAGTGGGCAGATAATCAAGCAGGGCATCAGGCTGTTTTTCTGCCAAGGGGGAGAGAAAGATGTCTCAATTGACTCGCAGGCATTGGCTACTGGTTTGGCTGTATAGTAAGAGACCTCAAAGAAAATTAAGAAATTGGTGACAAAATCTTAATTGGCAGACTGAATAATTATGCAGAAAATCTTAAGGAATCCTCAAAACAATTACTAGAATTAATAAATGACTTTAGCAAGGTCATAGGATATAACAAAAGTCAATTATATTTCTATATATCAGCAGCTATCAACCGTAAAATAAAATTTAAAATAATTTCATTTACAATACCACCTAAAACAAAATGCTTAGGCATAAAATATGTGCTAGACATGTGTGTTGAAAACTGGAATACATTGCTGAGAAACTGCAAAGGCCTTAATCAGTGGAGAGGTATACCATGTTCATGGTTGAAAGGCTCACTATTAAGATGTTATTTCTTCTCAAATTGATACACAACTTCAACTCAATCTTAACCAGAATTCTAACTTGCTTTTTTAAAATTTATTTTTATTTATTTATTTTTTTTTGAGAGAGAGAGAGATCAAGAGAGCGTGCATGCACGAGTGGGAGGGGCAGAAGGAGAGGGAGAGAGAATCTTAAGCAGGCTCCATGACCAGCACAGAGCCCAATGGGGGCCTTGATCTCACAATCTTGAGATCATGACCTGAGCTGAAATCAAGAGTTGGATACTTAACCGACTGAGCCACCCAGGTACCCCCAATGTGTCCTCTTTTTAAAAACAGCTTTGTAGAGCTATAAATGACATACAACAAACATATTTCAAGTGTAGAGTTTGATAAGTTATTTGTGTGGGTGTGGAAACATGAGTACCATCAGGATGATGAATGTATTCATCCTTCTCAAACTGTCCCCTGCCCATTAGTGATCCATCTTTACCCCAACCCCAACCCCTGGCAACCACTGATGTACTAGCTATAGATTAACTTATTTTTTCCTGATTCTTATATACATGGAACCATAGAGTAGGTGCTGTTTTTTGAATCTGTTCTCTTCCACTCAGCATATTTGAGATGACTCTGTGTCATGGTGTGAATCAATAGTTAATTCCTTTTATGGCTGATTAGTAAGTATATAGTCGTATCACTGTATACTTAGAACAAGGACATTGTCCATTTATCCTTCACCTGTTGATGGACATTTTGCTATTCCAGATAAAACTACTATGAACATTTGTGTACAAGTCTTTGTGTGGACATTTGCTTTCATTTTGGGTGAATACTTAGTTATGGAATGGCTGAGTCATCTGGTAGATTGTGTTTAACTGTTTTTAAAAACTGCCAGACTGTTTTGCAAAGTGGTCCTAGCATCTCACACTTCTGTGAACAGTGTATAAGAGTTTCAGTTGCTCCACATCCTGGCAACACTTAGTATGGTCAGTCTTCTTAATTTTAGCCATTCTGATAGGTGCATAATCATATGTCATTTCTCTAGTGATGGAGACGTTTTAGCAATCTCCCCGGGTGTGGCTGCCACCAAGGTTCTTGTCTGTGTCTGTTCACATATTTTGCACATTGGATTGTTACATTATTCTGGAGTTTTGAGAGTTCTTTACATGCTTCATATTTGAGTCCTTTATCAGATAGGTACTTTGCACATACTTTCCCCACCTTGGATTCTGTTTTCATTCTCTTTGTAGTCTTCCAAAGAACAAGTCATTAGTTTTGATGAACCCTAAGTCATCATTTTTTTCTTTTCAGATCTTGCTCTTTAGTGCTGTATTTGAGAAATCTTTACCTAACCCAAGATCACAACAATTTTCTACCAAGTTTTCTTTTAAAATGTTTAAAATTTCGGGTTGTACATTTATGTGTATGACCCATTTTAAATTAACACGGCCTTAGATATGATCAAAGTTCATCGTTGTACAGGTGGATATCCAGCTGTAAGACATCTTTTCTCCACTAACTTGCTTTTGCACCTTTGTTGAAAAATCAGTTGGCCTATATGTGTAGGTGTATTTCTGGGCTGTTTCCTTGATCTATTCCTCTATTTTGATGTCGGTTCCTCTCTTGCTATGGATGAATTCTGTCCCCTCCCAAAATGCCCTAAACTCAGGGTGACTGTATTGGAGATGGGGTCTTTAGGATGCAAAGCTAAATGAGGTCATCAGGGTGGCCAACAGGACTGTGGCCTCATAGGAAGGGGACAATCTCTCTCCCCACCTGCCACGTCAAGACCTGGCCAGATAGCAGCCCTCTGCAAGCCAGGAAGAGAGCTCTCATCAGGGACTGAGTTGCATGACACCTTGGTCTTGGACGTTCCAGTCTTCAGAGTTGTGAGAAAGTTTGCTGTGGTTTGACCCACGCCATCTATGGTACTTTTGTCACAGCAGCTGAGCTGACTAGTACAACACTAACTTGATTACTATTGTTTTGTAATGTGTTTTTAAGTTGGGTAATGTAAGTCATATAACTTTGTTGTTTTTCAAAGTTGTTTTGACTATTCCAGGTCCTTTGCATTTTTATATGAATTTTAGAACCAACTTTCCAATTTCTATAAAAAGCCTGTTGTGATTGCTTTAGGTGGAGGCCATCATTGATTTGTGACCTTTATTCTTTTCAAATTAAGGCATTCAGTGCTATAAATTCCCTCCTAAGTTCTACTTTAGTTGAATTTCCTAAAGTTTGATATGTTTTTGTTTACATTCAGTTCAAAATATTTCCTACTTTCCCTTTAGATTTCCTTTATGAACCATTATTTATATATAATATCAATTAGTTTCCAAATATTTGAGGATTTTCTTTATATATTTTATTCTTTTCTGGGTATATTTCTTGTATCAGTACCTAATTTACTTGCTTTCTTCATTGGAGAACACACTGGAATCCTTTTAAGTTTATTGGGGTTCATTTTATTCTAGAACATGGTTGGTCTTTGTGGGTGTTTCACATGCATTTGAAAGGAATGTGTATTCTGCTATCACTGGGTGATGCATCAACGTCAAATAGATCCAGTTGGTTGTACTGTTTTAAGGTTGTCTGTATCCTTACACACTTTGGTGCCCTTGTCCAGTCATGGTTGGGAGATAGGTGCCGAGCTCCCCAGGTGTGATTGTGTGGACCGGCCCATTTCTCCTGCGGCTCCACGTGTCTTCACTGCATTGATTGTGAAACTCTGTGTTAGGTGCACTCACACGGAGGACCGTTCCATCTTCCTGGGGAGCTGAAAACTAATAGCCTTTGCTCTGAAATTGACTTTGATGTTAGAACCACCACTGCATTCCACCTTTTTTTCAAGTAGAGTTGGCATCCATCCTTTCCCCTTTAACCCATCATTTCAAGGGTGTTTCTCATAGGCATCATATGTTAGGTCTTGCTTTTATACCCAGTCTGGTGGTTTCTGCTGTTATTGGGGTGGAGGGGGTGTTCAGATCATTTACATTTAATGTGAATGTTGATATGGTTGGGTTTAAATCTACCATCTGTTATTTGTTTTCTATTTTTCCAATGGGTTCTCTGTTCCCTACTTCCACTTTTTCTGCCACCTTTTGGATTGAGTAGTTTTGTAAAATTCAATTTCCCCTCTTTGGTTGGCTCCTGAGCTGCATCTCTTTGTTCTGTTACTTTAGTGGTTGTGGTACGTGTCTTGCCCCTGACCCAGTCTGCCCTCAAGTGACTTGATGCCACCGGACATATCCCGTGAGGACTTCTGTTTACCCTCCACCCGTTGCGACGTTGTTTTCAACGTTTTACCTCTGCATGCTGTGAACCCAAGAATATGAAATCGATTTTGCTTTAGACAGCCAATCATCTTTTAAAAAGATTTAAATAATAGGAACATAAATGTATTTCCCATTTCTGGTCCTCATTCTCTGTATAGATCAGGTTTCAAAATGGTGCCATTTTCCTTCTGCTTTAAGTACTTATTTTAATATTTCTTGTAGTTAGGGTCTGCCAGTGATGAACTCTTTCAGTTTTTCTAAATCTAAAAACATCTTTATTCCTGTTTTGAAGGATATTTTTGCTAAGTAAAGAATTCTGGGTTCGCAGTCTTCTGTTTCTTTCCTATTTTAAAGATGTCGCCCCACTGTCTTTTAACGAAGTGTGTTGTTTCTAACAAGATATCTGCTATTCTGCATATCTTTGCTCCTTTGTATGAAATGTGTCTTTTTTCCCCCTTCAGCTGCTGACTTTCTCTTTATCATTCATTTTTAGCCTTTGATTATGATGTGCCTGGTATAGTTTCCACCATGGTTCCTGTGCTTAGAGCTCATTGAGCACATTGGATCCAGGGGTTTATGGCTTGTATCAAATTTAGGAAGTTATTTCTTTGAATATTTTTTCTTTGCCCTTTTCCTTTGGGGACCGCATCAGGCAACGTGAGGTCCCACTGCTCACTGATGCAAAGTTCAATTTTTCCTTTTTTCTCTATTTCATTTTGAATAGATTGCATGGCTTTATCTTCAAGATCACTTGCCACGTCTTCTGCCATGTCAAATCCACCCTTAATCCCAACCCATGCATTTCCATCTCAAACACTATAGTTTTCATCTCTAGAATTCAGATTCATGTCTTTTTTAAAATTTTATTTATTTATTTTTGCAAGAGAGAGAGAACGAGTGGGGGGGCAGATGGAGAGGGGGAAGCAGACTCCCCGTTAAGCAGGGAGCCCAATGTGGGGCTCCA
The DNA here is from genome assembly GCF_023065955.2 of Ursus arctos. NCBI lineage: Eukaryota > Metazoa > Chordata > Mammalia > Carnivora > Ursidae > Ursus > Ursus arctos. The sequence goes on from NW_026622819.1 coordinate 1,026,693, forward strand.
TTCCAGGACCCCGGGATCATGACCTGGGCCGAAGGCAGACACTTAACCGACTGAGCCACCCGGGTGCCCCCAGATTTGTCTTTTAAAAGATATTTTTCATTTCTCTACTGAACGCATTGCACATGGTTCCAGTTTCTGAGCAGGTGGTACAGTTGAGCCGTGAAACAAGCTGTCAATGCCAGGTCTACGGATGACCTCACCTCAACACTGCTAGGGCTGGCTCTGCTGGTTAGAGATCTTTCTGCTTTCTTGCATGCTGGTGATTTCTGATTGGATGCCAGGCATTGTGAATTTTACCCTGTTGGGTGCTGGATAATTTTGCATTCCTGAGAAATTTTGGAATTTTGTTTGGGGCTACAGGTAAGTAACTTGTCAACCATCTGGTCATTCTTCCAGGTCTTGCTTTTAAGCAAAACACAGTGGTGTTTTGTCCAGGGCTAATATTCCTCATTGCTAATATTCCTCAAACCCCCCCAGTGTTTCCCTCCTGATGGCCTGTTCCAGGAGGGAGGGTAAATCCAGTCTCGGTTTCTCCATCCTGACTAGAAGCAAAATTGTGGGCTCATTAACTTCCACTAAGTTTAAAAGAATTAATCAGAACCTAACCAGCTCTCGACAGTATTACACTGCAGGGATGGGCCCTGCTTGTCAGGGAGGAGCTCCCGCTCTGCTCCTCGGTGGGCGCTGGTCCGGGCTGCAGTCCGGTGGGCTACAGAGCTCCGTCCTGCTCTGCAATGGGGCAGAGTCCACACGGAGCGGCCTCATTTTGATGAGGGCACTTACTCTGTAGGATTCAGAGAGTTTGGAGTTTACTGAGATGTACTCTCTCGCCGAGGGTGTAATCTGGTTTGTCAACTGCTTTGTGTGCCCTTGAAAGAGCAATTAAGTCAATTTGGTAAATGGGGTTGTTCAAATTTTCTACATAATTATGTTTCTTCCCCTGCTGGTTCTATTGATTACTGAGAGGACGGTCTTAAACTCTCCACCTATATTTGCTGATTATTTCTCCTTTTAACTCTGTCAGTGCTTGCTAAGCCTATTTTAAGGTGTGTCATTAGGTACGTACACCTATAGGACTCGTGTCTTCCCGTTGCACGGAGCCCTTGGTGGTCGTGCGGGGAGTCCCCTCGTCTCCATGTTCACTTGGTGGTTGGTGGACATCAGTCTCACCACGTCGACCTCCTTATGGTTAGGTTTGCATGGTAGCCCGTTTTAAAAAATTTTCAGTATGCATTTAAACAGCATATAGTTAGTTTTCTAAAAAGAATTGTTCTGCAACTGATTTGGGAGTTTTTAAGTCTCTATTTGATGTAATTACTCGTATGGTTGGATTGAAATTTTCCATGTGCTATTCGTTTTCTGTCTGTGTTGTCTGTCCTTCATTCCTTTTTCTCAGTTTCTTGCCGAGTTTGGATAAATTATTATTTAAAAAACATCCTATTTTATTTCTTTTATTGGCTTCTTAGTTGTATGTTTTTGTGTTCTTTAGGGGTTTACAATATACACTTTACCATAGTCTGTTTTCACATCCTCCCGACCCTTGCACACGGCCAGTTTCCACGTGCACAGTTCTCGACTTCATTCCAGGAGAGTGTTTCCTCTTCTCTGGCTGCTTGTAAGAGAGGTTTGTTTGTTTGTTTGTTTGAATGTGCCTTGCTGTATTTTTCTTATCGTCATTTTCCTTGTGGCTTATTGAGTTTCTTGGATGTCTGAGTATAGATTTGGAAAAGTTCTGGCCACTGTTTTGTCAAGTCTTTTTTTTTTTTTTTTGCCATGACTTACGTTTTCTGGGACTCAGTCACACGTGATAGAACACGGAGCATCTCTTTCGGTCGGTTCTCCTTGTGGCTTGTGCTTCACTGGGAACCCACACCGCTGTTGCCTCACGGGTACTTTCCCTGAGGTGTCAGGGCTCTGGAACCTAGTCCAGGGCATGTCACGTGGGCTGGATGTCCACCACCCCTTCTCCCAGCCAGCCCGCGTGGGCTTAGAGACACTGCACAGAGTGGGGCTGGAGGCGGGGGTTGAGATGGAGCACGGTCAACAACGCAAGAGCACTGCAGGCCGAGGGGGGTCACACCGGACTCCCCCTCGACAGAAGCAGGTCCAGGACGCAGCCCCTGGGGTGGTGCCCTCCCCTGGGTGTCAGGATGGTGATGCTGGACCCCTCCTCACTGAAGGGGGTGTGTCCTCAATCAATACGCTTGTTCCGGGAATGGCTTTGTCTTCTTGCTCTCGGCAGTTCTGCCAGCACCATCTGCAGACTTAATGAGGGGTTCCTTCCCCACTGCCCATTGTGTATGACACCCGAAGGGCTGTGCTTTAGTGAAGGAAGCCTGCACTTGAGTCGCCGCACTGACCGAGGTCCCCCCGCCCAGAACAGCCAACCTTGCTGGACGGAGGAAGGACCGGTGATGCTGCCGCCCATGGGGGACTGCACCTGTAACCTGGGGTGTGTCCTAAGGGGTGGCGCCCCTGACAGCTGGCGTGCTTCGGGCGGCGGACCAGCACTCGTGCTGTCTCACAGCACAGCACACGTCCCTGACACGGGCAGAGATGGCTCTTCTGACACCCAGTAGTTACTGGGGGGCGGCTCATGCTCTTGGCTCCCTGGCAGTCCCTCCTCCGCAGGACAGATCTCCCCGTTGCCGAGTTCAGCTGCCATGTGGTTCCCTCTCGCCAGCGAACCGGGAGCAGGGCTGATGTGTTTCACTTCCGTGGAGACTCAGCACCCAGCACACGGCGGTCACTGCCCCGTCCTGGCCCGCCCTCGAAGAGGTGAGCAGTGGGTCTACCTGCTGCCCCGCATCAAGCGCCTCGCCCGCCTTACCAGGAGCCACTCTTGACAACTTGGGGTTCTTTTGCTTTACGATCATGGTTCCCAAGAACGGAACCTTCCTACGTGGGGACACGACTGGCCCCTTGCCCGGATGGTCGGCAGCTATGTGGGGCCGCTCCTGCTGCTGACCCACCAGGACGTGGAGAGTGTTAGGAAGCTGACGAATGCAGGACACGGTGCTGTCCTCTTTTTGGAGCCCGGTGGGTCCTCTGGGCACTTTCACCACTAAGGTTGTGGCTAATAAAGGCTCCACATTCTCTGCAATAAAAATCCTCCAGAACCTTCACTTTCCGAGGGGCCGGCAGGAGCCAAGAGCGTGTGCAGCTGGGGTGGGGAAGGGAGTTGTGAGCACGGGCCCCAGCCCCACAGCAGGTACAAGGGGAGCTGGTGACAAGCGCGGGGACGACTGGCTGGCCCGCTGTGTGCGTGTGCTGTGCGCACACAAGAGCACACGCTGGGTTGTTGCCTGTTCACCCTCCCCCCCGTGGCCTCTCCTGTAGTTTGTGTAGGAATACCGGGAGCGGGGACTGGTTAGCCCCGTAGCTCGGTTTCCATGTCGGGAAGCACTCTGGGCGGAGTGAGACTGCAGCAGCCTTAACGCTGCCCAGGGACGGACGTGGAGACCGAGGGATGGTACGTTTTCTGGGGGAGGTAAAAGCACCCACTGGGTGTGAGTCATGCGTGTAAGAGGCCGGGAACCCACAGAGAGGATGGGCAGTGCCCACCGTTGCGCTCAGAGCCCTGCTCCGCGAGCCAATGGCTGGGGTCTGACGCGCTCCTACGGGTGGGTTCTGGGGCCCCGGGTTGGACCAGCGCAAGCGGGGGCGTCGCAGGGGCGTGGCGGGGAGGGCGGGGATGCCTCTTCTGCTTCCGGTCTGATGGAACCTCCAGGAGCTTCCTCTTAACCGCGTGCACACATCCCAGGCAAGCCTGTTCCCACCCGGGACGCGGGCGAGCCGAGCTGACACAGAAGTCACGGCCAGCGGGGGACAGGCAAGCACCGTGGCCCCGAGCAGCGCACTGGGCCCGGAGCCCGCGGCGGCCTCCTTCCATCCGCCCTAGGGAGCAGGTCGGGCTCTGAATGTCCCTGCAACCATTCTCAGGCGATGCCCACTTACGATATGAAACAGGGCCACGCTTGCACGAAGGAAGCAGCACAATCTGCCGTGTCCCGGCTGAACGCCATTCCAGGGGCGCCTCTTCTCTGACCCGCCCCCGCCGGGGTCAGGCCACGTGTCCTCAGGACAGCCTGCTAGTCCGTGTGCTCGAGTGGGACCAGCACGTGCTATTCGATCCCTGGAGCGAGCGGCTGCTTGTTTTGTTTCCCTTAGTTTTGGGGTTGTGTGACTTTGACCCTGTTTCTTCGAATTCTGAGCCCTTCACTGCCTCGGTGAGAGAAACGAAAGCAGGATCCTGTCTTGTTCTGCTTGTGTGTTCCAGGCGTGTGTTTGATGGAGAAATTCTAGAAACCAACCCAGTACGCAGGCCAACAGCCGCACAAGTCTGAGCGCCTTAAAACGTCAGCACTGTCCCGACGACGCCGAACCGCTCCAGACCTTCCCTGAGTTCAAGAAAGGTTTTTCTACAGAATTTCAATTACTGTGTTTGCCAAACATGCTGGGCGAGATGCCGAGAAACCCCATCTTGATTGGTTCTCTGTCATGGCCTAAGAGATGCCTGCTGTTATCTTTCTTTCTTTTCTTTTTGACTTTATTTTTTTAAGTAGGCTCCACACCCAGCAGCGAGCCCAACTCGGGGCTCCCGACCCTGAGGTCAAGACCTGAGCTGAGATCAAGAGTGAGGCGCTTCCCTGACGGAGCCCCCCGGGCGCCCCTGCTGTCTGTCTAATAAAAAGCCACACAACACACGTCATTGTCAGGTGGGTACGACCATGTTTTATTCATTCCATTGGCAATGCAGAGCTGTTCCACGGCGCCCACCCTGGACTCCCGGTCCCCGTGGGGCCCCTTCTGCCCCCACCTCACACGAAGGGATTTCACTCCGAAACTATATACATTCACAGTTCTGAATGCCACTGACGTGAAGTCACTACGGAGAAGGTCAGGAGGAACAAACCTCCATTCCAAGTCTGCTTATCAGAGATTTTTTCCTGAAAATGCACAGCGGCATTTCATTCAAAAAGCCCTTCATCCACAGACGCAGAGGCGGGAGCCGAGCCAGGGTCCCTTCCCTCGGAATCTCGTTGATGTACCTCCTTCATTGGTCACGCGTACGTTCTCTAAAGATGAATTTTTATGCATTCTGCCGTTGAAGGTGGGTGACGGCGAGCTACGACGGCTGCGTCCGGGCTGCGAGCGTGCGGACCCCACACCACTGGCGCCCGGCCGGCCCTGCCTTGCTGGCGGGCGGAACGGAGGCTGGGCCTTCCCCTCGCTCCGGCCGCTGCTGGAAACGCACAGCGGGCACACCTCGGGAAGTCAGGAAATGTTTTTTCTGGCGGCCCTGGCGGTCGCTTTCTGTGGAGACGCCCAAGTGCAAAATCCAACCCCTTTAGAAATTCAGAAGAATTTCCTTCCCCAGGCAAACCCGAGGCTTTGCCACAGACCGGACTAGAAGCCGTGGTCCTTGTGCTTTAAGAGCGGACCTCTCACCGTGCAGGGAGGACGCGACGCCGGGGGCTGAGCTCAGCGCCAGGAGCGGCAACATCACCGCGTCCCTTTCCTGTGTGCGGACGCTCTGCTCCTCGCCTCTGACGCCACCGCGGCCCCAGCGCCTTCCCTGCGCCCTGGGTGCCGGCCTCGTGCCGCGGTGCGGGGAGGCCACGGGCAGGCGCCGTCACTGGACGCGCCGGGGCGCCAGCCAGCCTCCACCAGGCCCTGCCCGTCCGCCCGGGCGTCAGCCTCCAGGAGGCTCAGCAGACAGGCCAGGGCCGTCCCGCTGCGCCTCCCGCCTGACTCACGCACCTCGCCAGCGCCCGGCGGACCTGCGCTGTGCTGGAGTACGTTCCGTTACGCTGAACAGAAATACCAAGCTGGTAATGTTTATAAAAAAGAGGGGGATTTGGAAAGGATTAAAGAAGCAAAAAGGCGTCTGGGCCGGGTGCGTGTGGCGGACCCAGACGTGGAATGTACCTGGTAGAGAGAGGCCAGAAAGAGATTTAAGTCAAAGCCCCAGACAGCCTCGGATTCTATCAAAAAAGGGCCTATAAATAAATATCCTCTGGCCCTCAAAGGAAAAATGAAGTAGAAAACAATTTTTTCTTCTTTTTTAAAAATGCTGAATGCTTCCTGAAGTATCTAAATGAAGTTTATAAAATACTCATGAGTTTCCACAAATATAGAAATGTTTAAAAATCAGACCGTGCTCTGCCAAACGGTGATCCCACAGAGGTTGGCAGAGAATTTGTGCTGGAATCAAAACGCACGGGACACCTCTTGGTCTCACGCGTGTCGCGTGTGCATGTGAAGGCCCGTCTACCCGCGCAAGCCGCCAAGCACAGACTCCAGTGGAGACGTGAGGAAAGACCACGGGAAGTGAACCCGGGACAGTCCAGGTGACTCGGCCATAGCTGGGGCCCCAGCCCAGGTGTCGCGGGAGGGACAGCCCCCGGGGCCCACACAGCCTCGCGGCTCAGGCACAGGCCCGCCCTCACGCAGGGCTCTCCACAAAAGAACAGGGGCAGAACGACCCCGGGTGTCGCAGAACTCGGGCCCGAGGCCAGTACATGCACAGCACACGCGGGAGAGCGAGGCCCGGCCGTGTCACCGTGAACAGGCTCACGGCCAGGTGGAGGCGGGTGGTGACAGGGCCGCAGAGAGGCCTCATCTCTCCAGAACCTTCTGTCCTAGTCCAGTTTCTTACGGAACGGTTTCCTTCTAGCATCCGCGTTTTCAGGGCTGAAGTCCGCACAGAAGCCGTTGGGGGTTGGAGTGGGGGGCGTCTGTGCGCAGCTGTCCGAATGTGTCTGCTTGGGGTACAGGTACTCCTCTGCGAAGTTGGGGAACATTTCCGCAAACCTGCAGAAGTCAGCTGGAAAGACAGAGGCACTGGGTTACCAGGGGGCAGACGTCTGGAATCTGGGGGCTCCTGTCCCTGGGCCTGCATGGGCCACCACCTCACACCCTTCCAGTAGGGCTGGAATCCCCAGCGGAGAGGGGCAGGGAGAGGGAGCGGGTGGGGGAGGGAAGGGGTGGGGGGAGAAGGGCAGGAGGAGGAGGGAGGCAGAAGGGAGGGGAATGGGGAGGAGGAGAGGAAGGAGGGGAGGGGGCAGGATCTCCGTCGCACATAGCAGAGCTGGCCACTGTGTCCTTTTGGCTATTCTTGTTTGGGGGAAGTCTACAGAAAACACAATTTTGGATTCAGCGGTGTGTTCCCGGTACTCTGTATGCGTGAGGGAGACATGTTCATCAGAGGATCTGCTCTGGGGACAGGACAAAGTGTCACGGAGGACCTGATACTCCGCACGGCAGGTGCTGTCGAGGGATGCGGCCACGCTCTGGAGACCACGCGCACGTGCGTGGGAGACAGGCCACGGTCCGAGCTGGTCACAGGGCCCGAGTGGCTCAGAGCCTGTGCATCTCCCAACAGCCCCGGACCCAGTCCCGGGGTGCAGAGTGCCCTCCAAGAGCTGGGAGACACTCATGGGCCTGGTGTGGGGGACCACAGACCCCCAGGAACACCGCCCGGGCTCCTCCGGGGGACACAGAATGACTTACTGGAAAATGTCTGCAGTCGGTCAGTGCTCACTGTGAGCGACCCCCCCTCACCATCCGAACGCACCAGGACACAGGGTCTACTCTTCGTGCAGGAGGACACACACACACACACGCTAAATCAACAAGCACACTCGTGTCTGACATTTGGATGCAAACGTCCAAACAAGACATGAACAATGACCTTTCCTGAGCAAATGTCTACTTTTTTTTAGCGAGCATACATTCACTTCCAAATGTGCACACTGGCGGGCCCGCTGAGGGGGGCTGCCTTCCAGGGATCCTGCTGCCCCAGACCCCTTCCCCTCAGCCAGCAAGTGGGTTTCAGGTCTGAGTCCCTGAGGATCTTAGCTGTCCCAATTCATGTGGGTAAAAGTGATGAGCCCCCCCACCGCCCCCTGCGAGGTCACGCCCGCAGCGGTCAGTGCTGATGGGGCCAGCTCTTCGCTTCCACGGAGGACCCAGATCACGGACCCCCGTGGGCTGCCACGGCCCAGCCTCAGCACACACTGTCTACAGCCCCGGGGACGGCGTGGTCTGGGGTCCAAGCTTGGGCTTCTGATCTGGCTCTCGTCAACCCCACACAAATCAGACTCAAAATCCCCTAATAGTCCCTGCTGGGCTTGGGGGAGAATCTTCCTTCTGGGACCTTTGTGCTGCACAAGACAACACCGTGTCCTGGTGAGCACGCATGGGCACTGCTTCCACTTCGTCCCCGTGCCCCACCTCCTGGGCACACCCCCGTACAACGGGGCCCTCCTCCCCCGTGCCTGGGCCACTCACCGAATGTGATCCTCCCCGTCCCCTCCTGGTCGATGGCCTGGAAAAGGCTGGTCACACTGAGCTCTGCCACTCCTAAGGCAGTCTTGAGGATGCTGGACAGGGTGTCCTCATCGATGTCGCCATCCTGTGACCCGTACATCTGCAGGCAGAGCCCGGCGTCACCCCATGACCCCCCAACCGTGCAGGCGTCCCGTTTCTCCTGCTCACGGGGTTCCCAGCTCTCGAGCAGGCCCTGACCCCACCGGTTCAGAACAGCCAGAGCTCCGCTCACAAGCTGACCCCCACGGGGAACTGAGGTCTGTGTGCACAGCCTGCCCTCCCACTAGAGGGGGCTCCGGGCAGCAGTGTGTGTCCCCTGGGTCAGGGACGGAGCCGGCACCCTGGGCTTGCTGGCACACGTGGGGGCTCGTGGGCTTCTGCTCAATGACATGAACGAGCCGCCACCTTGCTTGACCTTTAGGACCTTTAGGAGGTGGTTGACCCATGGACCCTCTTTCCAACAGCTTCTGCTTTGGTTCCGGCATGGGACCGAGAGAAAGGCACCGAAGGATTAGTGCCATGAACCACGGTGTGGTCCCCCTGCTGGGAAAGGCTGTCCGCCCCTGTCAGGCAGGCCCAGCAGCATGGGCTTGGGGGGGGGGATTGTCATCCTCTCCTTGGCTCCCCCTCCTTCCGCAGCCCGGTAAGCCTGCCCCTCAGGCAGGAGCCTCGGTGATGCGGCCTGGAGAATAGTCAGCTCCATGTTCTGAGAGCAAGCCAAGCACGGCCATTATTCTCACACCAGACTCTACAAGCTGGCAGCAGAGAAGCTGCCCCAGGTTGGGGTCCATCAAAATGGGGTGTGCTGAAGGCAGGCGCAGCAGAGGGGCCACAAGCCAGGTGCAGGCCTAGGGTCCTCCGAGCTAGCCTGCTCAGGCTGGAAGAGGCAGGTCAGGCCCCCAAATATCAATGTCACCCAGTTAATTCTCATACAGGGCACTGTACACCGAGCGGGTTTCAGTCATGCTACGGGGAGGGTCTGCTGGGGTCATTCTCCAAGCAGTGAGAGACAAGCAGCTGCTTGGCTTACACATCAGGTTCTCATGAATCTGGCTAATGTGAGTTGCCCCCGCAAGAAGTACCCATTCTGAGACCTTGACAAACTGTTTCTAGGTGAATAATGCCAGCCCAGCTCTATCCTAGCTGACAGTGTCCTGGTGAAGCCAGTCAGGTGAATCTGCAGGTGAGCGGGGACCCCATTATGGGTATCTCCCAGACTCCCACAATCCCTGCAGCAGGGATGAATGGCTCGGCTCTGGGCAGGCAGCTCCTTCGCACCCTAAGTCAACGGGCTGATGAAGAGGTTGCGTTGGGAGAACTGACAGGTAGGGGGCTGCACAGGATGGATGTGTTACAGCACTTGGCGTGGGGCACCCGCCAGCCCTGTCCGGGGACCCTGGAACTCACGAAGACCCTACCCTGTGCTCTTCTTACGAATGTGCATTACAAACTGCAGGCAGAAACTGATCCGGGAGGTTTGGGGGCATTTGTACGAACAGTGGCTGATACGAGCTTCTGTGAAAATAGTAGTCAGGCGCAGAGTAAGTCTGCCCGTGTAAGAAGGGGCTGTGAAGATGTAGGACAGGCCTGGCGTGACCCCGGGTCTCACTGTCCCTACAAATTAAACTCACGTAAATGCCACACTTGCCTTGAACGCCAGCTGGATGGTGTCCAGAGTCTGGGCCGGCCGGCAGACGACAGACAGGGCAACCACGTACTCCCGAGGGTCCATCCTGCCGTCTCCGCTCTGGGAAAGAGACACGCCCTCAGGGGATAGCTCGGCCCCGGCCACAGGTGGGGGGAGCTGGGTCTGAACCCTCGTGCTGGATCTTATCGGCCTCCAGGAAATGAGTATTTTGGAAGAACATCCATAACCCACTGGCTTTTGCAAGGTGACCACACCACACACTGTTCAGGCCCTTATGAGTGACTTCCAGAGTCTAGGAGACCGGCGCCTGGAGCTTAAGCAAGCTCATGCCACATGATGGCCATCACCTGCTGAGGCTTTCCCTCGAGGAAAACCCCAGCACACACGCAGCAAGGGGCACGCTTGTGTTCTGAGAACCCAGTCGCTTGTGGCAGAGCAGTGAGCGTGCAGAAGGAAGGTGGGTCCGAGCTGCCGTGGCCTGAATGCCCAGGTCTGGCCGGCTGGACACTCACTGAGATCCACACAGCAGGTCCTCAGTGACCCTGGGGGTCAGCACGGACAGGCTGCTGCTTCCGACAAGCTGGCTATGGAGTGGGTGGGACGAGCCGGGGGGCCGACCCGAGGTGGAGCTGGGGCGGAGGGAGGCTCCCGGCAGCTGTCTCCCACCCCCCACGCCCTGCAGGGCCACCCATGTCCAGGGCTGCACTGGCAAACACGGACTCCTCGTCCAGACACGATGGGTGATTAGGAGCGTGGTGGGCGGAGGCGCGTGGAGCGCTGCACGGGGACAGTCCCCACGCACGGCGTGGAAGGCCGATGGTGACCCTGTATGCTGATGGTTGGGAAAGAGGCGCACTACCTAGAAATTCTGGATTTCCGGAGGAGGGCACACTTTGATATTATCAGGCTTTTTCGCAATCCCATTTAAAACCCCAAACTACAGGTTTATCAGCAAATGTTAACTTAAATGTCAAACTTCTACGTGCGTTTAAAAAGCACGGGAGAAAATACCCAAGTGACAGGGTGGGCTGGTCGGGCGAGGAGGGGCCATTTCCCCCTCTACTTCCCAAATCCCCAAACTGCTTCTAACGAAAACAATATGCATCGGAAAGCTGGAGGTTTTCCCACGAAACCCCTCCCAGGGCGATGGCCCCACCTCATCGAACAGGGAGAACATGTCCTCCAGGGTGTCTGAGACGGGGACGCCCAGGTACTCTGCAAACTCGGGGAGACCCAGCTTTCCTCCCCTCTGCATCTTGGCGCTTTCGGAATATTTATCCAGATCTTTCTCGAGTGTTTCTGGTTTTAACCTACACAGAAAAAGACGGAAACATAGTTTTCGTTAAAATCACAGAATGCTAAAAACAGGAGATTCACAGTAACGAGACTCAGCAAAGTATTAAAATTACTTCTAGAGCGAGCAGCAAGTCCATCACCAACAAAGGTGCTCTAATAACCTGAGGGCACACCATGTATTCTGCCGCAGTGTCTACACGGGAGTGACGCCCCGTTGGCTGTGTGGACGCCCCCGGGCGGGTGGGTGTGACCGCCGGTGGGGACCGCTGTGCTGAGCACCGAGGGCTGTGAGACACCTGTGCATGGACTAGACTCGATACTCGGAGAGCTCCCACAAAGCCCTGAGCACAAGCACCTTTATCTGCTTGAAGGCCCAGCTGGCCCTCAGTGCCCACTGCGATCTCCAGCTTGGTCACCAACAACGGCAGGGGTGGGAGCCCCTGGGAGGGCCTGACAGAAGCTTCTGGAAGCTTCCTTAGAAAAAGCATCTCGGCAGTGCTCTTCAGAACCCTCCCCGCTCCTCAGAGAACCCCGCTAGCGCTGAGGAAGGGGCTCGAGGAACAAAAAGCGCCACACTCACCCCAGGCCCCTCACCAGCCTGGCAAATTCTAGAAGGCAGGTGTCCGCAGGGAGACGGAGCTGTCCTTCCGCCAGGGCCAGCTGGCAGTCCTCAAATGTGTAGTCGGTTACGGAGATGCCCAGGGCCCTGCAAAGAGAGGGGGGCACCCCGGTCAAGCACCCCCAGAGCAGCGGAGCGAGGAGGACGGCTCAGGGTGACCAGGGAGAGAGCGAGTGGCATCCGAGTAACAGAAGCCCCACTCCCCCCTGCCCCGTGGCTCCCGACCAGGTTCATGCAGCAGTGGCACCCGTCCACGTCCCACTGAGACCCTGTGCGTCTGAGGCACACCGTGGCTCATGTGTGAGGACGTGCATTTGGGGTCGGTGACCCCTCCCTCTGGGGCCCATGAGGCTTATCTGCAAGTCATGGTTTTGCTGAGGTGTCTGTGTGCTAATTTTGTGGCCCCCATAAAACTTGTCTGAGTTAAGAATTTGCTATGAATACAGGTGGTGTCCAGGGTGGACGTGCACGCCATGGAAGGAACAAGCTTCCCAAGAACGTGGAAGGCTCCCGCGGAGCAGCCGTGGGAGATGGGCGGCTTCGCTCCCGAAAGCCCCGGTGAGTCTGCTCGGGGTGAAGAAAGAACTCCAGAAGCAGGAGGACCCGTCCAGCATCAGAACGAAGCCAACATCTACAACTTTTAAAAACTGGACTAAATCACACGAATCTGCGAAGCCGTGAGCCGAGCAGGTGACCTGTTCTCGAGCCCGCAGGGGCTCGTCACGCAGCCCTGAGTGGAGTTCTGTCCCTTCGGCTCCTGTGGGCCCAGCAAGGCCGTCTCCAGCCACTATAGCAGAGAAAGCCTCAGGAGACAGCAGAAGCCCTCCCTGCAGCCCGGGTTCCACGAGATAAAGCCGGGAAGGCCTCGTGGGGGGGGGGGGGGACACCCTGAAAACTCCCCCAGGTCTGGACACGTGGAAGAGGACAGGCTTCGTCTCCCCAGGCTGTTCACAGACAGGAGAAGCCATCTCCCCCGTCTGCTCTGTGTCCCTCCCTGTGAAGGGGCATCTGGGCAGGGCCCGTGCAGGACAGAAGGACGGCAAGGAAACTGGGGGAAGGAGGGGGGAGGCGATGGGGGTCCAAGCAGGGGCGCGTGGCCCCTATGGCTACAGCCCTTGCCCCAGGTGCTCGCCCCAGAGCCCTACGGGACCAGAGTTCTCACGCAAGCCCACGAAAGCCCCCTTCCACGCAGACACCTGTACCGGAAGCCACCAGGGGACAAGTACCCTGAACGCTGACACGCACAGAAAGACAACGTTTCAAGTCCACATCTGGCACTAAACATGAATGCTTACTAGTGGACCCCAAAGTCCAATTACGTGGAACCTGGGTCTCCCCCAAGCTTTGCGGTGAGCTGGGCATCACTGTGGTTTCCACCCTGCCAGGAAGCAAGTATGCAGCTGGTGCCTTCGAGGACACCACCCCACCGGGCGTCTAATTCGGAAGCTCAACTCGTCTTACGGGTGACCGGGGGCCGCTTTCATCAGGGCTGGAGGTGCCCCGAAGTCAGAGCTCAGCTGTTCTAAAGAACTGCATCAGATTTCATGGAAAATGACCTTCTTCTATTAAAGGAAACACAATGGTAGAAAATTTGCTAAGTATTTAAAACTAAGCCCCCTCCCCCAATAACCGAATGGGCTTTGAATCATCTCCAGAGTAGTTCCTCATTGCCATGACGATACCGTGCCATCGTGGCTAGGAGCAGGGGCTGCGAAGTCTTTCTTCCACAGCTATCACAATCCCCCCTGGCGAACTGAGGTATGAGCGTGTGGGGACAGAAACTAGGATTACCAGGAGCATCTTGGGTTATCCCGCAAGGAGGGAGCAGGCGTGCTCAGGGGCTGCCTGCGATGCTCACCAGGACCTGGCCCATTCTCAGTGGGTCTAAGGACCAGGAAGGCGACAACCCACTTCCACGTTTCTGGGTCCTCTCGTGGCAGCTGGGGCAGGGCGAGGCCCAGTGGCTTCTCTGCCCTTTTCCATTTGATGTATGATACTTCTCTTCTACTTACAGTATATGATATATATATATTTAAACACTATTAACTAATTTATTCGAATGTGAACTAAAAAAATTGACACCTAACCTGTCAGACCTTCGATTCCACGGAGATTATTTCTTTACCGAGAGGCTGAACACCCTGACTTCCCCCAAACTGAGAGTCAAGTGCACCCTGATGGCCAACTCTGCTCTCCACGCGTCCCGGCGCGGGATTCCACGAGCCAGCGGGAGATGAATTCTAGCGAGTGGGTGCCCGACTGGACCCTGTCCCTAGCGCCTACCTTCCTGAGGGGTGTGCGGACTGGACCCTGTCCCTAGCACCTACCTTCCTGAGGGGCGTGCGGACTGGACCCTGTCCCTAGCGCCTACCTTCCTGAGGCGCGTGCGGACTGGACCCTGTCCCTAGCGCCTACCTTCCTGAGGGGCGTGCGGACTGGACCCTGTCCCTAGCGCCTACCTTCCTGAGGGGCGTGCGGACTGGACCCTGTCCCTAGCGCCTACCTTCCTGAGGGGCGTGCGGACTGGACCCTGTCCCTAGCGCCTACCTTCCTGAGGCGCGTGCGGACTGGACCCTGTCCCTAGCGCCTACCTTCCTGAGGCGCGTGCGGACTGGACCCTGTCCCTAGCGCCTACCTTCCTGAGGGGCGTGCGGACTGGACCCTGTCCCTAGCGCCTACCTTCCTGAGGGGCGTGCGGACAAAGTCAACACCCCACAGGGTTTTAATTTACGTATGTTGAGGTTACGATTTTGCTTAGTACCATCTCACAGAATCCATGAACTCGGGGGTCTGATGTGCACACAGTGAGGGGATGGGGCTTGTGTCACACCTCGGTCATGCCAGCTCTGCCACAGCGCCTAGGAAAACCCCTCCAGGGCCACACGAACCTCCAGAGGGGACGCCCGTGGAGCCGTGGAGACCCCCTCCCTGCACCACGGTGGCCAAACGCAGTGAGGGCCCTGCTGCCTGGGAGCAGGAGAGGAGGAGAGAGAAGATGGGACATGGCGGGTGAGGGTGGGAAGACGCGCGGGGATGTCACCCCATCCAAGACAGCCGGGAACGGTGTGGAGTCAGGAAGCGAGAATCTTCCCAACAGCATGCACGCTCGTCGTGGAATTAGTCACGGTATCTTAGGAGATTAAGTGTCTAGTTCCCACACTGAATCTGGAAGACGGAGTAAGAACGCGGCAAACAGCACACGAGCAGATGAACATCGTGAAGATGGGCGGACAATCGGCCAGCCAGACCCCGCGGGCGTCCAGGCGCTGCTGCCCGTCGCCATCGGGGGCACAGAGCCGGCACCGTGGTGACTGGTTCCCGCCCACACGGGTGACACTCACGAATGAAGCCACGATGACGCAGATCCGGGAGCAGGACCCGGCAGAGCCCGGGGGCACACAGGGGCCGAGCGCTCCCTCTGTGCACACGCACGGTCAGCACTCCCTCATTCGCTTCTGCAAACACCCGTTTCCGAACGCCACTGACTGTGTCTTGTGCCATGAGAGAAGGAACCAGCCGTTGAACAGGCACCCTAACACTGCGAGGGCTCCCGGGGCGGGGGGGGGAGTCCAGCTGACTCCGGCTCTGCCACGGCAGGAAGGGGAGCACTCACTCGGCCATGACGCGTCGGACGTTGCTGGCGTACAACGCGGGGTCCTTCTTCTCCTCCTCCGAAGGGCTGTACACGGGGAGAAACTGGGCACAGAGAAGGCTGCGTTACTTTCACGCACATCACGAGCCCACCCAGCCACAGTTATGAGTTCGACACAATCGAGATCTATCAAAGCAGCTTCCGTTAGAACCACCTTCAAACTGGTCACAGTGTACGCGCACACAGACGCACGCATACGTGTGTGTGTGTGGACACAGCCCAGGATTTCTCAGGAGCGCCCGCTCCCCTGAGACAGGCGCCCCTGCTTGCCCGGGAACCCCGTGTTTCTAATTTCACACGGAAGCTGACTCTTCCGATGCAAAAGAAGGACGTGTGCTCCCCTTTCTAAAAGTCTCCGCCTGCGTTGGGGATAACACGACATTGTTTCCACACGAGAAAGAGACAACTAGATTTGACGTCCAGCGCATTCTGCGATTATCATGAATCACCCCATGAACGTGGGTCTTTGCGTGAGCGACGCTTACACAGCGTTTTAAGTAAGTCCCACAGTCCGCTGCCAAGTGCGCTGTGCGGAAAAGCCAACATCACTGAGCCCTTTTCCCTTCACACAGATCAGTAACAACACGGGGACACCCTGAAGCCCTATCAGTTCCCACCGTGTGATTCAGGCACCCCCCACGCCTGTGGGTACCACGCACCGCACTGGCACCTGCCAGCACAGCACGCGTGTGGACACGTGGGGTGAATTCAAAAAGTCACAGTTTCCCTTAAACTCTGAAAACTGTGGGGGCGCCTGGGTGGCTCAGTCAGTTAAGCATCTGCCTTTGGCTCAGGTCATGATCCCAGGGTCCTGGGATCAAGCCCCAGGTTGGGCTCCCTGCTCACTGGGAGCCTGCTTCTCCCTCTACCTGCCGCTCCCCCTGCTTGTGCTCTCTGACAAATAAATAAATAAAATTGCAAAAAAACCCCAACAACTCTGAAAACTGGAAATGCGGCCTGAAATAGGGAAGTGCACACGGGGGGGCGTCCTCCCCTGAGCCCTGCTGCAAAGCTGCTTCCCGGCCACCCGCAAACGAGCCCCATGTAACGTTCTAGGCAGACGGCCTGCCACCCTTGGACTCGGGCCAGGGACCGTTGGGCTCAGTGTGTTGTAATTAAGTGGCTTATGTTGTACAGAAGTGAAAAACCTGGAGCCTGGCTGAAATCCAGGCTCATTTGTAAATTCAGGGTAACTCCACAACTTTTATCAGAAGGTAGCAAATTGCCTCATTCAACCCTTTCCCCTGTGTTCGGGCTCCCTTTTCAGTGGCAGGGTAGCCGACGATTCCCTTTTTAAGAAAGGAGACTCTATTCCTCACCCACTTAGATAAAACGTACAGGCTACACGAAAGTGCTATTTATTAGCGGAGAGAATGGGTGTCACGGCTTCGGGACATCCAGCGAGCCGAAAGCTGGAGGCGGGCTACGTGATCTGACCGCGGATTGAACAGAGAATGACAGACGACAGCTCTGCCGTATCAATTCTGCAGCATCAGTGTCACGTAAAAATGCCGAAACATAATTTGTTGCACATGTGCCAATTTAAATGCCTTTAATTAAGCTACGCTAACCATAACAAAAGAAGCGTTTAACTTCCTTGTTGATTTTTAAAAACCCATCTGATTCTTGCAAAATCATGCAAGAGACACGATGTGACTAACGAAAAACCACTGGGAAGTACCCAAGGAGCAAAGAGAAGTGGGAAGACTTCAGAGCAAGACAGATGACACAGTGTCGTATCTGTACAGACAGCAACGTGAGACTGCGGAGCACCGTGTCCGTGTGGACACCGACGCTGGCTCTCCAGAGAGCCCACAGCACACTGCATCTGCAGACACGCACGTCCACACAAATAACATCATGTTGTCCTTGTACAGACGCCAACACAACACCACATCCGTGGGCACGACAGCGTTACACCATGTAACACCGTGTCCACGCTGAAGCCGACAAACTGCTGAGTCACACTGTATCCTACAGACAACACAGTGTCACCTGTAGACGCCAGGGTAACATTGTATCCGCACAGACTGCCAGCGTAACACCGAGCTGCAGACAGCGCCTCCGGCTGGACGGCACAGGCTGCAGCAGCACCACGTGACGCGACAGCCACGGAACCCCGTCCCGCCCAGACACAGCCCCACAGCACCCTGACCCTGCATCTTTACAGGCCCACACCAGCCGGTCAACACCGCATCTCTACAAACCTCGATCTCCACTCGGTTGTGAAACTGACACAGCGTGAGCCACAGGATTTTCAACCTTGGAAACGAACAAACAGATCGACAGCATTGGTTAAAAGCTTCTCAGTGTCATGTACTTAAGTTACTTTCAATTCTGGAGCAAACTCTCCAACCCCCCCCCCCCCCGCCCCCAAGGGCACGGCTCGGCAGTTAGTTCGTTCAGGGACACTCGGCCTCCCCCCGTGCCGAAAGCCGAGCCTTACAACACTGTGACAAGGAGGGGCCGCTCGACCAGCCAGGCTTCCTCACTGTCCCTACCAAATGCACCCACTCCTGCAGCTCTCCTTTGCCCAGCAGGCCCCGGTTTCCCAAGTGTGTCCTCTGGCTCAGGAAACCTCCTCTACATGACACTGTCCCGGACCTGGCTGTCCCCAGGCAATGCAGACTCAACAGGCCTTAAGCCATGCCCTCCACAAGGCCGGCCCCAGACCTCCTGACCTCAGAACCGGCATCACCACCCTTTGCTTTGCAGAAGTTGGAAATGGGGAGCCATGTGGAGTCTCCTGTCCTTGGGCCATTGCTCTTCCCCGCAGTGGACAACTGTCCTCTAGCTGTTTTTGTCCACACCTGACTTCTACCCCATCACTGTCAGCCCCAAGCCTGGCCACCAGGGCCCAAAGGAGCCCCTTCCCACCCTTCTCCCAGGTTCCTCCTTGCTTCTCACCATCCACCGTCCACACTCTGGCCTCGGCAATGCGAACACCGCCGCCCACCTATGCTGCCCCTCAGGGCACCTCCCCAGCATCTGTTCCAAATGCTTTGTCCGCGGGCCTTGGGGGGGCTCTGCCTGGCCCCACCACCGACCCTTCTGCTACCAAACACCAGGTCAAACGCTGGCACCACGGACGCCTGCTCTCCTGAAACCCTGTGCCTCCCCGCGTAGCTGTTTGAGCGGAGGGCCGTCCCTACAGCTCCCCTTCCTTCTCCAAGAGCTGTGGGGTGCGGACGGGACGGCGGCCACGGAGCCAACAGGCACCCTTGGGAAGGAAAGAGCACTCACAGTCACCTTCCCCTTGGACTTGAAGACCATTAACTCAGGTCCTGGAATCCAGGAGTGTGAGAACAGGCCAGGTCTGCACACTTAGTTTTCACAGTGGGCAGAACCTGACGGCTGTCAGACAGCAGTGGGTTATGCGTTCAGGGTTTCCACATTGGCAAAAGTAACCAGAATGCAGGGCAGTCACTTGAGTGGCCCCTGTGCTTTCCCAGCAGGACAGGACACACAAGAAAGTACGGTGTCTGACTTACGCTCCGGGTCCTTGCCATGTCCACGTGATGGTGTCCTGGGGGCAAGAAAGGAGCAAAATGAATCACAGCTGGAAATCAGGCACCCGGAGTCCCCATGTGAGCCTGCCCTCTGTCCTGGCCCTCGACCTGGCCCACCTCTGACCCCAGAGATGCTGGTGCCCCTCTTCCTCCCAAGTCCACTCTGGGACAAGGAAGCAGGTGGGTGCCTATCGCCGCCAGGCCACCCCGACACACACCTCTCCTCCCACGGCTCCGAGGTTGGCGATTCTGACCGCCACCTGAGATGCCACCCCCGTTCTGTTTTCTGCCCTCCCCCGTGTTCAACATGTCCCTGCCAACACCAGTCCACAGCACGGGGGCCGCTCTCTGTGAGCAGCTCCCGCGACACCCGCCGTGGCATCACCATCACTTCCCACAGGACGCTCATTCCGAGAGACGCCCAGCAGATGAGCCCAGGCTTGGGAGGGAGCAGAGGAAACCCCTGCGGGGCCCTGCACGTGCCCAGGGCCCCGAATGTGGGGACATGCCCCATCCTCAGTCTCAGCTGCTCAGCCAACCACTTCGGTGGGGACTCGGACACACACCCCGTTTCTACCCTGACACCAGTACCCCAAGACAGCTGCTTTCTTCTCAAGTCCTGACACCCACCTGCTCGCTTCCCGGGGGATCCTGAAAAGCCACCCACCACAGGGGCTTCCCCGGCCCCCAGCCTGGCCCTTGGCCGCTCCTCCCCCCGACGGCCCGTGCGCAAAGCTGTTAGCGGTGGTTCTTCCTGAAACTGGGAAGCAGGACGTGACACGGACCCACGGGCCGAGTGTGCAAAGCAGCCATGCTGCTTCTCTGACAGCTAGGCTGAATGCTTCCAGAAGACCCAGTAAAGGCAACTTGCTTGAAACAGGTTATGAAGCAAGCTTAAAACAACAGAAAGTCCAGAATTCCACACACTGACAATGCCCTGACTCTCGGACGCTGGCTAAAGCACGCAGCTCCTCAGAGCTTCAGGCGTGCACTCTGAGAACCCTTCGATCTGTCAGTTCGTGTGGCTGCTGGTTCCGACCGACATTTACTGACGGGCCACTTGGAGAACCTCTTTGGTGCCGTCTGCACTTGTAGGCACAGGGACTGGCCCAGAAGCAGGGGCGCCAGCCCCTCAAGCCACAGAGTCACACGTAATTCTGCCACCATCTAGGCTAGCGACTCCAGACTCCCCCCGTGCTGCGACTGATTTTCTTTTGTGTCGTCACAAAGACACACTGTGACGTGGAGAAAGCTCAGTGCGATGAACAAATGAACAAATCCACCCTGTGTGCCCTCCGTCAAGAAACGGTCCAGTGCACCCGCACCCAGGCGGGTCCACGGACACAAGTCCCTGTGGACCAGTCTCGGGGCTGAGAGCCCGCTGCCCATCCAGCTGCAAGGACGTCCACCTGGAGGGGGTCACGGGGGTCACGGAGGAGTGCGATGTAGCCGGCACCGAACAGCACCTACGGGAGCTCGGTGCCTGCCCTGGGGAGTGCGGCCTCCCGAGCCGACGCGTGCGGCACGTCCACAGGGCCGTTGGGGGGAGGGACAGCTGCGGCTGCTTTGACAGATGCGGAAGCAGAGGCCGCGTGGGCTGAGCAGGCTTCATCCGGCCTTCCTGCCTCCCCTGAGCTGGGGTCCGTCAGGATCACCCAGGCGCTCTGAGCTCCAAACGCCCCCCCCCTCTTACTTTGCTCTGACAGAACAAGCGAAGACGTCCGCACGGAGGCAAGGTGTGAGACAAAGGCAAACTCAACACAGAGCCACTTAGTTCTTCTCTCTCCCACTGCCCCCGGCCTTTCAGAACTCAAATTTTCTTAATGTTACTGTGTCCCAGGTGAACAGGGAGCAAAGCCTGCAGAGGACGTGGGGGGGCGGCTCACATGAACCTGTCAGGACCAGTCAGCACGGCCCCGCTTTGTGACCTGTGACAACGGGCCTTCACGCATGAACACTGGCGCTATCCTGGAATCACGGGATTGACTAGAAATGACCCGGAATTCTCATTCCCAGGCAACTCACCGTAATCCCAGGAAGACACACTTACTAGTTTATTCGGGTATCGCAGAACCACGGGCTGGACAGGAACTCCAGGGATAAAGGCACCTGCAGGGAAAGGGGTGTCGTCTTATTTCAAGGGCAGGGCTCCTCCGCCGGCACTTCTCATGCTGGTCCTGCAGAAAATGTGTTCTGCCACCCCTCCCTTGTGAATGGTCATCAGCCGTCTGGAAGGTTTCCTTGACATGGATGCTGGCCGTGTCACGTCAGGGAAAACCGCAGGCTCGCAGCCCTGCCCCCCAGGGAACGGACCCAGGAGTGTCTATCCCGCTTGCTCAAGGAGAAAAACAAAGAATTTAAGAAAACTACATACCAGGCTTGAAGGTAATTAGGCAGGTCCTGTTGGTACATGTTCCTTCTGGAAAAATCATTATCTTGGAATGAAAAAAAAAAACGTCAGCCTTAAAGGAACATAACCCAGAATACGGTCTATCTGCTCCACCGCTGACGTACGGGAAATGCTTTAATTGTACTGGGTCTACACAGTGTAGATGCAGGATGGAGGCACGTGCGGATTTCCTAAGTGTAAGTTCTACCAAATCTGGAAGCCACGCAAACATGCAAACAGCACACGCCTCCTTAGAGCGTGTATGGGGGCGATCACGGCCGCCGTGAGGCACAGCTACCCTGCCTGGACGCACGTCGGCACGCAGCAGGCCCCCCCAGGGGCAAAGCGGGACAAAGGTCCACGGAGGAGGGCTCGGCGGACGGTCCTCGGCTGAAGGAATCGGGACCAGGGCTGGAGCCGAGCCTCAGCCGGGCAGCAACCGGAAACACGGCCGAAGCAGCGGTTCGACACCTCCCCCACGGGACTCCCAAAGTACTCTGCCTCACGCTGACCTCGGCAACACGACACAAACTAGACTCTCCCTCACACTAGACGCTACAGCCCGTGCGGCTGTTCCCAGATGGGGGGCAGCAGCCAGGCACCCTGGACGTCTTGGCCCCCGAGGGGCTGCCCGCAGGCGTGGGTGCCCGGCAGTCCGGCCCCCCCACGCTCTCTGGGCAGCGGAACCCAGACGGTCCCGGGAGTGCCAGCTCGGCAAGCTCGGCTAAGACACACAGCTCACATCGGCCGAGACCGCCGCCCCGCTGCCCGCGCCAGGCCTTCCTGGCGCTCCCTCGGGAGCCGGGCACACGCGGGCAAGCTCCGCCCAGGGTTTTCAGGAGCAGACGGTGACGCCTTACGGACTGGTGCGCTCTTCAGACGTGAGACTGTGCCAGCCCCGTGGGCAGGGACTGACGAACACAGTCATTTCAGTCAAGATGCTTTGGGAACTGGAGAGACACGTGAGAATTGCCTCCTTATTTCTTAAAATTTTAAAATTTCAGGCCCCAAAGTACCTGACACTCAGCACAGGCTTGAAATCACACACTCATCAAACATAAAATGAAGCAAAACGAACTCGCCCCCAGGGGAGGCCCCCGTCTCTAGGTTCACATCTTCTGGAATAAAGCAGCTCAAAGCACACGCGGGACTGCATTACCTGCGGCCACTTGCCATGCGACTGCGCGCGTCTCCTGATCTCCTCCACGGTCTTCCTGCGGGAGTCCTGGTCCGACCGGGACACGAACACCGGCTGGATGTACTTTATCAGAGCTGGGAGGGAAGGACGGGCGTTCGTGTGGGGACACACACTTCTGCCACAGCAGGACTGGGGGGCGGGGTGCTGCCCAGGGGCAGAGGCGAGCCCCCAGATACGCCCCAAGGGCAGCACGGTCCCCGAGAGCGGGCGCGGGTCAAGGCCTGATCACGAGGGATCCAAAGCTCCCTCACACGATGGCCCGAAGCCCCACAACCTGCACAACCTGGAGTAACACCACTGGTGTCCACAGCCTGTAAGGCAGGAGAAAGCGGAGAGAGTAAGGCCGACCCCTGCTCTGTGCTAACAGGACGGGGAGGGGGCGGTTCAAGGCTCCAGAGTCACAAGGGCCCGAGGTGCATGGCTTCCACCCCACCAGCCTGTTGCGGCCAGACCTGTCTCCCTCGAAGACACAGGCTACGTGCTGACCCCAGGTACCCAGGACTGTGATTTTACGTGGAAATCGGGCGCCTGCAGACGCGATCCAGTTAAGATGACGTGGTACTGGCGTAGAGTGGGCCCCGACCCATGCCCAGCGTCCTCTCAAGGAGGGGGAGACACGGACGTGCACGCAGGGAGAAGTCCACAGGACGGCAGAGGCCAAGACTAGAGGGACGTGACCATAGCCACGGGACACCAGGGACGGTGGAGAAGCGCCAGAGGCCACGGAGGCCTGGCATGGCCTCTCCCTCAGAAGCTGCCTTGCTCACACCTTGATTCTGGACTTCCGGCCCCCAGGACAGTGAGAGAATCAGTGTCTGTTGTCTTCAGCTGCCCAGCGTGTGGCCCTCTGTCGGGGGCGCCCCAGGACACTCACATGGCTGCAGCCCTAACCAGCTCGGCACAGGGGGCCCACGGCCCTGCTGGGGTGGCAGGTCAGTGCTCCCGCGACCAGAGCTGAACCAGGACGCGGGTTCTCTCGAAAGAGGATCTGAAGGTGGGGAGCCCTTCTTAGAAGAGAAACCCCAAACTGACACGACAACCGTCCTCAGGAAGGGTGTCCTCTCCTGGGAAGGACAAGTGGGCGGCCACGGCAGCCGGGCATCCCCGTGGCGGTGAGACACGTCCCCGCTGGGCCCAGCAGCAGCTTCGGACTTCTGCTCTGAGAGTTCTAACTACTCGTAAGCAGTAACGTGTTGTGACTCTTCTTTCTGAGGGGTTTTCCAAAAGGCAAAGAGAAAATTCATTTAACAAAAAAAGAAGAAAATTCTATCTAGTCACGTCCACAGGACTCAAAAACTAAGCTACATGTGGGTCTCAGTGATGTTTTCTTCTGGCATCTAGAAACTTCTTTCCCCGTTCCATCGTTCTCGCCAATTCCTCCTGACTGCTGGGAGTGACACGTGGGGACAGGGCCAAGGGGATCCCCGCAGGACAGGACAACGGGGAAGCCGCCCAGCTTCCTACTGTCCAGCCAGCTCTGTGCTGACTTCCCTGTGGCGGGAGAGAAGGGCTGCAGGCTGGCCGCCTCACTGAACAGGGCCGGGCTTCCCAAGTTCCCCTTTCTGGTGACAATGGAGGAGGACGGCTCTTCGTGACTCGCGGACAAGCCTGAGGCAGAAGGCAGAGGTGCGCAGCGGCTCTCTGGGCTCCGAGGACGACGGGGCTTCCTTCTCTGAGTGAATCTCAGACTCCACTCTTCCTGTGGACCCCAGGTGAATCCCCACACTGGAGAGCCCATAACTGGACGGCTTGCTTCTGAGGACAGGGGAAATGTGGCTGCTTGTCGGGTAAGCCGCGTGCGGTGCTGGCAACAAGGACCGGGGCCGCCGTTCTGCCAGAAGACCGTGAGGCGTCTGTGGGGACTCTGAGACCACGCACCAGACCTCCTATGGTTTGTGACCTGCCAGGCGCCCGTATAAAGGACACTGAAAATAACCTGACAACAATAACGAGAAAAATCACTGAGCTGACCACTCTCACTGGTATTTACGGATCTGAAGGTGAAAATATTTTGAATATTTCTAACATTCGTCTGTCTTCACCAAAGTTGTGAGTTGTCAAAGGCTCCAAAAACATCGTGCTTTAAACAAGTCCGAGAGGAACCAAAAGGCACGGCCAGCGAGCCCCCCCCCCCCCAGCGTGCCGCACGCAGGCATCCAGGTTTCCGGCAGGGGTGTGTTCCGGGTCATGCACGATGGGAGGCACCCTCACCTGTATTCCTGGGGGAGCGTCCCGTGGGTTCTAGTTAAAATCTACAATAAATGGGTCCGTCACTACTCCTTCACTCTTCTTTCTGTGATCCCTGACAAGACTGGGAATGCAGTCTACGTGAAGGACCCCCGCACACAGAGGACATGCTGGTGGCCCTGCCTCCTGACACTCCGAGGTCGAGGCCAGTGGCAGGGGGCATGGCGTTCAGCTCACCTGCCGCCCCCAGCACATTCAGCCGATGGAGCTGGCTTCAGAACCCTGACCTTGGGATGCGGGTGACCAGGTACGACAGTGCATGACCCTAACTCACGACCTGAGCCATCAGTGAAGGCCAGGCTTCGAGAAGGCTTGTGTCATCTGTATGCGAATGAGGGGGCAATGACACGGCCCCCAGGTCCCAGAACTTCCCCAGAATGCTGACGTTCCACAGCCTAAAGTGTAAAGCTGGAAAGAAGAAATTGGAACAAAACTGCAGAATTGAAATAGCTTCCCCGTCCTTCCCCTGTGGCCACACTGCTTTATACTTGGGGGCCTGTGAGGACCTTTCAGCATTCTTCATGTGGAATGCGTATTTGCGAACTCCTGGAGTCTCTGCCTGGCTGTCAGAACATTCTCAGCTGACCCCACTTTCCAGGCACATGACACATAACCCTATACTTGGATAACCGGGCTCACAACTACTGGCCCGACACGCCATGGCCAGGTAAGTACCGGCACGCGCTCCTGCAGGAAGTCCCACAAGACGAGGGCCGTCCCGCCTGCTCGCCGGAGCGATGCCTCCATTTTACTTTTGCTCTGTAACCACCAGCCCTGGAAGCACCTTGGCTGAGACCCTTATGTCTAAACGGAGGACCTGTGTCACCATTCCCAGGGGCAAGACCACAGAGGGTCCCAACTGCTCAGCCCCCCTGCTTTCCACCATGTAGCACACACGAGACGGCAGCCGTCTGCAGCCCAGAAGAACTTCTCACCAGAACCCCACCCTGCTGGCCCCTGACCTCGGACTTCCAGCCTCCAGGAGCGTGAGAAGTAAGTGTCCGTTGTTTAGAAGCCACCAGTCTGCAGGGCTTTGTCTGAGCAGATAGGCCCTGACCCGCAAGCAAGTAAAGGCTGGTTAGCATGTATTCTGCCAAAGGCACACAACGTATTAGACCCTCTCAGAACGTCCCACGTACTAGAAAGACAGCCTAAACGTACACGATGTTCTTCCGTAACAGTCAGCTGAACACTAACACGAGCTAGGAAACTCAGAGGAGGTGGCCCGAGTGAGGACCCTCTGCCCCCGCAGCTCTGGCCCCAGCACCACGTGCCTCCAGCACCACGTGCCTCCCGCCCAGACCAGCCCCGCTCCAGCTCCGGACTCCAACCGGACACGCTCAGCATAACACGCCCGTGGTCTAAATGCAGAGAAGTGGACACAGGAGAGCGACAGTGGGGTGGCCCCCACCCCCAGGAGCAGCCTGGAGGAAGCAGGACTGGGTTGGCGATCCCTGCGGCAGAATCCAGGGGGGTGAGAACCAGGAGCAGGTGGGGCCGGCCCTGCAGGGCACCTGGACAGCTCTGGCACGGGCCCGGCCGGGAGGAGGAAGGTGCTTTCGTCTGTAAAGTGACTGCCCTGCATTCCCTGCAGTTCCCACGGTAACGGTGCAGTGAGCCCTGAAAAGATGTGTCCACACCCTAACACCTAGGACGTGTGACTGAAACCTCATTTGGGAAAGCAGTCTTTGCAGGTGTGATTAGTCACACACCTGGAGATGAGACTACCCTGGACTATCCGAGGACAAGTGTGTGTGTGTAGGAGACACACAGGGACACACCCATGGGGGAGGCCAGCGAGGAGGGAGGCAGGGGTGGGAAGGATGCAGCCATGAGTCCAGGACTACCCGGGCGCCAGGAGCTGGAAGAGGCAGGAAGGACTTCCCCAAAAGCCTCCGGAAGGAGCGAGGCTTTGCACACTGTGACCTTGGACTTCTGGCTCCAGAACTGTGGGAGTCTAAGTTTCTGCTCTTCTAAGCCACCAGCTGGGTCACTGTCACGTGGCCGAGGGACACCTGCACACCTGAGCTTTTGGTCCCATAACGAGCGCACGGGGACACAGACGCTTCTGGGACTGGGATACAGGCCCAAGCTTGAGCAGGCACTTGGACACATGATGTCTGCCGGCACTTGTGTGTGAACCAAAAATAAAACCCACAACAGCTAATGTTACAGAGAAAACCACAACAAGGAAAAAGAAGAGACTCAAGGACAAGTGCCTATTTCATGTGGGTGTGACCTGCACTGACCAGCAGGATGGGGGGGGGACGGAGGACACTCGCCCACTGCCTGGGGAGGGGGGACGCACTCACTCCCAGCAGGATGGGGGGTCTTGCTCACTCCCAGCAGGATGGGGGGACTCACTCACTCCCAGTGGGGGGCGGGTCTCACTCACTCCTAGTGGGGGGGTCTCACTCACTCCCAGCAGGATGGGGGGGTCTCAGTCACTCCCAGTGGGGGGGGTCTCACTCACTCCCAGCAGGATGGGGGGGTCTCGCTCACTCCCAGTGGGGGGGGTCTCGCTCACTCCCGGGTGAGGGGGTCTCGCTCATTCCCAGTGGGGGGGGTCTCACTCACTCCCGGGTGGGGGGTCTCGCTCACTCCTGGGTTGGGGGGGTCTCACTCCCAGTGGGGGGGTCTCACTCACTCCCGGGTGGGGGTCTTACTCACTCCCAGGTGGGGGTCTCACTCACTCCCAGGTGGGGGTCTTACTCACTCCCAGGTGGGGGTCTCACTCACTCCCAGGTGGGGGGGTCTCGCTCCCAGTGGGGGGGGGGTCTTGCTCACTCCTGGGTTGGGGAGTCTCACTCCCAGTGGGGGGGGGGTCTCACTCACTCCCGGGTTGGGGGGGTCTCACTCCCAGTGGGGGGGTCTCACTCACTCCCGGGTGGGGGGGGTCTCGCTCACTCCCAGTGGGGGGGGGTCTCGCTCACTCCCGGATGGGGGGTCCCACTCACTCCCGGGTGGGGGGGGTCTCACTCACTCCCGGGTGGGGGGGTCCTCGCTCACTCCCGGGTGGGGGGGGTCTCGCTCACTCCCAGTGGGGGGGGGTCTCACTCACTTCCCCATATCGGGATGTCTCTGCTCTCTGCCTTCATCACGATGGAGGACATCGTCAGGGTGACGGCGATGGCATCGAAGTAGGAGGAGTGTGGAGCCAGGGTGAGGATGGAGGCCTCAGGCGGCGAGGCCTGCTGCCCCTTCATGACCACCCAGTGGAAGCCGCCGGAAAACCACATGGTGCGCATGATGGCCTTGAGCAGGAAGTCCACGACCCTGCAGAGGAAGGTGCTGCGGTTACATGGGGCCAAAGCAGGGTGTCACGGGCTCATCTCGCTAGCGAGATGCTGACCGCATGGACACGGATACTAGAAGCTCGGTGCTGACCTCTGGCCAGTTATCCAGGGCGCGCTCCAGGCCCCTCCAAACCTGGTGACAGCGCTTACTGCGTCGTCTGGAGGAGATAAGACACTACTAAACGTGGAGCGGGATGCCTTTTTACCAATTTATCCACGAAAATGCAAGTCCTGCCTCTGCTCCGTGACAGCAGCACGAAGACCACACGGACTCCTGAACGCGGTAAGCAGAGCACGGACGCGGGACGTTCACGCCACTGGGACTGTCAGTGCTGGAAGGCTGTTTGTTAGCATGAATGAAAAAACCCACCAAGACACCTAAAATGCAGTTAACATCAGCAGTGACGTTGGGGTGAGACCAGGAGCGGAGGTCTGCAGCGAGCCAGTCCATCCCCTGCCCCCAGGCTCCTGAGTCAGAGGGCACGTTACTAAAGCCTCTTCCGATGAAACTAGACGGATGATAAACATGGAAAACAAAATAACCATCAGCCCAGATGAACTGAACTTGCTTCCTATTTGTTTTTTAAACATACGAGAATTTAGGCATTTAAATCTGCACATCCCTGTGACGGACGAGACGAGGATGCACATCACTGAAACCGCACGGAGGCGAGAGGCTCGGTGTGCGAGTGACCACGGGCACCGCAGTCCCAGGGAGAAGGGGTCATCCCCGTGAGGAGCCACGTCGCACGTGGCTGCGGGGTTATGCAGGTCATCAGACTGCACAACAGAAACATAAGAGCCTGAAACCTCCTTGGACTGACCCCCAATGTGCTTAAAAACCCTCTCAAGAGAATTCTGGAAGACGAGGCCCAACAGCACTAAGTAGGAGCCAGTCCCAAGGTGGGTATGGCGCCCCTCACAGAGCCACCTTGAGAAGGCCCTTGTGTGGACGGTGAACAGGGAGGGTGTGGCTGTAGGCCGAGATGCTGGGGCCAGGCTTTGACGCCCCGTCTCCAGACCCGGGCAGGACCACAGGTATGCAGTTTTCGTCGTTTGTCCAATGGCGTATTTTTAGACACGCCTGTCCGCATGCAGGCTACTTTTCATAAGAACACAGACAAACATAAAAGCCAAGAGAGAGCCACTGACACCCAAAGAGGAAGAAATGAGGCTTCGTGCAGTGGGACCGAGAGCCAGTCCCGGGAAGTCAGATTCAGAGGAAGGCGGAAGAGGGACCTGCTGGGAACTGGGGACCAAATCCTGACCTGTCTGCCAGAGACACCCCCCCCCCCCCCCCCCCCCCGGTCAGCACTAAACAGAACTAACCATTCCTGCAAGATCTCGGAGGCATTCCAGCCCCAGTGAGATCATGCACCGGGCAGAGCCAGGCTGCGGGTGTGGAGGCCGGCCTCGGAGCAAAGCCCCGCGCACAGCAGCACCATGTGACGCCTCCTGCCCACGGCGACGGCCGCCAGACAAGCCTGAGGTGCCCGCAGAGCGATTCCCAGGACAGTGAATCGGGAGACAGATCTCCAGGCATGAGGGCAGCGACCTCCGTTCATCGCCCGGGGGGGCACCCCAGAACCTGAGACGCGAGCAGAACCAGCCACGTGGCAGAGCGGAGACTGTGAGTGAGGAGACACGTGGTGGCAGGCATCAGAAGAGAGGCTGGGGGCCCACTCTCTCTCAGGCTGTCATGGAATCCAGGACAGGGCATGGTGAAAGCAGCAGAGAACAAGAGAACACCCTCGGAAATCCAGCATCTCACTTCCCCGGGAAGCTGGAGGATGAGAAGGAGGTCTCCGGAACATGCCAGAGAAAAAGGACAGCACTAGTCAGGAGGGGAACAGGTTCTCAGGGTTGAAGACAGACGGCTCTTCAGCACCACGTCAGAGAGCAGAGTGAGGTTAAGACAAAACGACAGACTCCTACAATTTCCGTTGAGGATTTTTCAAATTCCCGAGGACAGAGAGAAGAGCCCAAAACTCACAGAGAGGAACAAGCAGGCTCCTCGAGCGCCACAGGAGCCGGCAGCTTCGCGGCTCTGGGGCCGTGAGACCTGGAACCCGTACTGTCTGCCCGGACCAGCTCCCCATCGACATTGAGGGGAGAAACAAGACACTTTCAGACATGAAACGCGCCTGAGTTTCTCCAGCTTGTCCTCTTTCTGAGACAAACCTACACTCCAGGAAATCTTGGAGGAAAAAATGAGAAAAAAGAAAGAAAAACCCCAAACCAGGCCCAGGAGATAGATCATGCCCAGAAGATTTGCAGGAAGGCACTGCACCGGGCAGAAGAGTGACCTGAGGGCAGCCGGGGGCTCCCGGGCTCTCTGGGAGGAGCGCATAATCCCAGCAAGGCGGCGAGACCGCGAGCGGGCAGGATTGTAAGGCTGTGCTCAGGGCTCATTATTCTGCAGTAACGGGCAAAACAGGAGTCTGACTGTAATTGGAAATCGGGGTTAAGGAGGTCGTGAGGGTGGGGCTCTGATGCGAGGAGCCTGGTGTCCTGGTAGGAGGGAGACCAGAGCTCTCCACCAGGGGAGGACAGCGACGGGGCACGGTCTGCAGGCCAGGAACCCGGTCTGCCGGCACACGGATTCCCGACTCCCAGCCTCCAGAACCTTCTGCTGTGGAGACCCCCAGTCTGTGGCACGTGGTCAGTGGTCGGAGCTACGACACCCTCTAACCACGTGAGCTGGCCGCAGGGCAGCACCCAGAGGGCACTCTCGGCCTGCCGGTCAGGTTTTGCAAGAAGATGCTCTGGTTTTTACACAATTTTGTGGTTCGAAAGTCACTTTGAGTAAGTGTCTTTTGTGAAATTATGCCATTCCTCTTTTCACTGAAAACTCAAAGCTTGTATTTTAGGAAGTCTGAACGACACTAACTTATGTTCAGCAAAGATCCTCCCTGATGGGACACTGATCTACGCAAATCCGCACACGTCTGCACAGCGGAACGACGCGCCTCCCAGCTGACTCCGCGAGGATTCTTCCCTACAAGGCTGTGTACTTTGAAACCTGTTGCTTCAAAACCCACTTCCCCCTAACTTCCGAGTCCCCACATCAGGCATTTTGTCACCGAGTTCCCCTTTAAGGAGTTCAGTGTTGACTGTTCTTTGTTTCCCCAAGAGCACCAGACCCAGCGCAGGGCTGTGCCTAGAGTGACTGAAAAATACTGCTGCGCGGAGACCTCGAGGGCTGTGTATGGCCTGCACACCCGCACATTCACGCACACACCCACACGTGCACGCATGCAGACATGTGCATATACACATATGCATGCTTACCCACATGCAGATACCTCTGCACATGTACCTACATACACACGCCCCACTGATACACGCATGCGCACACATGCATGTAAACACACACACACACACGCACACACACGTGTGCACACACATTCACATACGTACATACGCACGATGCTCAGACACACATGCACACACGCTGGCACAATACACACACGTGCACACGGTGCGGTGCGGTCTCCATACACACAGGCGCCCAGAGCTCTCACGGAACCTCAGATGTGTCTACGACGTGTCGTGAGGGCCTCCTGTCAGGCACACTCTATGGGCGCAGGAGGCGCCTGGGACGCACTGCTGCAGGCGGTAGTCAGCTGTGGCCCCGTATCCTCCAAGGAGCCCAGCGGAGCCACACGGAGCCGCGTGGAGGTGGAACCGGCCACGGAGAACGGCCCAGAGCCCCACCCTTGGAAGAGACAGAATCGGAGGCGGGCGAGTGAACTGGGGAGGAGGAGCCCCGCCCAAGGAGAGCGGAAACGAGGACTTCAGACAAGACGTGCCCAGAGATAGCACTACCCTACCACTCAAGCCCCAAACTCTCCGTCTCATCACTCGTAATTTGTCAAAAACTCTAAAACCTCTGCTCTCTAGCTGCGGATCCACAACCTAGCAAACTGAACTTCCGACTCCTATCCGGTCTAGACTGATTCTGTTTGATCATGTATCTGATACCAGATTCATATTTTAGGGTTAAAACATTTAATAAAAACCCCCAAGGTAAAGCAAGCTCTTCAAAGAGAATTAAGAAATCCAAACAGGCAGAATGAGCACTGGATAGCCAGTGATGACCCTGGTGCCAGGTGACCGCAGCCAACAGCACGGCAAGCAGCCCTCCCTCCCCACCCCTACACTCTCTCCCTCCCTCCCCCCACTCCTCCACTCCCTCCCTCCCTCTTTGCCCCTACACTCCTTCCCTCCTCCTACACTCCCCCTCCCCCCCACACTCACTCCCTCCCCCTCACCCCTACAATCACTCCCTCACTCCCTTCCCCCCTCATTCCGGACCCATGTCCTAGCACCCCGGGGGCAGACGCTGCACTGGGGCTGGAATGGGAAGGGATCATGGCCTGCCTTGGGTCTCCAGGAAGGACTGTGGTTCACTTGACTCTGACAATGGTCTACACCATGAATACCATAAGGAACGCACATGGAGACCCCATGTGAGGGGTCCCCCGGTCAGCTGGACCGTCCCCAAGCACAGCCACGCCACACTCCTCACCGACTCAGCAAACCTGTGAATCGAAATTCGCGGTCTTTACCATGTATGTCACTGTCGTGCGTGCCCACAGCAGGTGCACGTCGGGAGAACCAACCCTGAGGACATGTGCCAGGTCCCACCTGCCTCCCGCGGGCATCGTGTTCCTGTCTGTCAGACACTTCCTAGGGGAAGGAGGACTGAGCTGATTGCTGGGCCCGTGAAGGGCCAGGAGCAAACAGTTTAGGCTCTGTGGGCCGCACAGCACAGCCTCTGCTTCCGTGAAGGTGTCCTGGATGGGGTTTAAATGAGCAGGTGTGGCTCAGTTCCAGTAAAACTGTGTTTATAAAACCAGGCAGCAGCTGGATCTGGCCCACGTTTAGGGAACCCCCTGTGCTAGGCTGATATTTCTGTTTCTGCATCAAGTGTTCGAGGACCCGAGGGGTTGACGAGAGGTGTTAAGGTGTGGATGACTGGCAGCACTCTGGGCTTGCAACAGAAATGGCGACTTCTAAGACGCCGGAGACACTTACTGAAGCCTTTATACCCGGCGTTCTCATTTACTGATGGTGTGCACTTTAAGAACAGCTTTAGGGGTAAACAAGAAAATATTCTGATTTACTTTTTTGAGGTCCACGTTGGGCCTTTAGTTAAGACGTATTCAAACATGGGGCACCTGGGTGACTCAGTCAGTGGAGCGTCTGTCTTTGCAGTTTGGCTTAGGTCGTGATCTCAGGGTGCCGGGATGGAGCCCCGCATCCAGCTATGCACGCAGCGGGGAGACTGCTTGGGGCTCTCTCGCGCTCTGCCCCTCTCCCTGCTTGCACAAATGTGCGCGCAATCACGCTCGCTCCCTCTAAAATAAATAAATCTTGAAGAAAGAGATGTACTCAAAACACGTCCACCTACAGATGGCTTGCTTCATTAATATCCAAAAAGTAAACACAAGGGAACTTCAAGGTCTACGAAGCAAGGGGGACACTTGACCAGCAGAGACCAGACCAGCACACGGGACAGATGTTGGCTGAGACGCAGCCTTGCGGGGCAGGGCCCTTGGAAACACACCAACAGCGGCCACGTGGCTTGCAGGACCCTGGAAGACCCCTCAGAGCAGGACGGGGGCAGGGGTGCGCCAGGGAATAGAACCGGCCACCCCCAGAGAGGGAGGAGCCACGCGGCTGGCAGCGTCCTGGACGGAAGAAGCTGTGGGAAGGAGGAAGGGGCTCTGGGACCCCGCCGTCAGAGCACCTGCCCTCCAGTGACTTACTTGCGCCACGTGGCCGGGGGCTGCTCGGGCTCCTGGTCTGAGGATCCCAGCGTCGCGAAGAACGTGAAGGGCCAGGCGAGCAGCATCATGGTGACAATGAGCAGTAGCCGGATGGGGAAGAGCGTCAGCGTCATGAACACAATCTGGAAAGAGAGGTGATGTCGTTCCGGAATCTGTCACCAGGGTCTGGTCCTTTGGACTCTGTGTGCGGAGCCAGGCCTGGGCCCCAGGGGCTGCCCTCACACGGTGGTGGGGCACGTGGCCAGGTGTCCTGCCGAGGCTCTCAGACTGTGCTGCTGGGCCCCTTCCCACTCCGGCCTCAAGTCCCCCGTGTGGGAATGGCAAACAGACAGTGGAGCTTACCCCGATCCTGGCGCCCTGCAGCCCCACATCCGAGCCCCTCTCCAGCCAGGCCCAGCACACGCGCCCCGCTCTTCTTAGCCTCCGAGTCCCAGCCCAACACGGGGATGCCTTTGCAGGGCTGAGCGGCCATGCAGGGAGGCCGCAGGTACGGAGCTGGCCAGATGGACTGTGGGCCACAAGGAAGACCAGGGACTCCAGGAGACTCTCCAGCCCCAGGGAGTCATGGGCTGGAGCCCAGCCGACAGCAGGGTGCAGCCAGCCTGCCTTCAAACAAGCAGCACTGGGGGGCATCACATGCCCCCCCCATGGGTCTGGTTGGGATGATGCCAGGGGAGGGGCTCTGTGGGGACAGGCAGGCCCTACAGTGAGGGGGAGAGCAGCAAACATGGGGTGGGGGCAGGGACGGACATGTGGGACTCTCCGGAGGGTCCAGGTCAGGGAGCATCATGGCGGACGGACAGCTCTGTCTGAAAGCAAGGACTCCTATGCAGGAAGCCACCTCTGGTTTTCACCTGGGGGCACACGCCCAGGAGTGGTGCATTCTGAGCGTAATGAGCGGGGGAGGAATGACAAAACTTAGAACTTCCAAGGGATTTAGGATCAATAGATGCAATTTATAACTATTTGCAATAATACACACTTCAGATACATAGGTTTTCGTGCAGAGAGGACAGAAAAGACATGCCAAGAGAAGGTGCGCGGTGATGTCTGCCAGCTGCTTGGCTGACCCAGGACAAAGGGCCTCACGGCCGCTCACCTGGCGGGGTCCCTGTTACCTGCACCTGAGCCGTGCTGACCGGCCCCCACAGACCCTTCACGGATTCTCCTGAGTCCTCTATGAAGACCGGCACTGCCCAACAGGCATACAGTGCAAGCCGTGTAGGTAATTCTAAATCGTCTAGCGGCCACGTGTAACACATGAAAGGGGATGAAATCAATGTAATATAGTTTACTCGTATATCTGAAATACTATCATTTCAGTGTGGACTCAATACAAACATTATGAACGAGATATTTCACACTTTTTCATGACGTCTTGTCTTGAAAATCCAGGGTTCATTTGACACTGCGGCTCATCTTGAGTCCCAACCGCCCCATGGGGCTGGCGGCCGGCTGTGCACCGTGCGGACCTGCGTCACCACAGGGCCGGTGGGTCAGGGCAAGCTTGGCGCGGCCCCTGTGCTGGCCTCCTTCCCCCCCTCCCCCCCGGTCCGGGGGTGACGTTGGCGACAATGTTTCCTATCAAGCGGGGGCTTCCTCGAAGTGTAGCAAATGTTCCCCGCTGATGAGAACGTACCTCCCCACCCGTTTTTTGTGAGTCGCGTCTGCTTTAAGTCGTGAACGCGCTGAATGTCACCGCCGTCCTTCCTGCTCCCTCAGCCCGCGGACAGGGCAGCCACGGCGTTTCTAACCTGAAAACCTCGGTCACGGTGCCGGCCGCTACCCGCTGGGCCACCTTCTCTCGAGCTGCTCGAGTTTGCGTCCGGGAAAGTCAGGGGCCCTCCGGGCGGGCCCTGCGGGGACGTCCACACACCGGAGAGCCAGCTCCTAGGGGAGCTTCTACAAAGATGTATGTATCTAATGCTGGGGGTTTTCTGCTTTTTTTTAACCGTCTATCTAGATTTTCTACATTCGCTTGAATTCGTTTCAGGGGTTTTGTCGAAGGAAATCCTCTCTGAAAGTCCCAGATTTCTCCCCAATTACTTCCCCACCGGGTGTTTTCAAGAGAACTTGAATGAAGCTGCCCCTTGCGTTCTGCCGCGTGTCTATGACAACCCTGCCCCGCCCCGCTGTGTATTTACTATTATTTGTGCCTCTAAAACTTTCCAGCCTATGTTGACAGATATTCTTCTAGTTTATTAATCTGTTTATTGAGCCGGTTTTGGACGTATTTACTGTCTCTACTGTGACCAGTCGGTCATATTAATTTTAGCTCCTACAGACTCTTTCTGAATCAACTCCAATGTCCGTCTGAACTTCCTGAGGTGAGAGCCCCGGTGTTATTTTCAGAAGTGCCCTCTTTCTCAACAGTCACGCCGAGAACACGCAGCTTTCTCGAAGTACCATCTACCCCCACAGTTAAGTTACCGGAAGGCTGAGTGTTCGCTGCCATCGACGGCCGCTGCCTGTGAAGCATGCTAACGGAACGTCTCAGAAAGTCCGTCCCATGCGGCAGGTGCAGCGCGAAGCCGCTGGCTCACCGGCGTGCTCTCCTACCGCGCACCCACTCTGCAGCCAGCTCCCATTCCCACACGTCCGTGCGGCAGAGCGTACCGCACGGGGCTCCGGGAGAGCACGCGGCTTCCACCCCCAGCCCATGCATCTCCGAACCGCAGACCAGGACGGGGCTCCGAGCGGCCCCAGGGAAGCGGTGCCGGGGAAGTGTGACCCGAACCTGCCCAGTGCCCCGGGTCAAGGCACACAGAGCTGCTCTTTACGTGGCTTAGTTAACCTACATTCCCGCAAGTGGGCCAGCAGCCACGGGGTTCACTTGGCCATTCCACATGGGACACAGCACGTGGCCAGCACTGACCCTCAGATGATGTGCTCACATGCCCGCTTTGACACGCACCCGAGAAGACACAATCTGGTTTCCGAGCTTCACAGCCAGCGGGGAGAGGACATGTGAGTGACCATCACACACTCGGACCCTCCGTAAACAGACAAGCCTCCCACAAGGCGATGAGTGGGCAGGTGGAACGGAACGTGGTCTGAGTCACAGACCTCCAGTGAACCGCCGTGCCTCGGCCTGAAGGACAGGGCAGGACGTGGCTCCCCAGGCACCAACTGACGGGGCGCTGTGTGAGCTGCTTGGGGAAGGCAAGCACCCTCGGGAGCCCACGGGGTGCAGGGGGACCTGCCTGGGCTGCTCTCTGGGGCCCCAGGACTCTGCCTTCACCTGGCCCAACCAGAGGGCCCACATATTTCCGCCAGGCTCAGCCCTGCCCCAGAGGAGGGGAAACTGTCCCCAGGAGGGACAGGACTTGGAAGGCTTCATGCAGCCCCCTCCAGAACCTTCTGTGGGCTCTGACCACTTGTCCTGAGCTCTAGGCTGCCCCCTGGTTGGATCCTCCTATTCTCCTGCACCTTCTGGCCCACTTGTCTTCACAGGCTCTGTCGCCTGTGTCCACCCTGGCCCGGCCACTGGCCTCCTGGCAGCCTTGCCACCCACCATGCCCTGTGCAAATGGGCCCAGTGTCTCAGTCTGTCTGAGCAGACTCAGTGTTTCCAGCCACAGGACGACAGCCAGCACAGCCACATCAGCCACGTGGACGTTCTCAAGTGGGCTAGGGCTGCGGAGAGACCACAATCACCAAAAAGACATTGGTAGAAAGTCCTGGCTGGACTGGAAAACAAAGGGCACAGAGCAGATGAAAGGGAGCAGTCGTGCCGTCTCCAGGCCGTTCTGCTGGGTGCCCACAAGGCGCTGTCATTAGCGGCCAGGCCGGACATGGCGCCTCCTTCCCCGAGGCCACGGGCACCTCTGCTCCTCGGCCGGCCTGGAGGGCAAGCCCATGGAATTACAGAGCCCTAGGATCACAGTCCCTGGGGGAACATGCAGGGAGGCAGGGGGCGCCCTGGGGAGAGGGCAGGGCTCCATTTCCCACAACCCAAGTAAGACCCAGCTCTGTGTGGGACACTTGACTCAGAACTCCCGGCTTGGGGGGAGGGGGACCGGGGACAGCCCCCAAAACCCACTCCCGCAGAAGCCCCTCTCAGAGCTGGGAGGTGGGTCAGCAGGCAGCAGGCAGGGATGGACGGACAGCGGCCCTGGGCGGGGGCAGGCAGGGGCAGGCGGGGGCAGGAGAGCAGGGGCCTTGGGGAGAGAATGCTGGCCTTGCTCCCAGGTGACGGCACCGGGTGGGGGCGGAGGAGGACAAAGCAGCAGCATGGGGCGGGGGGAATGCTGCAGACAGAGCAGGAACAACTGGAAATACGGGACCTGCATCCCCTCCAAGGTCTGACGGATGCAGCCTGACTGCCCCTCTCAGCAGCCCAGTGACCCTCAAGAGCACCAGGTCAAATAAGCCGTGAGGTGCCCCCCCCACCCCCCTCGAGCTGAGGGTTTACAGCCCAGTTCTAGGAGGACCTGCATCCAGCCTCCCCGGCTGAGTGAGGTCACTCATGTTGGCCACGATACACTGTCCATCAGGAAGGGGTGTGCTGTGAACAGACGTGGACATACAAGCTCACAGAGCAGCCATTCTAACCTAGCACACTGCATCAAGAGCCCCGGTGAGCAGACCCCGGTGGGGACCCACCCAGGTGCAGGGGGGATGCCACGGCTGCCTGCGGGCTCTGAATGCCATTTCCTGCCCAAAGGAACCAGGACTCCTGGGTGAAGCCAATTCCAGGCCGGGGCGGAGAACGTGGAAGAGGAACCAGGACAGCGGGGTACAGCTAAAA
Organism: Ursus arctos; assembly: GCF_023065955.2. Classification (NCBI taxonomy): domain Eukaryota; kingdom Metazoa; phylum Chordata; class Mammalia; order Carnivora; family Ursidae; genus Ursus; species Ursus arctos. The sequence goes on from NW_026622819.1 coordinate 1,065,425, forward strand.
TCAGGAAGGCGGCAAAGGCCCCCGGACTTCGGAGCCCCCACGGCAGACAGCAATCTGAGCACCGATAAGATCAATGCACTGACGGGACCTTCACGTGCGCTGGCGCCCTGCGTCCATCACCCCGGGCGCACACACATCTGCACACACCCCACCTCACTGGTCGCCTTTGGAGGGACGCAGGCTCCTGGGGGTGATGCTGGCCCATGAGAGGACATCAGGCATCACACAGTTTGTCCCATGAGACTGTCCCTCGGGGCAGCCACGGGGGGCATCTGCGAGCGTTCCCCAGAGGCTCCCTAGAACCTTATCGCGCACGCACACCCAGGTGAGGGAGTGTGCGTGTGAGGCTGCGGGGCAGGCGGGGCTGATGCAGACACGCCCGGCTCAGCGCCTGTGCGGGGGCGCGGACTGTGCTGCTGGTGCTGGGCCGTGGCTGCCGGCCGTCCTCCTCGTGGGATGCAGATACACCCGGAGCATTTGTGGCTGAAATGGTGGAGTCTGGGCTTTGCGTCACAATCACTGGGGGTGGGAGGACAGTGGGTGTCCCTGAGACCAGAATGGCCATAAGCTGGTGATTGCTGAGACAGGGTGGTGGGCACAGGGCTCCTGCATTTTCTCTGCTTTGGTGTAAGGAGCTGAACTATGTGCCCCCCACCCCGGACCTCAGAATGTGGCTGTATTTGAACACAGGGCCTTTAAGAGGTGATTAAGGTAAAATTAGGTCACTGGAGTGGACCCTAATTCCATATGGCAGGTGTCCTAAGAAGAGATTAGCTTACAGACACACAGAGGGAGGCCTTTGCAACGGCTCCTGGAAGAGACGGCGTCTACATGCCAAGGAGGGAGGCCTCAGGAGGAGCTTGGAGAGCGGACTTCCAGCCTCCAGGACCAGGGCGAGGAGCGCCTGTTGCTCAAGCTGCCGGCCCACGGCGGCGTCACGCCCCAGCGGGCACACCGGTGCGTGTCCCCAACCCCCCGCGACAAGGTGTGTGAAAGACCACATTCACCAATCTGCAGTGAATTCACCTCGCATGCTGTCTGGAACTCTCTGCCAAAGACCCCTCTGGTCACAAGGCCCAGCTCAGACGCACCTGGCGGTCACTCCCTCCTCTCTGCCAAGGCCACTAACATCGTCCTCATGCAAGTTGTCCAAGCTCCTTGTGTTTCACAGCCAACACACACTGTCCACATGCTGTTTAGGAGACAAAGGCCCGTGGAGCCATACGGGTGGCCAGCGTCTCCACCCACGCTGTCCCCCTGCCCAGCTGGGTCACTGGGACACGTGTCCTTGCTGGAGTGGACGGGCCAGCCCCGTACCTGGATGTCATACACCCCCGGAGCACACATGGGAGTGGCGCCATCCGAGGCCCCCAGCCGGCTGTGCGAGGTGCTGACACAGGGCCTGCGGGCAGGAGACGCACAGGGGAGCGCGAGGGTGTCGGCGTGACCGCTCTGACAGGAGAAGGGTCGGCAGCCTGACGGCACAGCGGCCGAGTCACAGTGCACAGCGGGCACCGGGCCGCGAGGCGCGTGCCGCCTCCACGGCACTCGGCACGGTAGTGGGCAGGCCACCGGCGGGGGGTTTCCAAAGCTGCTGTGCTTTCACTGTGGGAAAGAGTAATTATGGCCATTCCAATGGATATGGAAACACACTGACAAACACGCAGAAGAGAAACGCATTCCCCACGTGGTTAGAGAACACAGGAGCACACACATTGGGGAGCACCTGCTGGCTGCGGATGGACGGAGGCGCACACTCAGAGCCCAGGCCAGCGTCTGAAAACTACGCTCGCACGCGGGCGGCACTCCGTCCACCCTCAGTCGCCGCAAACCACTCCTGGGGGCTGGGGGCAGAGACAGATGACCGAGAACAAACGTGGACCGCCAGCCCCTGTGTGTTCCGTGGCCAGAGCTCCACGCCGTTGCCACGGGGAGGCTGAGTGCCGAGCCCTGAGTCCCCCCGGTGCTGGCAGAGGCCAGGTGCTCCTGAGACCGGAGCAAACATAGCTCAGGGCTGGCCACGGGGCCTGTCCTCCCCACGAGGCCGTGTGCCTGTCCACACCACAGGGGACGACTCGGGTACAGCCCGCATGTGCACCTGGCCGGCTGGCAGGCCCCGGTCCAGCTCCCCATGGAGTGGCTTGCACAGGTGCTGCTGGTTGCAACAGAGCTGGATGTCACCCAGGGGCACCACCAGGGGCCAGCGAGCCAAAGGTCGCCTGTGTGACAGGTGCCAGCAGCCAGCTGGAGGGAGGAGCTTCAAGCTCCCTGGGGCAGGAGGACAGATCCCGAGGTGACCATTGCTCAGAGACAGAAGAGACAACAATAGGACTCCTATCGTCACATTGCTTAGGTTACGACATTTGAAAGGCAGGATTTTCCAGGACAGCCGGCAGCCTGGGTGAATGCACGGAGGGCGGACAATCGCTAAGGGGCATGGGGCCCAGGGGCAGAAGCGAATAGGCCTGATTAGTGGGGGTGCTACACACACGGTAAACACGGGGGGCCCTGGAGGGACCCACGGGCACCCTGAGCCGACATCAAGGGTGCTCAGATCCCAAGTGGAAAGGACAAACGGTATTCTGACCTGTGGGTCTGCCCACACCCACAAGGATGGGTTCCCGGGGCCGCGGAAGGGGAGTGCCAGACTTCTGGATTTCTAGCGCTCCCGGCCCAGCACCCAAAGCAGGGTGGAGCGGACCCACTGCCCACAGCTGAAGGAATGCCTCGGAGTCAAAGTCCCCGTAGGGCTGTGGTTCTAGGGATAACACGACCAAGAGAATCCACTACCCCCAATCAGTTAATCCAACCAGACAGTGCATGTGCCCCATGGCAGAGCAAGAGGCAGACGGGCAGCCTGGCAGCTCAGTGGGGGCCCGGGTCTGCGGGCAGGATGGGCTCATCTTCTGAAACAAGCTCGCACTGGGGCTCAGGGGTGGAGGGAGGGCGCCCCGGAAGGCCGGTCTGGGTCCCCCCAGGCTCTTCCCATGAGGAGACAAGCCTTGCGGATTCTGCAGAAAGACGGCCACGTGAGGTAAACAGAGGGAAACCGCACCTGCGGAATCCACCTTTCTCTTTGGCCGTTACGTATTTAAAAATAAAGCAAGTTGTTTTTGAAAATCCTGAGAACAGACAGAATATTCTGAAACTGGGAAGCCACGGCCAGTGCCCCTCACTCAGCCCGGCTCGGGCAGGAAGGGGCTCCACAGAGCCACGTGCTGCTGATTCCTGCCACCTAGGCCACTTTCTCCCGACCCAGCGACCAACCAGACACATCGACTTGTCTTCTTTCTGAAGAACTTGGAAAAAGTACGGCAATCGTCACAGGAGCGCCATCGGCTGGCGTGACCCAGCCCCTTCCTGCCTCGGAGCCCGGGAAGGCGCTCCAAGAGCATCAGCTCCGGACCCAACACCTGGCAGGTGCAAACCCAGCAAACCAACCTAAGAAACCTTCTCCCCACTGCTCCCCCCATCAGCAAAACACCTTTCCCAAACACAGGGATGCAGACCGCACACGGCCTGGGATGTGGAGACAGCCTCCTAGCTGGAAAGTAGAGAGAAAGAGCCGTGTTCTCAACGGTGGCTGTGAGCGACACTGTCAAGTCACACACGGCTGCTCTCGAGAAAAAGGCTACTTTCCACGAAGAGATGAAACACAGAGCGAGGCTAGAAATCCGGGGTGTGGACAGTGCGGGGAGGCGGGGACGGCTGCCGGGAGTGAGGCCACGTCTGCGGGGCAGGTCCATCTTCCCTGGGCACCCTGTGTTTCCAGAGTAGCTGGCCGCCTTCTGTGTCATTTGTCATTCTATTTAATCCTGTGTCCAATTCACATCGGACTCCCTCGTCTTTTTCTCACTAACGTGTGAACGTTGGTCTTCTTGCCCCTGGTCTTCAGCGGTCCCACACTCTGAAGTTGTGTGTCCACCTGTGTGGACCCTCTCCTGCCAGGACCACACTCACTGCTACATACAAGCTATTTCTTCTCAGCTCTCCCACTCAAATCTAAAATTAAATACAGCGTTGCTACAACAGCTATTTTTTTCTTTCAACCCGCAAGCAGCCCTGACTTCCCCAGCACGCCGGTCTCTCTGCTCAGATTTCGAATCCCGTCTTGGCACGTGCGCCCAGCCCGGAGTCTTGTGCAAAGGACAGCGTCTCTCAGGAACTCGCTCTGAGTTTACCGATCTGCCACGCAGCCCGACAGCACGGCCATGTTCTACGGTAGAAACAGACCTCTGTGCAGCTCCTTACGGGATCAGAGCTGCCCCGCTCTAAGGCGATCCTACACGTACGCTCTGTAACCAAGGGAGCCACATCAGGACCCCCACCAACACCACACAGTCCTTCCTCACCTGCTTTTTAGCCAGCGTCCGAGGGTCCAGTGGGGTGGAGATCAGAGCCTGCCACTGGCTCGGGCCCAAGGCCAGTCCTGTCCCCCAGCACCGAGGGTTTCACAGGGCTGTGTCTGCAGGCCCCTGGCACAGGGTCACAACCACACGGTCAGTGGTCAGTGCAGAGGGCAGCTCAGGGCCCCCAGGAGAACGTAGCAGAGATCTCGGCACTGGGGGCATGAGGAGGCTGGGCAGGGCATGGCACTCAGTCCACGCTTAAGGGCATCAGACGAGCTAAGGAGACTCCGCGTGAGGGCCAGGGAAATGCGGCCTTAGGACATCAGGAGACACCTCCCAGGGCAGACAGACTCAGCGTCTTCAGGGAGAACCACCAGCAAGACACTGACCACCAGAGGCTGGGCCCCAAGGCAGGGAAGGGGCAGGGGTGTGAGGCAGCTGGAAGGGGCAGGCTTGGGGGCCGAGAGGAGGACTCCCGACTGCCCGCTGCACTCGTCACTGTCACCACGGCTCCTGCGGCAGCCGCCCTGGCTCCCCTGTAGGAGCTCAGCCCTAGGAGCCCACGGCCGGCATGGGGGGACCCCGCTCCGCCCGAGCACCCAGAGCCCCTGGGCCCCTAACACTACAAACGCAGACTGCTCCCCCTGCCCAGCCAGTGTGGGCGTTCCCCAGTCCCTGCCCTCGCCACCGCCACCGGAGGGTTCAGGCTAGGGCACGGCCAACCAGTTGGGGCCTCACACACAGCGCCCCCTGCAAGCCGCGACAGAGAGGAAACTGAAGTTCACTGGGTCACTGAACACGTGCCAAGTGCTGATCACAAGCCAGAGCCAGCACTGCTCCCGACGAGCGGGGAGGGCCTGCAGCCCCACAGGCTCCAAGCCCCGTGGGCAGCAGCACGGTCAGCACAGCAGCCGGCTTGCCTGGGCGGAGCTGGGGAGGGCGCACCTTTCCTTCAGCAGCTCGGGAACACCTGGGGATTGAAGCAAAGATAACCAAGTGCCCGGAGCAGAGCCCTGGGGGCGGCCGGGGGAGGGTGCTGACGTCCTTCCCTGCCACCAGCCGGCCTCTGGGCTCCCCTCGCCCCCTGCTACCCACTTGTTTCATACAAAATCACATTTCCCCAGGGTTTTCAGGCCCGTTCAGCTGGAGACCCTGTGGTCTCTGTGATTCTGAGCGGCCGCTCCTGCAGGCTCCAGATGGGGAATCCCACAAAAACTGAACCGCAGGCCAGAGGTCCTTCCGCGGCTGCCCACTCAGCCCCAAGAGCGGAGCGCCGGCAGGGCCTGCCTCTGTTGGCAGGTGCTGAGGACAATGGCTGGGACAGAGGCAGAAACACGGCCAAGAGCCAGAGTTCTGGGCCGGCTGTCCCACTCCAAGGACAAGGCTCAGACACAACGTGGGAGCAGGCTCCAAATCCCTACTCAGAGACCAGGGACGCAGCGGCACCTGACCCGTTCCCACAGGCATCTCACCTGGGGGGCCTGCACACCCGGGAAGTACAGCTGCTCAGAAAGGGAGCTTTCCAGGCACAGACCTCCCACCTGCAGAGACCAGGAGCTGCAGAGTTCCTCAGACGGGCAGAGAAGCTCAGGCTCTGAGCAAGGCTGGACGGGCAGCTCTGGGGGGGCAGGTGCAGGGCCTGCACCACAGGCAACCTGGTAAGGGGCTGGGACAGGAGGGCCATCCCAGGAGGCACTGGCTTTTTCTTGAGAAAACCCCCACCCAAGGGGATGAGAAACACGGAGGGAGCGGGAGCAGGGAGGGGGAGGTGCACAGACCACGCACAGAAAAGGTCCTGGTCCACTGAGCGAGTGATGCCCAGAAGCCACATACAGGGTCAGAACGGCGGCGGGGCCAGCACTGTGCCGAGAGGGACCACCGAGCTCCCGCGCTCGGGGAAGCTCCAGGGGGCCATGAGCTCATCTGTTTACTAACAGTCTGTACATCTCCTGGGCTGCTAGGAGCCCCTGGCTGTGGTCCAGGACAGAGCAGGTCCCTGCCGTCCTGCCCTCGGGGCTCAGGGTCCCGAGGAAGTCCCTCCCCTTAACTGCGCATCCTCTCAGCTTGGGGTGTGTCGCCGCGCACAGGGTGGGTGCAGGGTTAGGGGCAGCGGTTTACCTTGGCTGCTGCCTCAGTCAGGACGACAGGCAGCAGGAGCAGGGAATGTGGGGGGTGCAGAGGTGCCTGGTGGGGGCTGGAGCCTGGGGCAGGGATCAAGGAGACTGAGAGAACCCCCCAAGAATTCTCTCCCCTCCCCAGACAGACCCTCCGCCCTGCTCACACTGACAGACACACCCAGGCTGTGGCCCTAGGAAATCCCTTATCTCTGGGGCCTCTGGCACAGTGGAATAGAAAAATCCTGAAATTCAAGTGCTGTAGCATTTCCAGCTGCTTCCGTTTGTTCACCAAATTCCAGCAGAGCACTTGCGGGGGCCAGGATAACAGTGCATCTTGAGTCCCTCGCCAAGGGGGCTCCTCCAGGAACAGTCCTGGGGTGTCCCGACCAGCTGCAGACGCTCCCAGCTGGGCACCTCCTGCCCTGCTCAGCTCTCCGATACAGCACCCCCAGGACAATCTGGCTCAACTTCACCCCCAACTGCTGGCTTCACCCAAAAGCTGGCTCCAGGCCCCCAGCTGTGGGAAGCTCCTAGGGAACCTCCAGGCCCTGTCCCCCAACTGTAGGGAGCCCCCCCAACCACATCCTGTCTCTAGCCCCCAGCTGTGAGTCCCCCTCCAGCTGCAAGGAGACCAAGGGCATATTCTGTACTTCCCCAGCTGCAGGGAGCCCCCTGGAGCATCCCAACAGTAACATTTGTGGGTGAGAATGGGCCTGACACCAAGCTTGCAGTAGAAACCTGGGCAGTCTACCCCCGGCCACGTGGGCACTCTTCTAAGTACACCAGGGATGTGTAGAGCGCACTGGTCCAAGTGCTCCTGGGCACAAGGCTTGAGTGCAGCTAGGGTGGAATGGGAGGGGCTGGGGTGGCGGCTGCTGACTGGTGCAGGAGGCAAAAGTGGGGACAGGAGGTGAAAGTGCCCTGAGTGCTCAGGGTCAGGGGAGGAGGGCTCTGGGCTTGGGAAATGCTGAGCTCCAGCAGTCTGGAAGCCCCCACGAGGATGTGGAGCTAATGAGTCCCATGGCACAGAAGTGACTGACGACTCCTTCCAATACAGGGAGAGGGCTCTGCTCAGCTGTTGGCCGTGTACACGGGACCATTCAGGGCCTGGTCAAAACCAGCCCCTCGGCCTTGGATTCCTGGCTGTCTAGGGCACCAGGCTCACTTCTGGGGGTGCTGTGCGTGGAGCAGAGGATCCCACTGGGTGGCCACACCGGTCCCCACCCTCTAGACCTCAGGGCCCCTGTGCGAGCCAGCTCTGCACCCCATCCTAGGGGTTTGGAATATCAAAATCATGAAAGATGTTTTAAAAAAAGATTTCATGTGGGGGCGCCTGGGTGGCACAGCGGTTAAGCGTCTGCCTTCGGCTCAGGGCGTGATCCCGGCGTTATGGGATCGAGCCCCACATCAGGCTCCTCCACTGTGAGCCTGCTTCTTCCTCTCCCACTCCCCCTGCTTGTGTCCCCTCTCTCGCTGGCTGTCTCTATCTCTGTCAAATAAATAAATAAAATCTTAAAAAAAAAAAAGATTTCATGTGGCAAGTAGCTTTTTAGAGAAAATAAATCACTCCTCTTTCTCTCAAATGGAAAAACGACTTCTGGGAGTAAAAAGGCCAGTCTCCAGGCATCTGCGGCAGGTCCCGCACACGAGCAGGGAACGCCAGCGGCTCTACGCAGGGCAGTCTGGGGCAGCTTCGTGAAGCCCCAGCAAATGCAAGAGAACAGAGTTAGCGCCGTGCCTGAGAGACGCTGGGACCCGCTGCCGTGTGTGTGCTTAGGGACAGTGTTTAACGAGCTTGGAAACACCCCAGCTCACAAGGCTGGAACGTGGGGCAAACACCAGGAACATGCTGGTTAGTTCTAATACCACACAGAAGGTGGCACGAAGGGCTGCTTGGTGACCGGACTGGAGAAGGTCAACACTGCGTTCACAGTTAGACACACACTTTCCTCTGGGCTGATTTTCACAATAATTCACAACCTCACTCAAGGTTTACGGAACACTAGAAATGTGAGAAACACTAGCTCGGGAAAGGTTAAGGTCACCCTGACACATCACAGCAAACGCATGAGGACCGGCCGAGGGGCGACCTCAGAGGACTCACTGCCACTGTGTCGAGGAAGCCAGACTGCTTTCCAGGAAGTAAATCTCCCTGGCACTAGTCACTGGGGGCTCAGAGATGGGGAAACATCAGAGCTGGAGGTGGGATGCACTCACCCCCGAGGGTTCCAACGGAGGTACCCAAAAAACCCGGGTGATAGAAACCAGTTCATGACCCCTAAAAACAGAGAATCACCACATGACTACCCAATATCATAGTATTCAATTTTTCATATCTTAATGAGTTATTTTCTGTCCAGAGAGATGCTGAAATTCCCTGCTAAATCTGCAGTTAAATGACAGATGGACTGGTCAGTAATCTGCACACACATGGCAGCCCCTCCCCAGCAGCAAATGCTAACAGGTGAACGCAGGCACCCTCACTGGTTTATCCTAACTCAGAATTCAGGTGAGCTTCTGAGCAGCCCTTGGGCATCTCAGTCCTTGCTGGATTTGTTTATTTATCCATTTTGGGAGGCCGACTCCCTTTGCTTGGACAGTCTAGTTCTCTCTGCTGAGACCTGAGCACCGTGATTCTATACAGGTGCAAAGCTTGCAGAGCACTGCTTGTGAAAAGCAAAATGTTTCTGTAGAGCAGAACTTGGAACCTAGAAGGCACAAGCTCCTACCTTGGACCACACACTGCAGACACCCGAGTAACCACAGCCCCATTATGAACATATAAAATACACCACAATTATTCCGATGCGTATCTGACAGGGCGTCTGCAACACGGCAACAAGGTGTATATGAAGTATCCTTCCCTTTCTGGGAGGCTAAAACCTTCCACCCACCTGCTCTTTTTCTGAACATCTTCCAGCAGCTGCCTCCCAACATCTAAAACCAGAGTCCCCGCCTCACTGAAGAACAGCCCATAGGAGCTGCTCCAAACTCCAATGCACAATCCTGTGTCCTTGCCTGAGGGGCACGGGGGTCTCTGGCTCTGCTTGGATATCATCCCCTTTGCACATTTATTCGCCCAACAACTGGCTGGGTATCTACGGCAGACCCCACTTGGACAATGAGCACACAGTCTGTGGCAGACAGACCTGGCCCCTGTTCATCCACAGTAACGGGGGAGGGGCTGCAAACGTGAGAGGGATGCAGAGGCGGCCCTCCAGGGACCTCCAGGGAGGAGGGGGCTTCCTCCTGCAGGTGATAACGTTGCCAAGACCTGCCGGAGGAGCAGAGAGGCCAAGAGAGAGTAGGCAAAGGCGGGAAGACATAGGTGGGGCAAGGCCTTGGAAACCGCCTGGAAGAGTCAGGGCTCAGTCCCAGGGTCACCCTCAGGGGGTTCAGCAAAGTGGGTGGCAGAAGGCCTGTGGACCACAGGAGTGACAGGGGTGAGGGCTGGCGGGGGCACCATTCAGGAGCCCAGAGGAAGTGGTTGTGCTCCTAACCTCCCCCCGCCCCCAACAGCTAGATACAGCAGCTGGCAGGTGAGGAGTTCGAGTCTGCGAGCAATGGAACGCAGAGGGGCAGGTGCCAGCAGACCCGAGGGGTGGGCAGATAACGGTGTCTGTCTCCAGACACCCACAGACACAGGGGACAAGGCCCAGGAGCTGACTGGTACAACTCTGCTTTTTCACGTCCCTAGACGGGATGCCACCCTCCCCCCTCTCCCTTGTCTTCAATCTTGTGCCTACCCTTTCCTCTCCCACAATGATAACCAAGCCCACCCAGAGGAGGCTTCAAGAAAAGCATGCAACCCAGGACAACAACGCTAAACTTCAAGAGCTTTTCACTCTAATGTTATTTCAAAAGAAAAACTTTACCCACTAAAGAAGAATCTCAGTGTTACCCCAAAATGTTTGGTCCCAGCTGGAAATACACTCTCCACCAACTGTACACTGTTCAAGCCCTAAAGTTGTGCCTGCTGCTAGTACGGTTTTGGAGTTAAAAGAAAGGCCGTGTTGTGAGCAATCTTACAGAAATGCAAACACAACGCACAACCAGAGGGCAGGGATGTCAATGCTGAGGCCCAACACTGCTGGGGAATCACCCCACCAGGTCAGGGAATGTTCCCTCCAGGTCAGGAAATGACTCCACCATGACAAGGAATTACCCCACCACGTAGGTCAGGGAATCACCCCACCGGGTGAGGGAATTACCCCGCCAGGTCCGGGAATGCATCCCCCTAGAAGCCATGTAAAGAAAAAGGACCAAGTGTGGGGCCCCGCTGCTTCCCGCAGGCGTCCATCCCTCAGACAGGTACCAGAGGACTCCACACATAAAACGTGATGGAAACTGCACACCGTTACCTCCCTCGCTGGAACTGGGGATGCGAAGCCGATTCCGTTGCAGACGAACCCCCAAGGGAGCCCCCCCTGCACACACTCCCCAGAGCACAACTCGCGAACGCAGAGGCGGAAATCCTGCGGCTCCCTTCGCACGGCTCGCACCCCCGGCTCGCACCCCCGTCTCCGGCCCGGACTCGAATGACCAACGAGGCCCCAACATGAATCTCATCAAGTGAGCAAGTCACACCCAGGGGGAGCCGCGCCGGTCCCTCGAGGGCCTGCACGCGGCGGGAAGGGACGCGGGACCCGGGGACCGCGCGGCGCCGAACGCCAAGGGAAGCGGGTGCGGCGATCCGGCGGTCCGGGGATCCGGGAAAGGGGGTGAGGGCCCCGGGGATGGGGTGAGGGCCGCCGGCCGCAAGGCTGTGGGGGGGTCGCAGGCCGCCGGGGGCGGCGGGGGGGCGAGGAGCCGGGCCCGCGGGACCCCTGCGCGGCCGCGCATCCCCGCCCCCGGCGGCCCGGCCTGGGGCGGGCACCCACCTGGGCCTTCCGCAGGGCGCTGAGGCGCAGCTCGTGCACGAAGGGGTTCCGCCCCGGGGGCACCAGCCGCCGCGCGTCGCCGGCCCCCACGCTGGAGGCGGCGTTGGACGAGGGGGCGGCCCGGGGACCGCGCGCCCGCAGCCTCATGGCCGCCGCCCGCCGCCGGGAGCGGGGCGCGGGGCGCAGAGCGGATGCGGAGCCCGGCGCGGAGCGGGCGCGGGGCGCGGGGCTGCGGGCCGAGGATGCGCGACGGGCGGGCGCGCAGGCGCAGGCGGGCGGCGGCGTGACGCGAGGGGCGGGGCGGGGCGGGCGGGGGGCGCCGGCGGGGCGAGGCCTGGGCGGGCGGGGGCGGGGCATCCCGAGAGCCCCGCCCCCGCGGGCCGGGAGGCGGCCCCGCCCGCGCCTGGCGCCAGACCTGAGCTCCTGGGGGCCGGCAGGGGTTGGCGCGGGTCCAGGACCCCGGGTCCAGAGGGGCTCCCGGGCTGTGGCGGCGCACGTCCCTCAGTGGCCAGCCCACGGGGACCCTCAGGCCGGGCCTGTCCCTGGCGCAGCAGGACCCGCCAAGTCGCCCTCTCCAGCAGCTCAGGCGGTCGCTGCGCAAGGCCCCCCACCTGCCCGAATCCCGGGGGACACGAGGAGCCCGGCCGCCCGTGTGAGAGGCCAACGCGGACTCCGTCGAGGCTCCACTAGGAATGGACCCAGACCCAGCTTCTGCTGCTTTTCTTCTGCGTTGCTTGTCCTTGCTGGGACCTCACGTGGAAGGCGTCCGTGGGGGAAGGAGGTCCTCCCTGTGCAGCTCCTCGGTCCAGTCTGGGCCAGCCCTGGCTGCGAGCTGTACCAGGAGCCCCGAGAGCAGGCCTCCTCCCAGACACAGAGTGTCCACTCGATCTCGGGTCCACCCAGATAGTGGGCCGAGGCACCAGGGGAGCACGGAGGCATTTGCTAACTGTGACCCAGTGTTTTGAGGGGGTGTGAATCAAATGATTGTTTCTCCTGGCCTCATTACTCTAGTTCATGGAATTACTCCCTTGCATGAAGGGGAGACATTTGGGGATCCCTAATTTGTGGCATAGTATTATTAACTAGGGCAAAACTGAAATAGTTCCTTCATTAAAATTTATAAATGTCAAACATTTACCACAAACTGTATGTAGTGAGAACAGCTCAATTTCTGTGCATGCCTCTCCTTGTGACCCTGACCGGCAGGAGGTGGGGCCCCACGCAGGCAGCGGGAGTGGGTGAGGAAGGACAACTTGGATACGATCCAGCAGCCCCTCGGTTCACACACAGATGACTGAAATCATGAGGAAGTAGCCCAAAGTGTTCATGCATTGCTCTGGGGGTAGGGGAAGGCTAGCACCTGCTGCAGGACTGCCTGGTCCTGGAGTCCTGAGGACATCCTTGCCCTGTGAGGCTCCCCAGCCGTGTCCCTGCTTGGGCAGCAGGTCGGGAAGTGACCAGCCCTCTGATAACCTGGCTGATCCCCTTGCTAAGCTGATATGGTCAAGTGTGACCTTGCTGAGGGCCCTTCTGTGTTTTGAGGGAAAGAGAAAAGCTGGGGAACCAAAAAGAGAGGCCTGTGGTTCAGTAGTCGTCCAAGTCCTCTTACACAGCCTCGCCCATACAGAAAGGGAAAGAGCCAGGCTAGGTCCCAGTGCCCTTTCTAAGCCTCATGCTGGACTGGGGCAGGTGACCTCTCCTTGGAGCCTTGGTTGTCAAATCTGTAAAGGCAACTAGCTCAGGGCCTACCTTCTCCACTGTGAGTGCTGACAGCACAGCCTTTGGGGACTATGGTGGGTCTTACTTGCTGGCGGACAGTGGTGGTCGCTGTCTCCATTGCCCGTGTGGCCATCAGCACACTGCTGATCTCTGAGCATTCAGTGGCCAATTGCTCTGATCCCAGACACAGGAACCCAGCCGGGAGCTGGTGGGACAGTGTGAAGAGCAAAGAATGATGGGCGAGGAGAGGGGTTCTCCGCTCCTCAAGAAGCAGAGCCATGGAGAAACCCCAAAGGCTTGGCAGAAAGCAGCCAGGAGAGCAGGGGTGAGGAGTGCAGAGCCTGGAAGGGTGAGTCCATGGAGAGCGGGGGTGAAAATGGGGCTTAGAAGGGTGAGTCCATGGAGAGCAGGGATGAGAAGTGCAGGGCCCAGAAAGGTGAGTCCATGGAGACTAGAGGTGAGGAGTGCGGGGCCTAGAAGGATGGGTCCATGGAGAGCAGGGATGAGGAGTGCAAGGCCCAGAAAGGTGAGTCCAGGCAAGTTGGTTGGCTTGCACTGCTTCATACCTTCTTTGCTTCAATGTTAATCCTGTGATGAAATATTCTAGAAGTCATAGAGTGTTCTGGAAGCTTGACTAGGAGAAGTTGGTCTCGGGCAAGGGGTTATAAGGAGTTGTCTTTCTTGTGGTGGAGAAACTACCAGTGGGGCCCTTGAACCTCTAAGGCAAATCCCCCGTGGTTGTGCAGGAATCTTCTGGACTACAGACCCTGGCGCACAGAGCAGCTGGCCGGGCTCTGGGAAGCCCTAGCTGTGTCCCTGAGGCTCCTTGTTCCTGCTCTGCGACTGTCTTTGGACGACGGAGCGTCCAGTTGTCCAGACGGACCGACAACGCGAGGTGCCTGCTTGCTGGCGTGGGCTCTGTGTTTGGGTCTGTTGGATTTTAGAGCTATGTACGGATTCTCAGAGAAGACGAGTTCTCCATTTTCTTCTGATACGTATTTTTCGCGCTGCCTTTCACGGTGTTTTTAATCCGTCGACACATTTTTCTCTTCTACACTGTGACCCCGTATTCTCAACACCATCTATTGACTCCCCTGCTCAGCTTGAGGCTCCCCTTCAGGCATGAGCACAGGGATTTATAAAGCTCTTTCCAGAAGCTCTGTTCTGTTGCCTTGGTTTCTGTGTTGTGGGGGCCCCACACTCTTCCAACTGCTGGACCTTTGGAGTCATGTGCCTCAGTGACCAGCAGGGTGAACTCCCGTGCCTGCTTCTTTTAAGAACTGTCTTAGTGACTCATACAAGTTTATTTGTCCATCCAAATTATAGAATGAGTTTGTCCCATTGCTAAAAATTTCCCTGGAAGTTTTGTTTGGGGCGCGTTAAATGTCTACTTTCCTAAGAGTGTGTTGTAGGGGTACCTGGAGTTTGCTTTAGTGTGGTGTGCTGAGACACACAGACAAGGACATGGCATGAAGTATGAAATCTTGCTCACAGTTCCCTAGAAACAGGAGGCCTGCTTGCCATGGGGGTTGGGAAGCTCCAGGCTCTGTTGGGAGGTAGTGGGAGCGGGTGGAAAATGTAGCAAGACCCTTTACTGTGGTTTCCGCAGGAGGAGTAGAGGAAGCCGGGCAACCCGGCTTAGAATTGGCCAGTGTGAGTAATTCCAGTGGCTGGTGGGGTGTGGGGCTGTCCCTGGTTGTCCGGCAACTGCCCTGGGGTGATTAGGGCTGGTGGGCAGTGGCCACAGAGAGGAGGGGTGGGAGTGGGCTCTGGATGGCTGCTTTGCACATGAAAGGTGAGTTAGCTAGTTCTGGGAAGGGCCATCCCTGCAGGGTCCGCAGGCCCCAGGTGTCAAAGGTCAGAACGAAAAGACTTGCTTAGGGCAGAGTCACAGCACTGTAGCCAGAGGGACCCTCCCACAGGTCAGCAGGTCCTGGCTCGCTGGCAACACCCACCCCATCAGTGAGCAAGCTGGAGCCCCTCGTCCTACCCTTCCAGCTTGTCCTCCCCATGTGGCCTCCCAACCCTGCGGGCAGGTGGCCTTAGGTCTCTAATATCTGCTGTTCCCTTTGCCTGGACATCTGCATTTCTGCCTCGTCACTTCCTTCAAGTTTGACCCAAACGTCAGACTGGTAAGACTTGGGGGTCCTGTTACCCTCTCCCCCTGGTGTGTGTGTGGCTCTCAGGGCACCTGTGCATTCCACACGCATTCAGCGTGAAGTTTAATTTGTTTGGAACAGAACGGTTTCCAAGACGCCTTCTGTGAGTGGAACAGGGCCATTTTATAGACGTGGAAATTGAGGCACGAGAAACCGACCGACCAAGATCGCCGCCAGGGCTGCTAAAGGCTCTGGCCTCATTTCCAGGCGTCTTTCTGTCTGCTCACAGATCAGGACTCCTGATGGACGTCGCCCCGTGGTCACCCATTTCTGCAGGCCGCCCTCCACAGAGCGTCCTATTTTTACAGCACTTGGGTTCCAGAAAAAACCACTTCCCTCAGATATGCAGACGTTTGGCATCAAACCAGGATCTAAATACTTGATGGTGTCTTATACCTTCTGCGTGGATCGCAACTATCACGAAAGTACGGGTTTCCAGGGCCCCAGCGATGGAAAACCTCATCGGCACGAGGCCTCTCTCAGCTCTGTTGTCTGTTCCACTTCCCTCGACATGAGAAACGTGATCCTCGGTGTGAAACGTGATCTGAAAGGATGACCTCTTCCCTGGGTCTTCATCAACGTTTAAGAGAGTTGGGAATTCCGAGGCACGGAAGCGTTTGTTAAGGACTTGAGCACGTCTTTCTTCACACTTTTGGTTTGCAGAACAAATGTTTACATGTAATTTTGCTTCCTAAAATGTCAAAAATCCCACAAATATGGAAACAATTATTCTCAAAGGAGTGATCTTTTATGAAAAACAATTGCTTACAGTAATTCTTTCTAGTTGGCTTTGAAAAATGCTGTGTCACATTATTTCTGCCAACGTGCAAAGGCAGAGATCCTGTTCGGCTGGGAGGAGGACAGGTCCCCAAAGGGGGGATTCACTGTGAGGGGCACAGTGGCCAGGCCTGTGAGCCTGCCATCACTGTCGCCTCCTTATCGGTGGAGAAGCCCACGGCCCCCCAGGGTAAAGACAGCCTTCCCCAGCCTGCCTGGCAGCTAGCTGTGGCCATGGGACTGGGGGCTTCAGGGAGGGAGAAGGAGGTCCTGCTGGAGGATCAGGCAGGTCCTGGGGCAGGAGGACGTGACGTCTGCAAAGAGGCCCAGGAGAAAAGTGATTCGCGAGGGCTGAAAACGTCTCCACTGCAGCGGGGCGTGGTTCGCAGAGCCCAGAGCCAGGCCCAGCTGGGTTTGCAGGACGTGGGGCCTCACGTGGAGGGGGCCGGTGTGTGAGGCTGCTCTCTGCCCCCTCCGTCCCCTCCCTCTCCCCTCCCTCCCTCCTTCCCCCGCCCCTCCCTGTCTGGCTGGCAGCAGGCTCCTTGGCAGAGCCTCTCACAGGGCTGGGTGGTACTCCATGGCTCACTCACCCTCCTAGGTGAGCGCGCACAGCAGGTGTAGATGGGGAGGGCAGTGGCGCAGCCGATGCCCTGCTTTCACCTGCATGCTCACCTGTGCGCGATTGCAGGCCCGTGCCTGCCCGCACACCCGTTCCCCCCATTGCACGGGAACCCCGTTGCAGACTCGTGGCCACGCATTTACCTGCCCCTCTTCCCATCAGGTCACAGGTGCGCTGACGCCCCAGCTGTGGCGGCCCGCGACCCAGGGGGGCTTTGCTCTGCACAAGTGCTTTAGCAAACAGGGAAGCCAGTCGGAGCGGGAGCGCTTGGTCCCTCGTAACAGACGCTGGCAATCAGCTGATCTGGCTTCTTCGCCTCGGGATATTGGTCACAAGAGGACCCTTGTACATATTTTCAACCCTTGAATTGGTGAGGCCAAGGACTCTGACTGGGTCAGGGGCCGTTTATAAGCTCCTTGACTTGAAAGCCTCCGTGGAGAGGGTGTAGCCCTTAGAACAAGGAGCGGGAGGCTAGCGTCTGTGTTCGGGGAAGGACGTACTGGGTGTGTGGTCCTTGACCCCGGCATGTTGGCGTACTTAAAACTGAAATGGTATATACTTCGTTCATCTTATGTTCTTAGGGCGATCCCCATAGAGAACACGTGCTGATCACCCAGAATGAGCCGGATTCCTTGTGCAGCGGCATTCTTCGAGTTGAAAATGGAGTATTTGCCGACGTTCTGCTCGGTCGGGCCAGTCGCCTCCAACACGGCCACATGTCCGACTTCAGCGGCCTCAGCGGTCCTTCCACACAGAACTTCACGTAGGTAACATGTTCTGATGGTGTTTTCAGCCATTTTCCTGTGCCCTGTGCTCAGAATTCCCAGGACTGCCCTGAGAGCTACTTGTAACCAGCTCTGTCCCTGGCGCAAGGTGGCGCAGGCCACAGTTTTCTCCACCTCGTGAGTTACATCCCGTGGCGTGAGAAGGCAGTGGACTGGAGCCACGGGCACGGGTTCTGCCGTGACCCTGGGAGGGGCTCTGCTCCTCTCTGCCTCCCGTTCCCTCCTTGGCTGTAAAGTGGGGTAAGGTTGAACCCGTCAGGAGGGTTTTCGTAGGGTTGGGAGAGTGAATGCGGGTGGGGTGCCCAGGACGGGGTCTGGTCCCCGGCGAGTGCCCGCTGAGCGCGAGCTGCCTTAGCGAGAGCCTGGCATTCACCGCGGGAACCGGCAGTCTTTCCGCCAACGGGGGTCTGGGGGTGGGCAAGCGCATCTCCCCGAATTCTCGGCAGTCTGCGTCAGACAAGCCTGGGTACACAGGAAGCGTGGACTCTTTCACGAAGGTTAGGGAACTGGTCTCCGAGAACCAGAGCCTGGATTGCAGGCGGGGTTTTGTGGAAAGCTGGTAGTGGTTCCAGCTGCCGACTAGGTTCCAGAGGGAAGGGCGCTGCTGACTCCGTGGATTCCACTGCAAGTCCAGGCGCAGGTGTTCCCGATCCCCGAGGACGAGACGGAGCACCCTGTGTTGGGCAGTTCGCCGCCTCTCTTTGAACAAATGGTTTCTTCCACATTCACAGATGGTCGTGTGGGTCCAGCCAGGATGGCGTGTCCTCCGTGCTCCTTGTGACTCTGCGAGTTTGTTACCAGTTACGACACACATCCATTTCTCTGGACATACACCCTGGCACGTGTGTGCCGTGCGGTGACTTAAATGTGTAAGCTTGCCGACAGGTGAGGGCCCCCAGGGGGTGCTTGTGTGTTGGGGTGGGGGTCAGGCCCCCTCATTCACCGACGGGGACTTGGGACAGTTCTTTACCCTTCTCAGCCTGGGTTTTGTCATCTACAGAAAGGGGTTAATGAGACCGCCCCTCCCACAGTCACCGTGAACGGCATTTTGGTCGTGGGTGTTCTCCGGGCGGGGCTGCGGGAGGCTCTGGATAGACTTTGGCTGTCGGTGTCGGCATGGGAAGCGCGAGCCCCTTCCCCTCCCCTGAACACAGCATTCTGGCATTTCTTGTTCACTGTGCGCACAGGGCGCCCTGCGGCCTCTTCATATCGCTGCTACTCGGAGGCAGAGTGCGTCCTCGTGGTCGATTTCACGTCTCCGGAGCGAGGCTTCGTCTCATCAGGAAATGCGAACTCACCTATCCCGCTGCCACGGGACAGTTAGCCAAGCAGACGCGGGAGGCGTTCAGTTCTGGGCTCGGATTCCATCCCCTGCTCCCTGGAGTCTGTGGGGCTGGTTACCTCCCGACCTGGTTTCTTCCTTCATCGTCGTCAGAAGAAAGTGACTGAGCGAGTGGTCCTGGGCTCACCTCCCGAGGAGGTGAGCTGGGGCGGGCGGCGGTGTAGGAGTCTCTGACGCAGACCCCAGGGGCCCAGGCTTTGCCAGGTAAACCAGCGGACGTCACATCCAACTTCAACAGGCGGTAAGATCTGAGGAAACTGTCTTTTCATCTTTAAACAAGAAATCTGGGGGAAATGCGGGACGTAGCCAAGCAGCGTCCCTTGAGGCGAACTCGTCAAGTGTTCCCGGCAGTGTTCCTGTGAGGCCTCAAGGGCCCTACATGAGATTGTGTAAGGCAGCTGGCTCATTGCAGGCATCCGGTGGGGTCGGCCCCCGGGAGCCTTCGCAGACACGCCTCCCACTTCAGTAAGAGCTCGCGAAGAACTCGAGCCTGGTTCCTAGCCGGCGGGACGGTGACGGGGGTCCAGGTCCCCCACGCACACACAGCTGGGCACACCTGTGCGGCCCTGTGATTTCTGCACACACTTTGTGCTTAACCGGCATGAAATGTGAAGCTGGGAAACCGGGACGAGGGTGTGCAGTAAATTCACACGCCCCTGATGGACGGCAGGAGTGTGCTTGTCGGGGACCCGGTTTTCAGGGTTAGGGCTCAGCGGGACCGCTGCCTGGGGGCCCGGGAGGCCTGGGTCCAGAGTGGGGCCTCCCGTTACGGGGCCCCCGAGGAGCACGGTCTGCTCAACGAAGTGTCATCACGTCAACCGAAGTCAAGGGTAGAGATTCCGCCCGACAGCGTGAGGCCAGCCGTTCTCAGAGGGCGTGTCCAGAAACGGCTCCCCTTAGAATCGCCTTCCACCTCAAGATGGAAAACTCTTGGTGCGGTCTGCGGCCAGACAGACTTGCAGTTATATCTGTAACATCTTGTAACTGTTGCGTCTCTTTTCGTCAGTTCCTCCAGCTGTACATAACAGGTTCCTCGTCCTTCTGCTTAAAACTTTCCTCAGAATCCTTTTGTTTACTTATATTTTTAGCTCAGTAGTAAGGATGTTTTCTAACAACAGGAGATACAGAAATAATAAAATCTGTAGACACGTTATTGTTGATGACATTGGTTGATGTTGCAGATTCTTACTTGATTGTTCCCCAAACGGTTTCCCCTCATGGGACAGGCTGCACCAGGCTCCCTGGGGACCTGCTGGCCTCACCCACAGGCTCTGAGGACATCGCCCTGATGGCTTTTCCACCAAGGTCCGAGGTGGCTTGCCCGTGGGGAGAGGGCACGGCAGGGGAGGTGACGATGGGTGGCAGTCTTGGGAAACCTGGGTCAGGACAGTCTGGGCGTGGTCAAGGGCCAGCATGCGAGGAGGACATGGGGGTGCCCTGGAGTCCATCCTGTCATGGCTCAGCCAGAGGTGGACGAGAGCTGGCCCTGCCAGTGACCCCTTCTCTGGTTCCACGACTTAGCCTGACACCTCCCACCAGGGGCTGTGCGGTGGGGCCCCAACCCTGGCTTGTCCCACTTGTCTCTCCAGCGTGCGATCTGAGTGGGCTCCCCCATCGCAAGCTGCAAGGGAGCCAGCCTGTACTTGGCCACTCCTGGGAGGAGCCTGCCGGGGAATCTGCCCACTGGGGCCCCAACGGGACCAAGGCCAGGGCTGTTCTCAGAGCCACCCACCTGCCACCTGCCCCGTCCACACCTCCAGAAGCACCTCCCTGATGAGCCGTCTGCTTTCCACGCACAGACACCCCCAGTCCGCCAGTGATGAGCCGTCTGCTTTCCACGCACAGACACCCCCAGTCCGCCAGTGATGAGCCGTCTGCTTTCCACGCACAGACACCCCCAGTCCGCCAGTGATGAGCCGTCTGCTTTCCACGCACAGACACCCCCAGTCCGCCAGTGATGAGCCGTCTGCTTTCCACGCACAGACACCCCCAGTCCGCCAGTGATGAGCCGTCTGCTTTCCACGCACAGACACCCCCAGTCCGCCAGTGATGAGCCGTCTGCTTTCCACGCACAGACACCCCCAGTCCGCCAGTGATGAGCCGTCTGCTTTCCACGCACAGACACCCCCAGTCCGCCAGTGATGAGCCGTCTGCTTTCCACGCACAGACACCCCCAGTCCGCCAGTGATGAGCCGTCTGCTTTCCACGCACAGACACCCCCAGTCCGCCAGTGATGAGCCGTCTGCTTTCCACGCACAGACACCCCCAGTCCGCCAGTGATGAGCCGTCTGCTTTCCACGCACAGACACCCCCAGTCCGCCAGTGATGAGCCGTCTGCTTTCCACGCACAGACACCCCCAGTCCGCCAGTGATGAGCCGTCTGCTTTCCACGCACAGACACCCCCAGTCCGCCAGTGATGAGCCGTCTGCTTTCCACGCACAGACACCCCCAGTCCGCCAGTGATGAGCCGTCTGCTTTCCACGCACAGACACCCCCAGTCCGCCAGTGATGAGCCGTCTGCTTTCCACGCACAGACACCCCCAGTCCGCCAGTGATGAGCCGTCTGCTTTCCACGCACAGACACCCCCAGTCCGCCAGTGATGAGCCGTCTGCTTTCCACGCACAGACACCCCCAGTCCGCCAGTGATGAGCCGTCTGCTTTCCACGCACAGACACCCCCAGTCCGCCAGTGATGAGCCGTCTGCTTTCCACGCACAGACACCCCCAGTCCGCCAGTGATGAGCCGTCTGCTTTCCACGCACAGACACCCCCAGTCCGCCAGTGATGAGCCGTCTGCTTTCCACGCACAGACACCCCCAGTCCGCCAGTGATGAGCCGTCTGCTTTCCACGCACAGACACCCCCAGTCCGCCAGTGATGAGCCGTCTGCTTTCCACGCACAGACACCCCCAGTCCGCCAGTGATGAGCCGTCTGCTTTCCACGCACAGACACCCCCAGTCCGCCAGTGATGAGCCGTCTGCTTTCCACGCACAGACACCCCCAGTCCGCCAGTGATGAGCCGTCTGCTTTCCACGCACAGACACCCCCAGTCCGCCAGTGATGAGCCGTCTGCTTTCCACGCACAGACACCCCCAGTCCGCCAGTGATGAGCCGTCTGCTTTCCACGCACAGACACCCCCAGTCCGCCAGTGATGAGCCGTCTGCTTTCCACGCACAGACACCCCCAGTCCGCCAGTGATGAGCCGTCTGCTTTCCACGCACAGACACCCCCAGTCCGCCAGTGATGAGCCGTCTGCTTTCCACGCACAGACACCCCCAGTCCGCCAGTGATGAGCCGTCTGCTTTCCACGCACAGACACCCCCAGTCCGCCAGTGATGAGCCGTCTGCTTTCCACGCACAGACACCCCCAGTCCGCCAGTGATGAGCCGTCTGCTTTCCACGCACAGACACCCCCAGTCCGCCAGTGGGGAGTTTGCTTTTGCCACCAGGTGCCTCTGCTTGAGGAAACGGCCAAGAGTCGCAGCAGCGTCCTCTTCCAATCCGGGCTGACACGTGGCTGGTGTGCAGGCCTCATGCTGTCCCCTCAGGCCTGTGGTGGGCTGTGGCCAGAAGGGACAAATCCTGGGGCTCCTTGCTCCGGTCTCTGGATCCGCCTTGTCCGTGTGACACTGTCCAGCCATCAGCCTCCTCTGCGGGAGGGTCAGCCCCCCAGGGGTGGGGGAGCTTATTTATTCTGTTTACTGACACGTCCTAGCACTTTCTAGCAGTACCTGGGAGATGCTCGGTAGGGATGTGCGGAATCAAAGAGTTAAAAACTGAATGAGTCGGTCTGTGGAGCTGAGAGCTTTGGTGCTGGTTGCACAGTCTTACGTATATTTTACCCCACTAAGAGAACCCCACAAATGAATGAGTGATTAAGTGTAGAAAGTATAATTCTAAAGTTAAAAAAACAGAGGTTATCTTAGTGACTTTGGGATAGAGAAGGATTTCCCATGAAGCCCACTGAAAGCACAAGTCATACAGAAAACTTTTGATACACGTCAATCAGACAATACTGGAAAAGTCTTACCGTAAACCACTGATAAAACAAGCCACAAATTGGGCACAAAACAGTTACAAAGAATATCATGGTGCATACAAGATAAAGAACTCGTGCGTAGCTTGTAGGAAAGCAAACTACAAAATAACGGGCCCAGGACATGAACAGGCAGTGCCCAGAAGGCGAAGCCAGCATGGCGAGAAGACGCTCGTGCTGGCTGGAGCTCGGGACAGGCGGGGACGTCACCCCTGTGCTCCTCAGCCCTGGGGGTCTGATGAGGCCAAATGTGGGGAGCTACGTGAGGGCACGGTACGGGGAGGAGAGGAGCCCCTGGGGTGGGGGGCAGGCTGCACACATCCAGAAGTGAAATGCACACACCCCGTGATCTGGGAATGTCCTGGAGCAATCTCACAGACGAGAAAACTTCTATTTTGGAATTCAGAGAAATTGGAAACTGTCCGTCAGGGAGGGAAGTGATAACCTGTTTGCATGGTCACCTGCAGAGCTCCGAACGTAGTCACCTTCACAACCGAGAGCTACGGCACCACCGCTGGTAGCGCCAAGATGCAGGCCGGGAGCCGCCGCTGAATGCGGATTTGTTTCAGAAGCACAGAGATACTCACAGTGGAAGACCCGGGGAAGCAGAGTAGACGGGCTTTGACGAGCAGGGATGGGGGCTCAGCGCTCAGAAGGCTTCAGCGGTGCTGGCAAGCAAGGCCAGTGTGTCTGGGAGCGGGACGAGGGGGCCGGGCAGGGATGCAGGTGCGCTGGCCTCACTGGCAGCCAGGGTCTGCTTGGAAATGCAGGCTGGGACCGGGGGCGAGGCGAAGAGCGGGTGGTGCCGAGAACATCCGCGAGGCCCTGCTTACAAACCGGAAGTTTATGTGTTTAGTTTTATTTTTTTTTGATAATGACTATGGCTTTTATATGTTTGATTTCAGCTTTCCGATTTTATTTTACGTTTGAGGCTGGAACTGTTATTCTAATAAGAAGTTGTTTTACTGCTCACAGGATTTACATGAATCTGGTTTCAGACGCAGCTCTGTGGGCGAGCCCTTGGGTTTTGGGAGTAAAGTTAAAGAGAATTGGCATCTCATCTGCCCGCTGTGCTTCTGGCAACGTCGGCGCCTCTGTGGAAGCCAGTCTTTCACGGGCTTACGATGTCAGCAAAGGGATTATTCCAGGCTGACACTTGGCAGCCAAATGCGTTTTTGAAAGGTAGGATTTGATCTCAATTATTCCACTCAACTTCATTAAAGGAGGGTAAGAGAAAAAAAGAATTTATCCTAGCTTCTGATTCTATAATAATTTCATTTTAAATCTAAATGCCATGACCCTGACGGGCAGCGGGCTTTCAGCATGGACCGACATTTTGGCTGCTTTGGAAAAAGAAACCTCATTTACACAAGTCAGAGTTTTATGAACGGCCGCCCCACTTTGCCGCCGTGGCTGTGTTGCGATGTTGACCCAACACGACACACAGATCCCTCTGTCCCCCGCTGGACGCTGGCCAGGCGTCTTCGGTCTATGGAGCAAGATCACTCAGCGCTGGAAAGATCAAGGCACAAAAAACCTCTGTTCCATTGAGGGCAGGCTTGGAACAGAAAGGGTCCCTGCCCTGCCAGGCTGTGGGTGACGAACCGCAGACGGCAGCGGACAGAGGAAGCTCTTTAATAAGGCCATCCCGGCGGGTGGGGCGGAGCCGAGCGCCAACTCTGGTTCAATGGGTGAACCTGGAGGGAACCCCATCCCTCGACGGTCTCCGGCACTTGGAGTCCAGCAGTCCCTCGTGGCTGCCTCTTCTTCGCTTCCGAGACCCCATGCATCCTGTTCTGGGATTCGGGGGAGTGGGCGTTGGTCGGCCCTCTCCTGCTGTCAGTAAGAAGACAGCCCACACACTCAGAACCAAGAGCTCGGTTCCGGGAAGTAGACATCTTCTGATGTCCATCTATGGCATTGTTGTGTTTAGTTCTCAGTCCTGGCTTTTTGGCTTTGAACCCTGAGCTGTTTGGATGGCTCCCCGGAAGGAAGGGGGGGATCCCTGATGTCCAGTGCCCCAGGGGAAAGTGTGTCCAGGGAGATCTCTGTTGGGCCGGGACACTGGAGCTGCCCTGATCATTTGCTGGTCACCCCACTGGGGAGGGGAGGTCCTGCCCTGCGAAGTGTGAAATAGCCTGACCCCTGACCCCTGACTCCGGACAAGTGAGATGGACAGCAGGTACCAAGTCACAGGTGCAGCCTGGGAAGGAGGACCCTGCCTGGCACGCAGGGCCACATAGGCTGCCCCGGGGGACCACGTGACCCAGCTGGGGCCATGGGACGAGCCTTGGTAGTGACAGGAGCACAGGCCTGCCCCTGGCAGGCGGGGGAGCGGGTGGGGGCTAGTTCGAATATTTAGGTCCCAGCAGCAACCTGGAAGCCATTAGCCTCCACCTCGGGGAGCAGCCCCGGGGCAGCCTTTCCTGCTGAGGGCAGGGGACTTGCGGTCAGGCCCTGGGACTGATGTTTCAGTGCATCTTTAGACATTTACTCTTGCCGGCCCTGGTGGGATCTTTTGAAGGTGGCTCGTTGTTCACATAAATGCACTGAGGTCCCCATTTCAGAAATCAGCAGGGCAGCAGGAGAGAAGGGGGCACATGTCCTCCCCCTCTTCTCAGGCACAATTCACAAAGCGACGCTTGGCCCAGACCCCAGGGGCAGAAATGGGGCTGAAATCATGCTGGGGGTGGTCCCAGGGCCCCAATCTTGCGGGCCTCCTCTCTCCAGCCGCTCCTCCGGGTGCTCTCCTGCCCCAGCCCACTGGCCTCCTCTCACCAGCCAGCATCTCCGGACGGACGCCGTCTTCAGACTTCCATGCCTCTGGCCTGGGACGTGCGGATGTCCGGAGGGCTCGTGCGATGACTCCCCCACCCTTGTGTGTAGGGCTCTCCACTCCCACCCCTGTGTCCCGATGAGCCCCACCCACACACAGATAAAATGGGGGTGCGGCATGGGCAGGTCTGGGCGGAGGCTGCATGGTGGGGAGCAGAGGGCGCTGTCCAGAGGGTGGCTGGCCTGGGGCTTCGCAAGAACTCCTGCTCTCCCACGGGGCGGAGGGCCACACCGAGCCAATGGTCGTGCAGGGAGGCCTAGTGCTGCCACGCGGGCCCTCCCGTGTGTGTGTGTGTGTGTGTGTGTGTGTGTGTGTGTCTGGAAGCAGGGGGTAACAGGGTCAACCCAGTAGCGCCAGGTAGGGAAGGGGTGAGAGATTCTGGAGGCAGGGTCTGCCTGCCAAACAGATTTTGCAGACTCAGCTGCGTGAGACGCAGGTGTGGGGCGGCCGGGGTCTGGGGTGCGAGTCAGTCTGTGCTTGATGGAGGCGGGGCCCGCGGCTCCTCAGCCTCCCCCGGTGTGGGATGACGGGTTTTGTTGCCCAGGCCCGATGCACACACAGGTTTTAACCACATTTTTGTTGAAGGCCCCCCCTGCCCCAGAAGGCAGGTGCTTGCCTGTGACTCCTGTCCCCACCCTTCCTTCCCTGTCGACGGGGCGCTTTACTCCATGACCTCTCAGCATGTAAAGATTTTGACCATAATATAGATGAATTTGGAAATGACTCTTCTACTGAAATTAGCCTTTTTTGGCTTTGCACTGCTCCCCTTACAACCATGTGTGGAGAGCGAGGCCGTGCCCCCGTTGCCTTGCCTTCCGCACTTCTCCGCAGGTCCAGTTACACAGCGCGGAGGAAGCAGGGCTGGCGGCTCTTGCTCCACGGCTCACGGGGTGGGGGGGTGCCCAGAGCCCCCGCCCCCAACCGTGCCTGTGCGGACCTGTCTCCAGGGGCTTCTTGGGGAGGTGGGGCCGAGAGGCCGAGAAGTGCTGCTGGGACGCCACTGGGCAGGTGCCCCCACCCAGGCAGGACCAGTCCCCTTCTGCAGCCAGCTGCTTGTGGGGCTACACGCTCTGCTAATATTTACCGGGCTGTCGAATCTTAGATTCCTTCCTGAAAACGTCTCTTGAGTGTCCCCTGCACGATAGCAGGTCAGGTTTGCCCGGATTCCTGGCACGCCTGTGGTTTTCCACACATTCCTCCTGCCCTCAGTAGGATTCTCCTGCCCTCTCATCACTCTTCCCTCAGAGGGGCCCATGGGCTCGGCCTCTTGGAGGCAGGGGGAGCCCAGGCAGAGGCTAAGAGCTGGTCTATGTGGCATCACATGCGGAAAAGACAAGTGTCAGTTAGCCAGCCCGCGGTTGAGGATGAACTAGGAAGGTGAGCTCCCTTGCCTGTGTCTTTATAAGGGAATGAAGCCAGTTACAGGACGGTCAAGTCACTCCAGGGACACGGTCAGGGTCTGGGTGATTTAGGGCCCTGGGGATTCACACATGGGAAGAGGTCTGGGTTGTAACCAGACACCAAGCTGGTGGAAGAGGGTTACTTTACTTCCCAGGTCTACCAGGGGCTGGTCATGGGGGCAGAATGACTAATGGAGGCAGAGCAGACAAGGACCCTGTCCTGTCCCCTCGACCCCAGCACAGCCTCCCCAGCGATCTGGAGAAGGCACGAGCTTGCAGTCTGCTTCCCAATACATTTCTCATTGACAGAACCCCCTCGGGGTGCAGAGGCTCGTGTCCCGGCACGTTTTACGAAGAAGAGGGAGGCCCAGAGAGGTGGTTGTCCCCGGGTGTGTGTGGGATGCTGGATTCCGAGGGGTCACCTGGCAGACCACAGCCTTACGTCCAGTCCCACTTCACTCCCAGATCTACTTGTTTCAGATCAAGGACAGTGCTGACCGAGGAACTGGTGACAAGCTCCCTAACAAAACCCGATGGTAAGGAGTCTGTTTTTCCACGTGCTGCCCGTTGGCTGGGGGCAGCAGGAGAGCCTGGCTCCGGGGCACAGGGGGCATCATCCTGCCGCCTGATATGGGCCACTCTGATCCTGAGCACCTGTGTGCCGTGATCTCCGAGCGCTGCTGGGGAATGTCTTCCTCACGTGCACAGTGAGCCGATCCCATGCCGGACGTGGGTCCCTCGCTGTCCACGGGGTTAGTGGAGGGTGCTGCTACCCCCTACCCAGAACCCCTTAACAGGCCCATATACATTGCTGGCGGAGGGGACCACATGTCTCTGGAGGTGCCTGGGAGGTCATGTTCCCCCCAACTCAGGACAGAGTGTGTTGGGGTAGAAAGGCCTGGGCACCTGGCCTCTGCCAGGACCACCTCCGGGGTACCGTTCACACGCAGAGCTCCCCGTGGGATCAGGCAGACACTGGACTTCTCCAGCCCTATCCGTGCCCTATCCGGCTTCCCCCACTGCCCTCAGGTTGCTTCTGACTTCTCTCCCTCAGTAACTGTCAGAATCTTCAGCCCAGAGGGGAGGGTCTGGTACAGGTGTGACCTGGTCTGGGTGGGCTTCCCCGAGGAGGTCGCTGCTGTGAGGTTGGAACAATGACAAGGTAGTCACATGACTCAGGGATGGACACCAAGGGAAGAGCATGTGCAAAGGCCCCGCGCCCAGTAAGAAGCCGGCAGTAAGAGCGACGGAGAAGTAAACAGAAAACCGTTATCACGAAATGCTGTGTAACCCTTAAAACTATGCTTCTCTGGAACATTTATGACATAGACAATTTTAAAAAAAGATTTTATGTATTTATTTGAGACAGAGAGCAAGCAAGGGGAGGAGGGGCAGAGGGAGAGGGAGGGAGCCTGATGCGGGGCTCAATCCCAGGACCATGAGATCGTGACCTGAGCTGAACGCAGACACTTCACCGACGGAGCCACCCAGGTGCTCCAATATAGACAATTCTTAAGAAAATATTATGTGGAAATGACAAGACACAGCGCGCATGACTTCAAGCCTGAATATTTGTGTCTGGGCAGAGGGAAAGCCGCGGGGACAGTGACAGCCATGGCGACGACTCCCTCCCTCTCAGGCTCTTCCAGCATATGTGGCTCTCACAGATGGAGACAACCAATGTTTGCGGTAGAACACAGGTTCAGGGTTGTAAAATGTTTTATTCTGCGTATTTGCTGGACTGTGAACTTGTCTTGGAAGCTATTTCCCTAAGGGTTCTTCGTGAACCCACAGGAGGAGGTGGGCCCAGGGTACTCATGATTTGCAAACAAAAGGCCATGGGGTGCGGAGCTCTGTTCTCAAGCTCGCGATGACGCTCTTGAGATGATGCGAGAGTCCTCTGATCTGTGCGTGAGCACCGCGCACGCGGGACAGCAGAGCTTTATGGGGAAATCACTGCCCACACAGACGGCCGGTGTCCAAGGCTGGGGGAACTCACGCTACATGGGGGGCACTTCCTGTCAGGATCCTGACCTTGGCCCCACGCTCTGGCCCTGGGCAGGAGGTGACCTACGGAGGCACTGGCCCCGGGTGGGAAGTGACCGTAGACGGGGCCCCATGCACCGGCCCCGGGTGGCAGGTGACCCACAGACACGTTGGCCTTGGGCAGGGGGTGACCCGCAGACGTACCAGCCCTGGGCAGGAGGTCACCACTGACAGGCGGCTCAGAAGTACAGATGTTTGCTTGGTCGGAGGTCAGCAGGCGGGAAGTCAGAAGTCAAGGTGTCAGCAGGTTGGTTCCTTCTGGATTCTCTGAGGGGGGATGTGGTCCAGGCCTCTCTCCTGCTGCTGGGGCTGCTGGTTCTTCCGTGTGTGTGGCTTGTGGGCGCCTCCCGCCACACTGTCTCCACGTTTACGTGTCTGGGAGGACACGAGTCCTGTTGGGTCAGGGTCCCACCCTAATGACCGCACTGTAACTTGGTCACCTCTGTAGAGACCCCGTCTCCAAATGAAGCCACATTCTGTGGCACTGGGGGCTAGGACTCTAACACATCTTTTGGGGGTACACAATTCGGCTGCTAAATCCACTGGAGGGGCCACCCCCTAGCCCTCCCATTGCCCCCCGCTCTCCGGGACGGACACGCCGTGGACCCACTGTGCTGCGTGGGCTCCTGTGATATTGCTTCCCAGCTCCCGGGGCCTGGGTTTCCAGGGGCGTCTGACCTGAAGCTGGCACAGTTCAAGGCCGCTCCCACGAGCCCAACAACCAGCTGCAGACAACCACTCGGGCTGCTGGGGCTCGGTCCCTGGCCGTGTTGGGACACCCCACCTGCCGTCAAGACCAGGCACAAAGCCCAGAAGCCTCCGTGCAGCCTCCCACGCGCACCTGTGTCAGCTGGGGTTATATCGCTCAGGTGTGAGCAGGTCGGGGGATGGGTCACCGTCAGGGCTCAGGGCTCAGGGCTCAGTAAACAAGGCTTTCCTGGGACGCCACCATGCCAGTGGCTGAGTGGCCATACCAGGATGCCAGACTGTGGCAGAGAGGGAACCGCTTCAGGGTCCAGCTCCACACAGAGCGAGTCCAGGCCTCTGTCAGACGAGGGACAGGAGGGTCCCGGCTGGCAACCGTTGGTGGACCCCAGCAGAACCCCCTGGAGAGAGGGCACAGGGGCCCTTGAAATGGGGCAGCCCGCAGGTGAGAGCAGGTACAGGCAGGAACAGGCCCTGGGGGACATAATAAAGGCTCTCCCTGGGGACCTGCACAGGCGTGTGGGGTGCAGGATGGCCTTCGGGTGAGCCAGCGGGCACCCCAGCATCAGACAGGCTCCCCCCAGCCAGCTGCACGGGTGGGCAGCCCCCTCCCAGGGCAGGGTCTCTGTGGAGGGAGAAGCAGCTGACTTCCCCCCCAAATTTTCAAGGCAAGGCTGCAAGACGAGCTCAAGCTGCAGACCCACGGTCCTCACTTCCCCAAATGCTATCGTGGGCGCGCTGCACCCCCTCCAGCATGTGAGGGTCCCGCGGCTGCGGGGGGAGGCACGCAGGTGCTCTGGTCCGTGCTGCACCGAGCAGGTATGGTCTGGGATCAGGTTTGGCCCCTTCCCTCCGTTGCTGAAGGGCCTGGGCTGTGGCCGATCCAGCCTCGGGTGGGAGTGTCTGGAAGAGCAAGCAGGAGGGTGCAGGCGTGGGCCATCACCGGTCAGCTTGTAGCCGGCAGAGTGACTCATTCCCCACGTCCCTTCCTCTTCCACAGGTCAGGGGAGCCGCTCACACGCCGCAGCCTGGAGATGCCCCCGACCAGCGGGTGTCCATGGAGCCCCGCCTGCCGTCCCAGCCCCAGCTGTGCACCGCAGGTCCAGCCACACCCTAGGGAGAAAGCGATGTCCTCACCTTCGAGGGGCCTCCTGGGGGGCCTGTGGTTCTCCAAGTCGGGGGCCGAGTCGGGGTTCTCCTGTCTGTGGGAGGCTCCACTTTGGGCTGTTGGGCTATTTCTGGACGAAGACCCAGAGTCAGTGCTTTCACAGACAGCTCCTTTCCTGGTGGGAGCTCTTTGTAAGAGCCAGCTTCCACGTAGGGGGACCCCACCGGCACTGTGGCATGTCGGCTCAGCTTGTGTGTGTCCGTGGGCAGCGAAGGACGGCGTCCCTGCCACGTGTCCCCCACGAGTGTGCGTGGGCAGCTAGTGCTGGTGATCGCTGCAGACAGGACCGTCTCCATGACAGAGGCAGCTGACTCTTCAAAATCAGCAGGTCGGGGGCATGGTGCCAGGTCCCAGAGCCAGGACGTGGGTGCGTCCACACAGGGCGTGCCGGGGCACGGAGGCAGGAGGCTGTCTCACAGCTGCTCCATTCCTGGGCTCTGCCGTCCTGCCTGTGGGGTGGGCACATTGCTGCTTTGTTCTGCTTGGAGCACAGGCTTCTGGGCGCTGCCCCTGAGGGGTCTACGAGGGCCCTGCCCCTGAGGGGTCTATGAGGGCGCCCGACTGAGCCCGGCTGGCTGGCTGCTTGGAGACTCGTAGCTGAGACTCTGGGCTTCCAGGTGTGGCTTCATCTGAGGGGGTGTTTAGAGGAACCGGAAGACCCCTGAGCACAGGGCAGGATGGGGCTGAGTCTGGGGGCCCTGCTGGGGGGGGGGCGAGGAGGCGGGGTGTGACCAGCCCGTGCAAGAAGCCCAAGAAGATTTGCCTGAAAGTGTCCGTTCCTCGAGCCAGGAGCGTCGTTGTCTCACTGTGACCATGAGCCTACAAGGAAGTCCAGAGCCTGGATCTCGGTGTCTGTTGGTCCATCAGCTTCCAGCGTCTCCACATGACCACCGGCACAGGTGCTGGCCGTCAGCCCAGTGTCCTCGAGGACACACGGGACCCCATATGCACTGACTGTTGTCCCCCACAGGCCCGGGCCGAACGGCACCCATGTCAGCGCAGCGGGGTGGGTCTGCTCCCCGCGGAGACCACCCCCCTTGCTAAGCAGCAGACCGCCATCCTGGGGCCCCCTGACTTCTCCCATCCCATGGAGCCTCCGGGGACAAGGGGAGCTCAGAGACTGGGTTCACGCGGGAGGGACAAGGAGCCGCCAGCTCCCCCCCCTGCTTGTGCGCGAAGACGGCTGGGAGTTAAGCGCGAGCATTTCGGTTCCTTCTCCAGAGCCGGTGTCAGGTGTCGTGTCACTGTGCAGCCCTGCTGGGGGTGACTCACTCTGCCCACCAGATTTCTCAAAAACCCATCGCTTTCTGGGGGTGGGACTTCCCTCTGGCACTTCGACTCAAAGGAACAAGAAGGACTGGGGTCAGCGCAGAGCAGACTCTGTCCCTCCGTCCCATGGGTCTGCCCGGCCGCCTCGCCTTGGTGCCCCAGCCAAGCAGGGCGGGTGGGCATTGGGGGTCACCCTCCTGTCCCCTGCAGCCCTGTCCTTGAGCAAGTCCCCAAAACTCACGCCCACGGCTGGTGCCCTGATAGCTTTACTCCAGCTGAGCATGAACGTGACACTCAGAGAAGTGATTTCTGAGACAAAGCTGAGTTTTGAAAGATTATAATTTAGGAAACTCTGGTCCATCTGTTGGGCTCCCCATTTTAGAGCTCGGCATTTTATTTCCGCATATGAAAACACCCATAGGCGCTCCACTTTCATTGTTTTGTGTTAAACTAGAAACTTAGTCATAACATGGTAATCACGACCACAGCAGTGTTGGAGTTTGCAAAGCGTTTTACAGAATTACCTCGTTGGCGACCCCGGCAGAGCCGGGGGAGGGGTTTTCACACAGTTTCCGTGCAAGGGAGCGATGCGAGCTGGAGATTCTCCAGAAGACAGTCCCGCCTGGAGCACCCTGTAGGTGGCCTGCTGGTTGCCACCCCCCAAAAGGCTTGGCAGGGGAAAGGGGTCTCCTCGGCTGGCGGGACCCCCACCGGACCTCTCCGTTTTCCTTCTGGTTTCTTTGACAGTGAGGACGTGGCTCTGAACGTGGGCTGTAGGTACCGCGTTCCCAGCACCTGCGAGCCCGCTGGGGCTCAGCGCCTCTCGGTCCCGTCACCGCCTGTGTGGGGGCGGCCCTGCCGCTGGATGGCGGTGCGGCTGCCCAGGCGTTGCCGACACACACCCCAGTGCGGTCGGTTTGGCGTGATCCCAGGGCCTGTTCCGGCTGCTGGTCTGCAGCTGTCCCGTCGCCGCGAAGAGCAGCCTGCCGTGGGGCGGCCGCGGGGGACAGGAGGCCCTGGGGAGGCGCAGCGTGGGGGACAGTCGAGCATCCCTGAACCATCCAAACTTGAAGAGCGAACCTCTTACTCGAGAACCGTTTTGCATTTACAGAGAGTGACAGTGGAGAGTCCCCAGGGACCACCCCACCCCACTTTTAGTGACGTCACTGCGTTGCTGTGGGATGTTGGTCACAACTGCAGAGCCAAGAGCGATACATTATGGTGACTTGTTTCAGATTTCCTCAGTTTCCCCCTGGTGTCTGTCCTCTGCCCCAGCATCCCGCCCAGGGTCCCGCGTGACATTCAGGCTCCTCTGGGCTATGGCGCTTTCTCAGACTTTCCTTGTTTTTGGTGACCTTGACCATTTTAAGGAGGACGGGATAGGTGTTTTGGAGAATGCCCCTCCATTGGGACGGGTCTGGTGGGTGGTGAGTTTTGGGAGGAAGACCGTGGAGGACAAGTCACAGTCCTCTGGCCGAGGTGTGTTTGGGGCTTCTCCGGTCTCCGTCCCTGTGCGCAGCCCACACGCAGGAGAGGGAGCTGTGCTGCCCCGAGCACAGAGCGGTGTCTCTGGTCACCGGGGTCCTCTGTCCCGGAAGCTGCTTTCTCCTCCTGTGTGTTGATCGACCCGATTGCTGACGTCCATGTGGACTCCAGGAGAGCTCCTGTAGGCTTTGGGTTAGGACCTGGTGCCCCGTGGTTGTTGCCGCTCACGCTGTTCCCGTGGCAGGCACAGTGGACCGAGGTGTGGCTGCTGGGAGCCCGGAGCCCTGTCGGGCGCCGCAGAGACGCTCAGACTCCGCGTGTTGTGGTCGCAGTCTGGCTCCGTCTCTGGGCTCTGTCCTGGGTCTGCAGAGTCTCCGTCTTCTCTTTCTTCTGGTCTGTGTTATTTTGTGTTGCATGAGCATGTCTCCACAGCCAACCGGTTCTCTCCGGAAGCACGCTTACTGCCCTCCCGTCCCTCCCGTCCCTCCTGCCCAGTAACTGACCGCAGCCGTGTCTGTGGGCCCAGGAGTAGCTCATCAGAAATGGGCCTGCAGAAACCTGCCGGGTGTAGGGTGGCTCCCCACCCGGCTCCACATCCGTGGTCTGTCGCCTGCAGTGCCACGGGGGCCGGAGGGACGGTGCATCTTCGAAGGCCCTGTGAGGTCAGGGACCCGCTTGGCCCCGGGCGCCGGGCGGGGTCAGACTGCCGTCTTGTTTACGGGCTCTGGAGAGACGTGCTCCTGGCTGTCTCAGTGCAGCGCCTAGGAGAGGGCCGTCTGGTCCCGTCCTGCCTCGGGTCCTGCTGACCCCTTGTTCCCACTGTACTTTGTGCTAAGTGTCATGCACACCCCAGTTGGACGCACGTCCCAGGAGGAGCCGTCCCATCACAGGGGAGGCTGCCAGGTGAGGTTGGGGGCCTGGATGGGGAGGAATGGGGAGAGTTACAGATGGCGTCCTCCGTACCCTGTCCATACCGGCAAACGCACCCGCTCCTAAAACCTCCTTGTGATCCGCAAACCAACACTTGGTGGTCTTTCATGGACATTTTTGGAGGTGCCAGAGTGGTGGAAACCTGGGGTCTGGCCTTCCTGTCTCAGCTCCTGCTACAGACACGTGGCCTTTTCAGTTGACCAAGAGCCCCAGTTTTTGCATTTTTGTGCTTTTGGTTGGTGACTTTGCTGTTTAAATGCCGCTGCGTGTGGAGCTGAAGTGCCCCGAGGTGACCCCAAGCGCAGGGCGGCTGCGGTGCACCCCCACAGAAAGCACGTGTTTCGTACGCTTCTTCTGGGGTGATTACGTGCTGCTGCCCGGAGTCCGGTGTTGCGTGGACACCGGCCGCCCGGGAGGTGCTGTTAAGCAGAAACACACAAAACAAGGTCGGGCATCGACCAGATGGGGGAAACGTTGCCGTCAGAGGCTCACAGGAAGCGGCCCTGTGTTTCCTCCAGGAGCAATGGCTGCGTATCCATTAATTCAGGGTTTGGGGGGCGTAAGGGTGCAGGCATGCTGCAGATCTCGAGAACGGGCCGTCTGGCTCAGTGGAGGCAAGAACAGAGATTTTTAAATGGATCGAAGTTCCCTCCAACCACAAAACCACTCGAATGATTGAGGTGAGCACCAGTGTCTAAAGAAGACAAAACACGGTGTTAGCTGGCTGCTCGTGGGTCTGACCTTCCCCAGGAGGGGGCCAGGACCCCCACCCGCCCCAGGGACCTGCATTTCAGTGCCTTGGACACTCGGAAAACCCCACTCCTTCCAAGACACATTGGTGGCCACTCCTTTATCCTGAGATCCGTGAGGAACGGAGATGGGGCAGAGAGCACAGGCGACCGGGGTGCACCCCCAGGAGAAGCCTGGCCCCCCTGGGCAAGGAGGGGCCGTCAGAAGGCTGGGGCATTAGGGGCCAGGAGGCCAGCTGAAGCCTCAGACATAAGAGCAGTTTCACTCCTGCCTGGTTTGCAGCCCAGCTCCTACTCCGCCCCCCCACGGGGCATTCTCAGGATGGAAGCGGGATGACCTGTGAAGATACACGTC
Organism: Ursus arctos; assembly: GCF_023065955.2. NCBI lineage: Eukaryota > Metazoa > Chordata > Mammalia > Carnivora > Ursidae > Ursus > Ursus arctos. The sequence goes on from NW_026622819.1 coordinate 1,101,153, forward strand.
AGCGTGATGGTTAATTTAAGGGTCAACTTGACGGGATCGTGGGGTGGCCAGAGATTTGGCCAAACATTATCCTGGATGTGTCTTTGAGGCAGTTTCTGGAGGAGGTTAGCATTTGATCCTGGACTCCGGGAGGCAGACGGTCCTCCCCATCTGGATGGCGTCTTCCAATCAGGGGAGGGTCTGCACCTGGCAGGCCCCGCCGGGCACGGGCTCACTTTCTCCATTTCTCACTCACCGCCACGTTGGCAGCTGGATGGCAGGACTCGGGTTGTGTACCTGGCACAGTGCCCGGCCTGTAGTAAGAGAAGCCAATCTGCTGAATGAGTCTGACTGGAGATAAGGAACGATTCAGACATGCCTTCTACGTACGGTGGATGCTTGCTGGGAGTTACACTGAAACTTCGCTGTTGGGGCTTACTGGGGACCTGGCTTTAGTTAATGAAGAGTCTGAATTAGAGATTCTCTTTAAAAAACACAGGCTAGTTTCATCACATTAAGGAACAGATGGCAACAAAAAAAATCAATAACTAAGTGCTTCCAAGAAGAATTCCTGCCAGGTCAGTTCTGATGAATAGATATGTTGGTCATTTATTTTATCATAGAAATTATTCACTCACAAACACAAGCTTTAAAAATCAGAATGGTTTGCTCACTCCACACTGTGATTGATTCCAACACTTACTTCGCGGGGCGTTTAACTCTATTGCTCTCAAGGACAGGCTGGGACCAGCAGCGTCTGAGAGATGAAGAGTCCCGGTCCCACTGGCTGTCTGTGTTCTACTGCTGGTGGTGTCGGGGGGTCTGCCTTGCAAACAATCACCCCCAGGCCGTTTTTAGGGCCCTGACACCTGGGAGTTGCTGCTTGAGCCCATCTCCTGGTGGAATTGTGAGCATTTGAGCACAAGGGTTTTGCAGAAGGTTTATGGTGGGTGACAGGGATGAAAGTATGAGGCTGGGAGGGGCTGCCAGGCAGGGAGCACTGCTGAGCACACCCGGGGATCTGGTTGACCCACTCGAGGGAGACATCAGCTGTCAGAATCCAACGGGCCCCCTGACTTCGTCTCTGGCCACAGCAGAAGCTGCATCTCCAATGACCCCCCACGGGCACCTGCGAGACCACTCACACCTCCGTGATCTGCTGTGAATGGCGACTCACCCACCTCCTGTCTCGTGGCCCCTCCAGGCCTTGCAGCATTGCTGGGGTCCTCCACTGCCTGTACAGAGCCGGGGACAGCTACTGCCCGCTGTGTCATAGACACGGTGTGACCATGTGCTCATGTGCCTGCTGACATCTCTGGAGCTGTGCTTCCCCAGAACCTCTGTGGCCTAGGGCTCATCCCCATCTTCTCCTGGTTTACAGACAGTTGCTGGGTAGAGGAGAGCCTGCCTGTGCCGTCTGGGGCCCGCCTCCCAGCCCTGCCTGTCCCCACCCGTCGCCCAGTGGGGGTGGCTTTCCTTCTTCCTTCACGTTCCCTCTTCTCCATATTCATTTGGTGTCCTTTTGGGTGAAGATGTTGTTAACCAAACCACAGTGAGATAATAAGGGGCTCTCGTGCTTTGGAAGTATTGATGAGACAGGCAAATGGAAAGGCACAAGGAACTAAAATTGACATGACTTTTCAAGGCCCATTATGGAGCCGCCTCTGTGCGCGGCAGTTCAGATAACCACAGGCTAACGGAAGTGAAACAGGATGACGAAAGCATTGCTTAATCCAAAAGAAGGAAAGTAAAGAGAAAATAAAGCAACAGAGAGCAGGTGTTAGAACAACGGAAATCAGAGCAGAAGAGTGGGTTGAAACTGAATTATGTCAGTCATTCTGTTTTACATTAATGTAAGTTGAATTAACACTAGGAGTACTGGGCTTGAAAAGGTTATAAGAGAATAGAAATAAGTTGTACCATGTAAACTTTAACCAAAGAAAGCAGGTTAGCTGAGATAATATCAGGTTCAGTGGGCGTGGACGTGAGCAAGAGCTCTGGAAACAAAGAGGGACGATTCGCCAAGACAAGGACTCCATCCAGGGATGACTGAATAGTTTTGAACTTGATGCATCTAACAGCTCAGAAATATGTGAGGCAGAAATCAACAAAACCAAACTAAAGAGTCAAATCCACAATCATAGTTGGATATTTGAATACACCTTTCCCAGTAATGGAGAACAATCAGAATAACTCAATTATCAAAATATGTCTAGTTGATGTCTGTGGGGTATCTCTCGCCAGCTTGTGGGATATATACTCTTGTTAAGTGGCTTTATTAACACTGATCATAGGCTGGCCCGTAAAACAAGTTTCAGTATATTTTAAAAATTGAAATAACAAAACATTCTCTGACTACAAGAGAATTAAGCTAAAAATCAATAGCAAAAACTCACCTCAAGAAACAACTCTCCAGATGTGTGGAAGTCAAGAGATACTCTTGCAAATAACGTTTGCATCAGAGAAGAAATAAAAATTTAAAATGATTGAACTTTAAAAGTATTTGGAACTGAATGATGCAGAAAATAACAAAATTGCGGTTCACCTAATGCCACACTTCGAGGAAAATTTATAGCCTTAAATGCATTAGGAAACAAGAGTGTTTGGAAGTAATAATCCAAGGATCTTTCTGGAAAAGTTAGAAAACAGAAAACAAATTCAAAATAAGCAGAAGGAAGTGAGCAATAAAACAAGACGGAAGTCAATGAAATCAAAGGCCCGGGCACCGTTCAACATTGAGAAACCCAATTAACCAAACTAATGCAAGAAGAAAAAGAAAACAGGGATGGCCTGTCTCTATTAAAGAAGCCTGATCTACACTTTGAAAGGAAATGTCACACCCACGGGAGCTCACTGCTGTCGTCCACCAAATGCTTAGGAAAGAAATAGCGCAAACAGTAAACAACTTCTCTCGGAGAACAGGAAAGGAGGAACAACTTCCCAGTTTTTTTTTTTTGCCACTCACACAACCTTGCTAACAAAATCTCATGAAAATATGAGAGGAAAACCACAGACCAATTTTTCTCATGAACCAAGATGCAAAAAAACTTAGGAAACGTGGAAGAACTTTAAACGCGCATTACTAAGTGAAAGAAGGTGGTCTGAAGGGGCTGCGTGCTGTGTGATTCCAACCCTAGGCATTCTGAGAAAGGCAAAATGGTGGACACGGTAGAAAGATCAGCGGTGGCCAGGGGTCAGGGGATGGAGGCATGAAAAGGCAGAAAATGTAGGATTTTTAAGGCAATGAAAATACTCTGTGTAATAGCACGGTGGTGGATACGTGTCGTTCCACGTTTGTCCAAACCCACACCGTGTGCGACATGAAGAACCCTAATACACACGGCAGAGCGTGGTTAGCTGTAAAGGGCCTGGATTGGCTCATGCATCGTAACAATGAACCACATTCACGCAAGATGTTAGTAATACGGGAAACGGGCTGGTGGAGGTAGGGGAGAGGAGGGTGTGTATGGGAACACTGCATACTTTCTGCTCAGTTTTTCTGTGGACCTAAATATGTTTTAAAAAAGAAAATCTATAAATTATTTTAAAATCTGTTGTATTTCTATGTATTAGCCACAATTAGAAGAAGTTTTTAAATGCTTACACACCCACCAAAAAATAATAAAATAACCGAGAACAAAATCAGATCAAAGATGTATGGAGTCTCTTCAAAAATTTACACAACATTATTCAGAGAAAATGTAGAAGTCCTAAAGGGTGGATATACCATGGTCATGGATGGGACGCCTCGTATTTAAAGACGTTAATTCTCTCCAAGGTGCAGTCCAGATGGGAATCTCAGCAGGTTGCCTGTGTGTGTGGACATTGAGAAACCATTTCTAAAATGTCTAGGGAAATACAAGGAGTCAGTAATAGACAATATAACCTTGAGGAAGGACAAAGTAGGAGCAGTGCTGATACTGGAAATGGGACTTATTTTGAAGCTGCAACAAGGACCATTGTGGGCTCTTGAAGGAAAGTGGGAAGAAACAGGGGCTGCAGAAACAAATGTGCACATAGAGACACTTGACTTACACCCACACGGTGCTCAGCCCCAGGTGTGCACTGGGCACAGTGTGTACGTGCGTTCACCAAAACACGGGAGTCGGGACACTCACAGCCTCAACCTGGAGCCTCCCCAAGTGCCGTTGGTAACCGGGCGGGTACACGGAGGTGGTGTGTTTGCACAGCAGAACCCAATAAACGTTAATGATAAGCCTGCAGACATGCACGGCTGCAGGGAAGACCCTCCGAAGCGAGGGGCGGCATCGGGAGGAAGGGCCGCGGGTGCGCCCCAAGCTCTGCCGTGTGCTTGGCGGAGCTCAGCGGTGGTGTCGAGGGGGGACACGGTCCCTGCGGGGGCCGGGGAACAGCTGCACGGGGGTGAGGGGTGCTGTCAGCGTTCTGGTTCTGACCTGAGTTCTGGTTACGTTGGTAAGGACACAAATGGCCACTATTTGTCACATGTCATAAAGGTTTTCTTAAAAATGCAATATTTTAAAAACAGTTGCACTTCCATGCCCTCCTACCACCTAATAAGCATTTCGAAACCTGCCATTACTTTAAAATCGCTGTGATTTCAAAGTACTCTGGGTGGAAGTGAACCTGTTTCAATCGATAGCATTATTTGCTAAGCTCTGAATCAATATTGTCTCTCTGCTTGAACAAGCTCCCGGGTGTCGGGGGCAGATCGGTTGATGAGGTTGCGCGTGGCAAACACCTGCTCCCACGTGACATGGGGACCACGTTTGCCCAAACAGCGGCCCCTCCGTGGGACCCACGGGGAGCCGGGAGGGCGTGACGGTGAGACCTGTCCGTGGCCCCAACCTGCAGCAAACCTTTGTGAGTTTTTGACAACTTCACCTCCATTTTCTGCAGAACACAACCCAGAGTTTCTGAAAATACAGCCAAATTGTTTTATCTTTTGAACACTTCTTCATCCGGCTGAGTGCGGTCACACAGGCTCCCGCGCATAACCACGGGACGGGCGGGCACAAGAGGCCAGTTGTATTCTTTCCCCAGTTTTTAGTTATTCAGTCATAACAAGACGTTCAAAGTGGACAGCACAGGACAAAGCTGTGTGTGCACACAGGTCCTGTCCTGACGATGGGGCAGACTCCTCACCAGCGGCTCATCCCTGGACCCGTGCAGGTGGCTGTGGGATCTTCGCCCTATCGATAACCTGGCCAGAGAGAAAGAAGGAGCCCTCGGCTCCCTTGGGATGCCCTGTCTCTCAAATACCAGGGACTGTTCCCTCTCTTGAACCGTCAGCATGGTCTGCCCTCCCTCTCCTCCAGGCTTCATCCCCCGGGTTGCCTCCTCTGTGGACATGTCAGCCTTGGCCACGAGGCCTGGAGATCCATGAAGGCAGAGTTTTGGCCAGGGTGGGGGCCCAGGAGGTGACGGATGGAAGAAATGGAGGGAGAAAGGGACGGAAGGAGACTCTGTCCCAGGACGGGTCCTGTGGGGATTCAGTGGCATTGAATGTTTCATTTAGACCTGGCTGATCTTTGCACAGAAGGGGCCAGACTCTGGGTTAGCCCCAGTGAGCATGGGCGTTAGCTGCCCACGGAGGGTGTTTGGGCACTGGTGGCCGCCTCCAGCTGCTTCCCCCAGCCAGGCCCGTGTTTCCGGCCAGACCTCGGCCCCGGCTCTGCTTTCCCCCTGGACATGATCCTAGGTCCAGGCTTTCGCCACTGCATCTGGCCTGCTCCTGCCAAAACCCGGAGGGCGTGGGCACTGCTGGCAATGGGGTTAGGAGCAGGCCAGTGCTGGCCAGTGTCCTGAGGTCGGGGCAGTTCCCGGCCCTTGAGCTCTGTCTCAATACGGGATTGGCTCTGTTTGGGAGAAAGGATGGGGCCATGGCCATGTCTGCTCTTTTCTGTAATGGTTCCACGAGGATAATTCCAGCGTAACAGAGGGTAGGAAAGTGGGGGTGCTGGGTACCAGGAAGCCACTATCTACATTTTAAATTTAATTCCAAGTGCCCAAGAGAATGTTCACCCCCAGCAACACTGAGAGGAGAGCCTGTAGCTGGAACCGCGAGTACTCGCTTCAGCTGCAGTGTGGAAAACTAGATGGAGCAAGAGCTTATAGAAACAACACCTGCTGGATGGCCCTGACTTGGCTGCTGGGGCAGCTCAGGTCAGGCAGGGACCTGCCCCTTCATTCTGTGGCCTTGTCATCCTCAACTGGCCGGTTGGCTCCGTGTTCAAGATGCAGCCCACATGTCCCTCCAGAAACCAGCCAATAAAAAGGAAGAAGGTGCATCCCCCTTCCTAAGGACACTCGCCTGGAGACACACATTCTTCCTTTCTGTCTCGAGCCCCTGCCCGGGACCCAGCCCCGTGGCCGAGTACATGCAAGGAGGCTAGGACATGAACTTGTCCAACTAAACATTGGGATTCTTTTGTAGGGGACAAGGAGGGACGCACGTTGCTGGACAATTGGGGGTTTGCCACAGATCCATTCTCCCCTGCGTCCAAGAGAAGACCCAATGATTGCAATCTGAGCTATGAAAAATTGAGCATTTCCATTCATGAACGTTGTATAGCTGTCCAGTTATTTAAGTGCTCATGTCTTAGAACTTAGTTTTTCTGTCATGTTTCACTGATACACAGAAAAAACAAAATTCATGAACTGAAACCAAAGGGACCAGAAGGTGACTCCTGTTTTATGAATGAGGGAGGATGTGGCTAGGTGACAGGTGCCGTGTAGCCGCTGCTCACTTCAGAGAGGACGGACATCCACGCTATCCATGCTGCTGGCTGCCACCTGTCCTCTGTGACTTGGGGCTGGCCAGGGTCTCGTCTTCCTGGCTCACACTTGTCACACACAGGTGTGTTTCTACTTCCAAGGCCTCAAGGTGGCCATTTGGGCAATGCCCAGAGACACACATCGACAGGGACACGAGCTTTATGAATTTCGTAATAAAAGAAAAGCAAACACTAGGGATATGTGAAACAAGAACCACAGATGAGAACATATTGTCTGAAGATCAGCTCTTCCCCTCCACGGATTACCTCCCACCTCTGTGGGGAGCCTGCTGGTAGGACCTCGACATTTGGAGCAGACGTTTGTCATTTGCCTCTTGTGATTGCGTAGCCCAGCCCTGAGGGCTCATGGCACAGGTGTCCCCAGGTGGAAACCAGGACGGCAGAGGCTTGCTCTGCACATCCTGGTGGCCTGGGATTCCTGGACCCCACTGCTTGGTTCCTGTGGGTCAGAGGTCAGTGGAGGTCAGACAGGAGATCCAATAAAGGTAACACCTGGCCAGCCAGGGAAGGACCCAGTGGTGGCCGGGCGCGTCGGCTCCCTAGAGACCCTATGCCCTCGTTAGCTGCCTTCCTGCTGCATGGCTGGGGTCCCACAGGTGAGGGGTCCTGGAGTTGTCATATTTTTGTGGCTTTTATTCCTTACATTCACGATGTACCCCTCCCTGTGCCCTGCCAGGTCACCTGCGGTCTGGACCCCATGTGCACCAAGTCCAGGAAGCCCCCACCCAGGGGCTCCTGCCACGAAGCGTCCTGCGTGGCTTGGGGCTTTCCAGGCCTCAGGTCCTGGGCCCCACACACACCAAGATCTGGGTGCAGAGCAGAACCCATTTCAGGGAAGGTGGCCAGGTCACTGGGGGATCCAGCGGCTAAGGCAGGACCCCTGTCCAAGCTGCTTCTGGATCCAGTCCTTGGCTGGCTTCTGGCCTCCCTGTCCTCATGCACAGCTAAACCTCACTGTCCAGCCTTCCCGGAAACTGGTGGCTGATGTCCTTCCAACGGTTCCAGGCTTCTGAGTCTGGGCTGAGTCGTCCTTCTGCGGCTCACAGCTGGCAGCTGACAGGCACAGCTGTCATGAAACCTTGCACACCCTCACTGTGGTGGGCTGTGAACCGCTGCCACGTCCACGTCCTGATGCCTGGAAACTGTGAAGGTGACCTTTCTTTAAATAGATTCAGCAGATGTGATTAGTTAGGGATCTTGAGAGAGGAGATTATCCTGGATTACCCCGTTGGCCCTAAATCCATCCCGAGAGCCCTCATGAGAGGGAGGCAGAGGAGATCAGCTGCACCCACGGGGGAGGCCACGTGACGACGGAGGCAGGGACCAGAGGGACGTGGCCACAGCCCAGGGACGCCTGGGGCACCAGGAGCTGGAAGAGGCAGCAAGGACCCTCCCGGACCCTCTGGGGGGATCGGGATCTCGACGTCAGAACTCTGGCCTCCAGGCTGGGAGAAGACGCATCTCTGTGGCGTGGGTGGTTCTGGCTCAGGGTGTCTGTGGTGGAGGCCGGATGCCAGCTGGGCTGGAAGAGGGGGTGGGGATGGGAGCAGCCGAGGGCTCCCCAAACGCCCGTGCAGGCGTCCGCACTCCTCCCGGGCTGGCTTCCTCGGTGCCCCCGGTCGCTGGTCCGCACATTTGTCCAGGATCTCGCAGGCCGTGTGCTTTTCCACTTGTAGGTCGTACTGAAGCGTGCTGACGTCCAGACGGTCACGCGCATGGATCATCAGTGCTCCGCTCGCTTCCTGGCCACACGTGGGCCTGCGCGGTCACCCCCGGGCTCCCTGCCTCACCGCAGCAAGCAACACCCTGCTGTCGTACTGGCTCACACTGGGTCAGCCTGCCGGCCGGTGGGCTCACACACACACGCACATGGCACGTAGTCAGCCTCCCTGGGGCCACCTAGTCCTTGCCTCCTGCCGTTCACGCCCGCGGGACCCTCCCACACGGAGCAGGGCAACCTCTGTGGCCAGTGTGGGGATGGCTTGGCAGCCCCCCGGGGGGGGGTCTCCACGGTGGGGAACCGAAGCCCCCGCCCCCAGAGCCCGCGGGTGCGCTCTCCCGGAGCAGGTCTGCTGGCCCTGTCTGGCCTTTGGACGACCACGGCCCTGACCAGCACCTGCCCTGCAGCCTTGCGAGGGACACCGAGCCAACACCCCCAAGGCAGGTCACCGGAATTCCTGACCCACAGAAACCTTGTGAGATAATTAATGTTTATTGCTGTTTTGAGCCACTTTGGGGCAGTTAACTAACAGTCAGGAGCACGGTCTCAACGTGCCATCTGTGTGATGCGTGAGGCGGCTGCTGTCCATACTTCTCCTTGCTGTCCGCCTTCCGCTGCCCTCCTGGGCTGCGTTCAGGGTTTGGCTGTCACGGGCGACGCTGCTACGGACATTCTGCTGTAGCCTTCCTCCTTCTTGGCTGAGCACCTAGGGGGGAACGGATGGGCTCCCCGTCAGGGACAAAGAAGCAAGCAGCTCACCCCCCAAAGCGGACGCACCGCGTGACGCTCCCACCACCGGCGAGAGTTCTCATGCACATGCGGTGTTGCCCGTCTTGAGCTGTGGCCATTCTGTGGGCCGTGTGTAGCAGGACTGTGCTGGGGAGGAGGCGGGTTCCACGGGCAGCAGACGGGCAGCCTCTGGCGGCAGCGATGCCCCAGCAGGGCCGCCACGGGGCTCCTGCTACTTTTACCCTGAAATTCCCCGCTGGGAGGATGTGGGACAGGAAACAGTGTAGAGTCGTGGGCTGGGGGCCGTGGGGGGTTGGCTCAGCAGGTGCTCGGTGGGCAGGCGGGGTGTGACATCGGACCATGGCGGGTGAGGAGCGGGGCACTGTGAGAACTCAGGGCCGAGGACACGGCCGTTCCCCTGCGAGGCTGGCTGCGGGCGCCGCACGGAGGGGGCGGGCGTGAGGAGAACAGGGCACCGGGGCCCGGGGCTTCCTTAGTTCCTAGCAGCCCAGGGACACTTCGTGACGGGGTCCTCCGCACGGATCCGCCCGTGGAAGACACAGTTGTCTCCAAGGGAGGAGAAGAAACATGGCGTTTTAGTGAGACTGTAATAGCAACAAAATTATGTTCTGAATTACCTAAAGATCGTTTCCCTGATTACTGGGACTCATTCAGTAACTATCACGTACACAAAACAAAAGGAAGACTTGTACCGAGCTGTTCCTGCAGCATTTGAGGTGCCTGTGGTTTAGCGAGCGCCGGGCGTGCGACGTGATGCTTGGCTACGATCTCACTGAGGGGCTCGGCGAGTGCTCGAGAGTTTCCTGGTTACAAAATTTGGCCATGAGCGTCTTCCTGTGTGAACCCGGTGGCACTTGTGATCGTTTCTACAGTAAAGCGGCAGAAGGAATGACGAGTCAGAGCACGCTAACATTCGGGGCTTCTGGAACGGGCGAGTTTTACAAATCACGGTCTATTTCAGATGGAGACCGTTGGACCCGGGGGCTTCTTCAAGGTGATGTCCCAGCCGGTAGAACTTCCCGTCACCATCAGCCGAGCCCCATGTGTGCGGGGCCACCGACGTACCGATCCAGGGAGCAAGTGGACAATAATGAGGCCGGAAGGTTCCGAAGCCTCATCTTTGCAGAGGGCGCTGTGTGATTCTCCAGCAGACTCACTTTCAGGGCCGAGAGCAGTTGTGTCTGTGGCGGGAGGCGTTGGTGCCACGGCCTGACATTTTCACCTGCCCTCCCACTCGTTCGCCCCAAGCATCAGCCGTGGTCAGCTTAAGACATAGATGCAATCAGACTAAGTGGCTAGCTCAAGGCCATTCACGCGTTTTGCCTACGACTCTTCAGGGCATTGGAAACTTACAAGGCGTTTTAATGTGGATTCAAAGCCCAGCATTCTCTCTGCCAGACAAGGATGCCCTCTGTCCCCTGATGCTCCGACCCTACTCCTCTGGTCCCCAACACTCTCTGGCTCTTCACGAATGTCTGATTTTTCTAAGTAACAAGTATTCACAGTAATTTGGAACCAAACAGTGGCTGTTTGCGACTCCGGTCAGCAGACCTCATCCAGAGTGGCGTGATGCTTTCCTGTAGAATGGGTTAGTTTTCAAGGAGAGAGAGCATTCTGTTCTGATGGTCCCTGTTGTGAGTCACCAGGCAGGAAGCAGGCGGCAGGTGACAGAAAGCAGCGTGGACAGGATGTGAGGGCCGCAGCCCCTGTCATCCCTGGAAGGTGAGGCCTGAGCCGGGGCCCTGGTGGTGACCCTACAGGCCCCAAATGTCCCTCCGAGAGACAGGCTGTCCTGTCTTCCTAGGGCTGTCCTGGTTTTCGCATGAAGTCCTGCGTTCCGGGACCGCTCCCCGTCCGGTGCAGTGGGATGGTGGGTCCTGCTAGCTCAGAGCCAGCCCCCTGTCTCAGGGGGAGAAAAGCATTGCCTCCTCTGTCGTTGGGACCGCCGTGCTGGTGCTCAGCAGCGTCCAGGGTGGTCAAGTTGAGGTGAAGGCCAGTCTCCAAGAAGCCTTAGAAGGCAAAATTCTGGAACCAGAGTTGAGTGGCTTTTAATCAGCCTGAAACCAAGAGGGAGTCACTCGCTGTGTCAAATACTCTGAAACCCAAGTGGCCTCATTTGGGGGACAGGAAGGATGCTCTTCCTTGCCTGGAGGGGTCATGCTGGCTACAGGGTAGGTCTTTCTCAGGGCAAGACCCCGCATCCCCCTGTTCTGTCCCCAGATCTTTGCAAAGGGGAGAAACACAGCCTTTCTTGACCCCACGCGGGGCAGTGGTGTGTGGATGCCCACGTTCTCCCAGGCTACTCTGTCCACGGGATGTGGCCCCCAACACATGTGACCCAGACAGCAGGTATCACAGCTCTGCTGACGGACGATTCCAGACACACTTCTCACCCCAAAGCTCTGTATTATAGAGACATCACTATTGATCTGATGTTTACAGACTCTAGGCAATCAACGTGTGATATTAAACTGTCACAAGAGACACCTGCATCCCCCACCCCCGAAAATTCACACCTGCAACGTGTCTTAGAGAACAGAATAAGTAGACAGAAGTCAGACAGCAGACCCCTCGGCAGGCCGCCTGCCTCTGAAAGGACCTACATTGTCCTGGACTCGAATTTTCTTCCTAAAACCTTGCAGATACAATGTTGGGTTAAAGTCAGACATAACCGGGCTCACGTGGAGACGGGCAAATGTGAATAGAGAGCGAGAACAGCAACCAAACGTCCACATGTGCTTGGAACACAGGGGTTCCCGGGCACAGATCTCGAGGTGACGTTTGTGACATTGCTCAAGGATACAGAACACAAAAAAGGCGAGATGAAGACCCGCAGCAGAGAAACGAAACCACGACAGAAGAAATTCCAGAACAAAAAATCACAAGAAGCAAAATGTGTGGACTCAGCGGGTGTGTTCAGCACAGTTTCAACACAGCTGGGAAAACACTGATGAACGGACGCTGCCAGAGGGAGTCACAGAGAGAGGATGCACGGCGTCAAGTCACTGGGCTCCGTAAAGCGGGGGCGAGCGCCGGACCAGCGTTTGCAGAGAGGACTCCCAGGTTTGGGGAATGATGAGGGAGGTGCTGGCTCCTGGCTCTCTCGCACTTTCCACACGTCGTCAGCGCAGACACGTCCCCACGCTCCCCGCGCTGCTCAGACCCCAGCTTCCTGGTGGGACGTGGGAGGGTTGGGGAGGCCATGGGCGCCTACGAATCCATCCTTGTTTGTGCTGCCAGTGATGGCCGTGCTCTGAATGTGGGGGTGTCCCTGAAACTCAGAGTTTGAGACCGGGGATGCTTTCAGGACGTGGGGCTTTGGGAGGTGAGGGGGAGCCCTCGTGAGTGGGATGGGTGATTGGAGTCCTCGCAGGGGAGCCCCCACAGCGCCCATCGGCCCCTCTGCCACGAGGGTCCACAGCGAGAGCCTCACCCCGTGTGCGGGTGCCCTGATCTTGACGCCCAGCCCCCAGACCTGTGAGAAACCAGGCGTGTTGTCTATAGGTCTGCGGTGTTTGTGACCTCAGCCCAACAAGCTCTGTGTGCCTTGGGAACTGAGTGCCTCTGCTGTTTTCTGCCCGTGGCTCCTGCTTCGTCCACATGGAGGCTCTTCCACGAGGGGACCTCGCGTGGAGCCCTGTGCCCCGCGGGGCCTGAGCTGTGTCACCTGGTTTTCTTGCGTTAGGTCCGATCACGGCGACAGGAGACACCCAGGCTTGAGGCCTCGTGGGAGCTGTGCCCCTTGCACGTGGCCAGGGGCTCGCAGTGGGGAGACAGGGCTCCTCTGCTCCTCGCAGGTGGGTGTGTGGTGGGCCCACGTGGACATGGAGCGTGGACCCTCTTCTGTCTGGTGGGCATTCAAGGAGCCCAAGGTGAGCCCAGAGAGGTTCCTTTTTCCCCGGGACACGGGGCATCGTGGCTCTCGGGGCGCACTAGACAAGGGGACTTACAGCGATGCTCGGCTGGGTTCCTGACGACTTTACCAACAGCACAGTCTGTGCTTTTATCACGGAAACAGAGTGCTCACAGTAGCACCGGTGTGGGATCTACAGTGTGTGAGGCACGTGGGCGTCCCGGGCTGGGCGTGTCTTCCCCGGTGTCACCCTCACTGTCTCCTTCTCGCAGGGAAGCCGGCTCTGTGCTCCTGCAGCGGCTGTGGCTCTCAGGCCCCGCCTAGGTCGTCTGAAACCAAACCCACTCAGATTTCACCACCATCCTTTGGGCTTTGCTCTGACGCTCACCTGTCATGAGAAAATGATCCAAAGAGAGAGACATGCTCGGGTCACGGGGAAAGGCTCTGGGTTTCAGGGAGACTCGCTGGGCGCTCAGACGAGGTCTCCAAATGTGACCAGCTCATCGCTGTACACGAGGGACCATGCTGGCATTTTGGGTGGCGTTTAGCCGACTCTGGTCGCACCCACTGCACGCCAGTGGCCCCCATTCTCAGCTTGACAATACTGAAAGTCGCCACCTGCGTTAGGCTGCTTACCCTCCTCTCACCCTGGAATGCTACGGGGAGTGAGTGTCTCGTGTCTGCAGGAGTTTCTTCCTGCTCCAGGTGCTGCTTCCTGGTGGATGGAGGGCCCTTGGTGTGTGCTCCTGCCTCTGTCATCTTGACCTGCTGCCCCGGGAGTCGAGGAGGGGGCTTAGTCGGCAGGGAATTTGGAAAGGATGCTCTGTGCTGTCTGCTCTTGGGAGCGACTTCTCTCCCAGGAAAGAGAACCCCCAGATCCTTCCCCTGGGAGAGCTGCTGGGTCCGCACAGGGGTCCCTGGGAAGGTGGGCGGCTCTCGCCCTAAGCCACGTCCTTCGAGCGGGCCTCTATCAGGGACACGCGTGCTGCTGTGGCCCCAGCAGCCACTGTCCTGTCTTATTTCTAATTGTCCAGAATTGTGTGCAGGAAGGAGTGCATTAAAAGATACATTGACTAACATAATATAATAAAAAAAATTTAAAAAAGTCATTGAAAGAAAAAAAAAGATACATTTTATAAAAAGTGTAAAGTGTCAAAGAATTTGTGAAACTCACTGATGACCGAGAGAACCAATACTGTATTAAAAACTGGTTCAGAGGGGACACACAGGAATCCTGAAGTGAATTTACTGAACAAGGCAGCAGTGGGCAACATCGAGAGGGTGAATGTCACCGTCATCCTCACCGGACAAAATTCTTCCGCTCCGCTACAGATAAGAATATTTGCATTGCTATCGGTTTCCTGTAACTGAAGAGCCCTAAAACAGTTCAAATACAAAGAAAGGGCAAATAACCCATACGGATAAGCTGGACAGGGCCGCAGCAGGCTGCTTTTTCTGTTTCCAGTTCTCTCATGACTTTTCCTGACAGGCTCCGGGTTTGGGCGGTGCCACGGGCTGGCCCGCCGGAGCCACAGGGCCGTGGGTGTGTGGCGGGTCGTCACGGGGGAGCGTTGGCTCTCCAGCAGATGGGGGGCCTCCACCCTGCCCGGCGTCTCTCCAAAGCCAGCCTCCCGCTGCTCCCCGCCTTCCTCTCCTGTACCCCTGCCCGTCCTCCCTGCGTCAGCCCCATCGCCCTGGCCTCGTGGGTGCTGGCCGGCCAGCTGTGCTGTTCTGCAGTTTGATCTCCCCCGTGGCCCTCCTGGCTGCTCGCTTCTTGCTGTCAGGACCTTCCCTGCGGAGATGAGCCCTGCGTCTGTGCGGCAGGACCTCCTTGCCCGGGGACACCCTCCCTGGGGTCCTAGCATCCCAGATGTATTCCGATATGCAACTTCAAGCTGCAAGTCACCGGGCCCCACAATTTGTTCTAGAAATTACTGACGACATCATTTCTCAGCCTGGTCAGTGACGCCAGCTCTATGGACACGTGGTGGCACCTGCCATGTAGACCCCAGCCACTCCGCGGCCACTGTTAGCAGGGACGTGGGCACCAAAGGCAACAGTTCCCGACAGGGCACGAGGGTGGGGGCGCTGGTGAGGCTGCGTCTTAGGGCCACAATGCGCCCTTGGTGAGTGGCCAAGAACTGGCTGCCGGAATCCAGAACCTGTTGAAACGTGACTTTCCTTACAGTCACTCTCCCCTCGGGAGCCCTAGTCTCCAGGCTGACCTCGGACCTTGCCTGGACGTGTCATTTCGGGTCTGGTTTATTCAGGAGCAAGAATGCTGTTAGCACGTTTCCCACGTGACAACGTTCAGGACTGTACGGTTCTTCAGAGCCGAGGTCCGTGAATCTCTCCCCGGCACGTTTCCCCTCCCTTGCTTCCTTGTGACCGATCTTTCTCTACGTGGCGTGGGCAGAAATCTGGCCTGGGTGTGACCGTTGCTGTAGTTACACTAACTGGCTGTGTTACCAGATGCTGATGTCCAACCTGTCAGGACGGGCACCACGTGCGGCAGGGAGGCCTGAGTCATGGCCCAGCTTCTGGGCGGACGGCTGTCTTGTCAGTAATTTCGGGGAGATCACTCCATCCAGCCTTGCAAACAAGCACACTCCCGTGAGGCCCAGTCACACACGTGAGGATTTACGCCAGGGAGGCTGGGAAGTCACACCCGCTGGGCAGACCCCAGGCGAGTAGGAGGCGGAGCCGGACACTTTCACTCCATCCACGCGGTGTGTTCACGGATGAGGGAGGGCCGCAGTGGGGGGCGTGAGTCCCTGCCCACCTGCCCTCACTCCCTCTTGGTCTCTGGCAGGGGCTCGCAGCTGACACTTCTGTCTGCCCGTGAAGTTGGGATGATGGCACCCACCCATCGGGCTGTTGCAGGGTCCCCAAGGTTCTCATGCTCCATGGGCCCCCAGCTTCTCCCCGGGTTCCAAGCCCTCAGGAAGCTCAAGGTCTCCAGCTCATCCTGACCCCCAGCCCCTGTCTCTGCCCCCCGTCAGGTCTGCTCACGAAGGCTTGGACCCCAAACCCGGCTTCCACGCTGGAGTCCACACTCACTTTGTGAGGGTCCGTGACCCCCGGGGGGGCGGCTGG
The DNA here is from genome assembly GCF_023065955.2 of Ursus arctos. NCBI lineage: Eukaryota > Metazoa > Chordata > Mammalia > Carnivora > Ursidae > Ursus > Ursus arctos. Next base: position 1,117,327 of record NW_026622819.1, read on the forward strand.
CAGGGAGAGGGCGTTGACAGAGCAGAGGAGTGGGAGGCCGCAGAGGAGCAAAGGGCACGCTTGTGTCTACTGGCTGCCCCCCCCCCCCCCCCCCCCGTGCTGGGCTGGCCCACCCCATGCTGGGCTGCTGCGGGAGGACGCCGCTGCTGCCCCCGCTGGGCCCTCACTGCCGGCACAATGCCCGTAGTCACCTCCACTTGGGCTCCGCTGCCCCGCCCAGCGGAAGGCGCTCCTCCAGCTGGAGAGGCCCGGTTCCCAGGTCTTCCGGGAGCGGGAGCGAGACGGGGCAGGACCCCAGCCCCTGGGCAGAGGCTTGTCGGCAGGATGAAGGCCTTTGGGTCCTCGGGCAGACTCGTCAGTCAACAGACACGGCGCACAGCCCTCTCAGCCGGTTCAAGGTAATAAGCATTTTTCCTTCCTGTGTTTTGACTGAAACACTAAAAGACCCAAGAAACCAGAATGTGCAGACGAACAGACTTTCACACAGAACTCTGAACGTTACAAGGTTTCGCTCCTCGCCCTTGTTCTGGGGGGGCACAGAGAAACTTGCGACCACCTGGCTGAGGACAGAGAATGGCCAGCTTCTAATTCCACCTGCTTTCCAGGGACCCCAGGGATGGCTTCCCTGGGGTGGCTCCTGGAACCCCGCCAGAAGGGACTGCCAAGGCCTCAGTCTGTGGCCAGTTGTCCGGGCTCTTCCCATTCCCGTGGGGGCAAAGCCCGCCAGCCCCCGGTCTGCCCGCATTCCTGGCTGCCCCATCTTTGCCCCACCTGGACCCCCGGGAAATGCTTGGGGGGCTGCTTTACCCCAGCTGAGAAGGTCCTGGAAGTCATGAAGATGGCTGGGTGTGAACTTCCACATCGAGGGAGAGCCGACAAATTTCCCTCCATGCAGTTTTATTGTCTGAGCCTCAATCCCCGCCTGTCTCCAGCTTCCAGAAAGTTCCAGGGGTGCACGGGCTGCCAGCGCCTGGGGTGGGCCCGAGCCGGGGTCTTCCGCTCCTGAAAACCCTCCAGCGACCCCAGGCAGCAGGAGGCGGACCCTGGGTTTCTCGGTCCACCCAACAGCCCTGCTCCTATTTGTACGTGTGGATTTTTATGGGTTTTGGATCCTCTGGGTGTTGGTTGCATCGATTTTGTGACCAGCGGGCATCGTGCCACACTCCTGTTTAGGATCTTTTGGGACAAAGGTTTGGGCCAGGAGGGTCAGTGAGGGCGAGAGGCCTCTGCCGTCCACAGGTTTATTCACACTGAGCTACTGAACTCTGGTCGAGCTCCGTGTCGTCTGCCCAAAGCCGACTTTCAAGGCCGCACAAGAGGTGAGTGGAACGGGCTGTGTGGCCGTCTGCGTGACCGCCCACAACCTGATTTCTGCAGGCCTGCCCTCTGTCACTGAGCGTCCGCTGAACGGCCTCGTGTGCAAGGACAAGTAATGCTAATTCCAGGGGCGCCTGGGGGGCTCAGCTGGTGAAGCGTTTGCCTTCGGCTCAGGTCATGATCCCGGGGTCCTGGGATCGAGCCCCGTGTGGGGCCCCCTGCTCAGCGGGGAATCTGCTTCTCCCGCTCCGTCTGCCCCTTGTGCTCCTGTGCATTCTCTTTCTCAAATAAATAAATAAAATCTTTTAAAAATGCTAATTACAAATATTATTAGGTTTAATTGTCCTCATGATTTTACTTTCCTTATTTATTGAATGAATGGCACCTGAATAATAACTGTTCTCGTGTGACAGGATAACCATGACCAAGGCAGTCAGTAATGAAGGAAATGAGAACGTAAAGAAGAGATTTCCCGGAAATGTCTTAACAACCAGCTGATTCAACCAAGTGAAGAGGGTGTCGCTGAGTGAGACCCCACTCTCTTTGCGCCTGGTGCCTTGACGGGGCTCCTGGTCTTGGTTCAGCAGCTGCGAGCATCCTGGACGTGCCTCCTGACCGTCCGGCAGCCTCGGGTGGTGACTGAGCCTTCAGATCATGACGAGAAGCCACGTGCTTTCTGCTCAGATTCACGCTTCCCTGGGGATCTGAAAATTTACTCGGCATGGGTAGGGACGTGGACTCTCATCTCTTACTAGGAGTCTCCCCCAGGATCAGAAATGACTTCAGTTAGGAAGACAGCTTCTACGTCAGTAGTGGAGAGAAGCTTTTTCCTTTGGTAAAGCCATTGTGAAACCTATACAAAAAAAAGGAAGGAGGGAGGAAGGGAGGGAGAGAGGAAGGAAGGAAGGAAGGAAGGAAGGAAGGAAGGAAGGAAGGAAGGAAGGAAAGAAGGAAGGAAGGACTTGGCCAAATGTTACTTTTCTGGGTGTGTCCATGAGGGTGTTTTTGGATGAGGTTAGCATTTGAATTGGTGGACTGAATAAAACAGATTGGCCTTCCCAATGTGGGTGGGCCTCATCCAATCAGTCGAAGGCTTGGCTAGAACAGAAAAGCCGAGAGCTGGGGCTCCTCCTGCCTGAGGGCCTTGACCGGGAACTCTGGTCCTTTCTGGCCTTCGGACTTGAACTGATGTGTCAGGTGTTCCTGGGTCTGGAGTCAGCTGGCTTTCAGACCGGAGCCCCCTCCTCGGCTCTCCTGGCTCTCCAGCATGCCGCCAGCCGGTGGTGGGACTTGCCAGCCTCCACAGCTGTGTGAGCCGACTCCTTGCAAGAACTGTTTTTCTATGGGTGTACATGCTGTTGCCTCTGCTACGCTGTGGATTCTGATGAATACACTCGCTCTTTACCGTGCTCTGTGTGTGCACATCAGAAAACATGTCAGTCTGCTTCTGGGAAGACAGGAAGCCCACGAGGGGTTTGGACACACCTGCTTCAGGTCCTGGTTCTGGGAGGTCACTTAGTTCCTCACCTGTCCCTCAGGTGATATTGGTGCCCACCACGGCTCTCAACAGGATTATTACCGGAAAGGAAGTGACAAATCACCTGGTAAGAGCATGCGGAATGTTCCAACACCCTGAAGGCTGGTGGCGTCTCCTCACTTGTGGGAGGAGAGGGCGGGAGGTGTCATTCTCTCTCTGGGGCCCCAAAGTGTTCTTTCGGGGGCCCCTTTCCTTGCCTGCTTTCCCTGGTTGGCCTGTCTGGGTCCAGCCAGCAGGTGGACCTGGGGAAGGTCTGCTAGCCTGTTGTCGTGGAGCAGTGACCCTGTGCTGTCCATTCAGCCAGAGACTGCGCAGGAGCTGATGTAAGGAAGAAGAGCAGCTTTGGAAGTTTCCACACGAGGCTGTACCTGTGCCCCAAACTCGGGACGTAGCCAGCACACAGATGAACATGAGCACGTAGTGGTGGTGTCACCTGCCTCAGGCTGTGGCTTTAGACACCTGCTCCCCTTCTACCACCTTCTTAGAGGCAGAGTGCCTATACCTGTATCTTCACCTGTACCTGCACCTGTATCTGTATCTTCACCTGTACCCGCACCTGCACCTGCGCCTACACCTGCGCCTGCACCCGTGTCTGTACCTGCACCTGTGCCTGTACCTGAACCTGTGCCTGCACCTGTGCCTGCACCTGTACCTATACCCGTGCCTGCACCTGCACCTCTTCCTGCACCTGCGCCTGTACCTGCACCTGTGCCTGCACCTGCACCTGTGCCTGCACCTGCACCTGTGCCTGTACCTGCACCTGTACCTATACCTGTGCCTGTACCTGCACCTGTGCCTGCACCTGTACCTATACCTGCACCTGTGCCTATACCTGCACCCATACCTGCACCTGTGCCTGTGCCTGTACCTGTACCTGCACCTGTTCCTGGACCTGTGCCTGTTCCTTTGCCTGTACCTGCACCCATACCTGCACTTGTACCTTCCCCTATGCCTGTACCTATACCTGTGCCTGTACCTGCACCTGTACCTGCACCTGTACCTTCGCCTGCGCCTGTACCTGCACCTGTATCTGTATCTTCACCTGTACCCGCACCTGCACCTGCACCTGCGCCTACACCTGCGCCTGCACCCGTGTCTGTACCTGCACCTGTGCCTGTACCTGAACCTGTGCCTGCACCTGTGCCTGTACCTGCACCTGTGCCTGCACCTGCACCTGTGCCTGCACCTGCACCTGTGCCTGTACCTGCACCTGTACCTATACCTGCACCTGTGCCTATACCTGCACCCATACCTGCACCTGTGCCTGTGCCTGTACCTGTACCTGTACCTGCACCTGTTCCTGGACCTGTGCCTGTTCCTTTGCCTGTACCTGCACCCATACCTGCACTTGTACCTTCCCCTATGCCTGTACCTATACCTGTGCCTGTACCTGCACCTGTACCTGCACCTGTACCTTCGCCTGCGCCTGTACCTGTACCTGTATCTGTTCCTGCACCTGTACCTATACCTGTATCCGTACCTGTTCCTGCATCTGCGTCCGTATATGCACCTGTACCCATACATCTTCTGTGTGCTAGTGCGTCTGTTCCCTCTACGCTCCCAGGATGCTTGTATGCAGCCATTGCCTGCCCTGGGCTACTCTCTTTTCAGAGAAAGGTTCCTGGTCTTTCCCATGTCAGTTTGGCTCTGGGGGCGAACCTTGTCCTGCCCAGTCCTGGGGATCTGGTGGGGTACCGGAGGGGCTTTGGTGCCCAGATGGGAGTGTTGTCTGGAGCTGTGGCCCCGATCCTGACCCAGGACGCTCTGCAGACGGCTCACCTTACCTCCCGGAAGTGGCTGACACCGGTGGCCAGGATGGCATCTTTCCCTGGGTCCTGTGGCGCACCGCAGCGTGTGCTCTGATGGCCGTGGCGCTGGCGCCTTGGTCTCTCGTGTGCATTTCCCGGTGGCTCGTGCAGTTGCACAGGGTCCCTGCGCTCGTTGGCCTTTCCTCCCTCTGAGTGACTGACTCGTACCTGCTGTGGAGTTGTTGTCTGTTTCTAGTTGATCTGCGGGCGTTTTAAAGACTGGATATTACTGACATTCTATAATTATCATTTCCCAGCCTCGTGCTTGTCTTTCACTTTGACTTCTGCTGAATTGTTTGGGTTACTCAGACGTTGTTAAATATGGGCACCTTCCATGGAATTTCTCATGTTCTTCTCATGGTTCCTCACTCTGTTAGCAAACAGTTCTGCTTTCTGCTTGGGGAGATTCCTGACTGAGGGAAACCATGTGGGGAAGCTAGAGAGGAGGGGACAAGACAGCTGCCGGGAAGTTCACATCAAGGCCAGATCCGGCCCGTGCTGATAAGGAGGACTGACGTGGTTCTCTGGCACTCGGCCCCAGGCCTGCAGACAACCACCCACACCTGACATCTTGAGCTGACTCCGGCCTGCCTCCCCAGCCCCAAACCTCCTTCCATCTCAAGCCCACTTGAGGGAGGGGGAGCACCTGTCCCCAGGCTGGCCCCCAGCCTGCTGTGATCGTCTCAGGCCCGCAGTGACTTGCAGCTGGCTCAGCGGCCCATCAGTGTCTGCGGGAGGGGTGCACGCTCATCCTGCTGGGAGGATCTTAGCAATGAGCACAGGGCAGAGGGAGTGTGAGGGAGGGGGTGCCGGCCCTTGGAAACCCTGCGTGACTGTGGCCCGCTCTGCCTCCCAGAACCCTGGCCCCCTGTAGGTCTCTGAGCACGCCCCACCTGAATCCCGAGCGCCCAGCAACACCCCACCACTGCCTGCAGGTTTCCGGCTCCCCTGAGGCTGCTGCCCACCTCCCCAGAGGGTGAGGGGGAAGGGTGGGCGGCCTGCAGCAGCCCTGTGACTGTATGCTGCCCCCAGCACTGGAGACACAGCCAGCTCCAGGGATGGGAGCCCCGACATGCTGCATGCATCCGTCACTCAACAGGGAGGTGATGGGGTGCTGCCCCCTGGGGACTTGGCCACACCTGGATCCTGGGAGGTGTCTCACCTGCAAGCAGGCAGGTGTGCTGTCCACATCCTTTGTGAAGCAGCTCCTGCTGGCAGTGAATCTGAGACACGGGGCCACTGGCGGAGCAGGACGACTGACCCCAGCCGCCGGTATCAGTGAGCACAAGACCCAGAGCCGTTCGGTCGTTGTCTCAAAGTCCATGAGACCCAACCAAAGCCCAGGGCCCCAGCCCCACAGGATGGATGGCGCCTGGGGACGGTACCTGGAGTAGGGTGGGGGAGGAGGCAGGAGGGAGACCCCCTGGGGGCTGGGTCTGCAGTGTGTGCTGTGGCCCAGAGCCCTGCAGCGGCCTGTGCCTTCACCCCCCGCTGGGTCTGCCTCTGGGTGCCAGGGTGGGTCTTTCAGTGACATTCGAGGGGTCCCTCCTGAGCCGTTCTGGCTGTTTGGGGCCTGCATGCGTCTGAGGTCAGAAGGCCATTTCTGAGCAAGCTCTGCGTGAATTCCGTTGCAGGGGAGCCGTCCTGCAGGCTGTGGGAGGTGAGGCTGGGTCCCAGCCGCGGCCACCTGTGTCCCGGACCCCCTGAGCACGGGACCTCATTTCCGTCAGCCGCCTCTGTCGTCTGTCGTGGGGGCTCAGCCTTCCACAGGGAGGTCTGACGGAGGTGAGGCTGTTGTCTCGTGCCCTGCCGGTCTCTGGTGCCTGCAGTGCCTGCAGTGCCTGCAGAACACAGGCTCTGTTGAGTTATCACCGGGGCTGCAGTGTGCTCCAGGCTCAAGCAGCAGCGAGTGAGGCAGGCTCTGAGTGCTCACTGTCTGAACGGTTTGGCTGGGGCGGATGTAACCCCGTCCCATCGTGTGAGCGCAGAGCTGGGAGGGGTGCCCGTCTGGGCAGAGGGCACTCGGGCCTCAGGCCTGATGTAGGCCTCGTAGGTTGGTGTGGACACGGGCGATCCTTGTTCCTTGCTCTGAACCTGCCCCTGGCTCCTCGATGGCCCTTAGAGCCGCGGCCACCGCATGAGGGGCGGAGTCAGCTGTGAGCAAGACGCCCACGGTGTTTTCCTCAGGCCGGGTCACAGGCCCTCGGCACTAGCCCTCCTCAGCAGACTTGGCCCCATGCTGGATTCCCATGGCCAGCTGGTCCCCCAACAAGGTTGGGGAGACTGACGACCATTGTCATGCCCCTGGTGCAGGCCTGGGAGGGGTGTGGCCCGACCGCTGCTTGCCGAACAGGCTCAGCAAAGTGAAGTGAGCCCGGAAGACACGAGGCAGGTGGGACTAGCCCTGTGCTGGGAGCGGACCCCTGAAGGCCCCTGTGTCCAGCACCAGGTGGGCCCATCACCAGGCGGGCAGGCAGCAGGCGGGCAGACAGCAGGTGGACAGGCAGCAGGTGGGAAGACAGCAGGTGCCAGGCAGCAGGTGGGCAGACAGCAGGTGCACAGGCAGCATGCGGGCAGGCAGCAGGTGGGCAGGCAGCAGGTGGGCCAGGCAGCAGGCGGGCAGGCAGCAGGCGGGCAGGCAGCAGGTGCACAGGCAGCAGGTGGCAGGCCTCACAAAGGCACTACAGGCCAGGAGGCTGTTGTGTGGCTGGAGGTGCATCCGCCCTGGGCATAGGCTGTCGTGGTGGATGGAGGGCAGCCTGAGGGGCATGAGTAGGGAAAGAAGGAAGGGAGGAAGGTAGGGAAGGAGGGAGGGAGGAAGCTGTTGTGACCTCCTGCTGTTGCCCCTTCCTCACGTGGGTCAGCACTCGGGTGCACGGATGGGGCCCTGGTCGGGCATGGCTTTGTCGCTGTCAGGGAGTCCGGCCCTGGCCGGGCGGCAGGCTGTGAGCACTGGGTGCTTCGTTAGTGTGCCCGTGTTGCCGGAACAAAGCACTGCAGACCACGCCCCTCCAGCGCCAGGCATCTCCTGACCCCCGTCCTGGAGGTGGGAAGTCTGAGGCCTAGGTGTGGGGATGGCTGGTTCCGGGCCGGTCTCTTTGGTGTGTAGATGGCGGGCTCCTCCTCATGCTCTTCATGTCTCTCCCTCTGTGTCTTCTCTATCTGCACCTGACGCCCCTTCTGGAAGAACCCACCTGCACGACCTCATCTCACCTGTTTCTCTGTAAGGTCCTTGTTTCTAAATAAAGTCCCCGTCGTGGGTACTGGGAGTTAGGACTTCTGCATTCTGGGGAGGACCCGATGCAACCCATCACAAGGGCTGTGTGGGACTTGAGGAAGAGGCTTTCAGGTGAGCCCCGGGAGAGTTCTGGAGGCCGGCTCTGGCCGACCCTGGGGAAGCGAGCCTGCAGGCGGCCCGAGGGCCCCACAGAGGAGGTGCTGAGGGTGGTACGGGTTCTCACACTGAGGCCCCTGCCCCTGGTGGCGGAGGACCAGCCCCCTCACCCTCGCTGACCCCGGTATCCTCAGGTTAGTTTCCGAGTTCCTGGGTGGGTGGGTTCTCCAAGCCCCTCCTTGTGCCCCCAGTGGCCTTTGGGGCCTGGAACCTGACTCCTGCAAGGAGCGCGGGAGGGCAGGTGCCCTGAGGCAGAAAGGTCAGGGAAGGAGACACCACGTGTCCCGAGTCTTGTCCCATGAAGCCGAAGCTGCTGCAGGGGACCAGGGGCCCACACTTGCTCGCCACCATGGTGCCACCTTCCCAACTCAGGCACTCACGGCGCTTGGCCCGGGGCTCCTTCCCAGCGGCCATGCAGTCCTGAGTCAGCGGAGTCACACGGACTCGGGTTCTGACTCAGCGGCTGACGGACACGGCACTTGTCCAGGCTGTTGGGGGCGAAGCCAACTTGCACGGAGTTTGCAAATGGGCTTGTCAACACCGAGTTGCTCCTGGGGGATCTGGGGGCTTGGGGTCCGGAGCAGCCCATGAAAACCGCCCCAGACTGGGGAGGAAACACACTCCCTCCAGTGAAGCCCCTGTCACGGGAACCCCTGGGGTGCCCAGTGCCTCCCCAAACGGGCCCCTGGCAAGGGGTGGCTCCCCGAAGGAGGTCCTCCCGGCCCACGGGTGCTGTGACTCAGATAGCAGCGTTTGCGTTAAATGACTCATTGTAAAAAAGCTGTGGGAGAATACATATCTGCGTACTAACAGACCCGTCCATACTGTCTCACGCGGAAAACACTACCAGGTACCGATTTTACTGATTTTAAAGAAGAGTTTTAAATACAATCTTTAAATGGGATCAAGTTGTTCGATCTATTGAGCGACTTGCAGTTTTCTCTCAGGGATGAGTCTGTGTGTCTTTCTGTGTCATTTAGTACGTGCCTTCCGGCCATCCTCGGGTGGTTTCACAACGGGGTGTTGGGAAGGAAGTTCAAGATTTGAAACAGCGCTTCCACGATTATTACTGGCTCTCACGCCTCAACGTTTAATTTTTCCCTCAGTTGTGGGGCTTAAGGGGCCCTAAATGATTTCAACTTGAAATCAACTCTAAAAAAGGAATCTCCCCCAGAACTCACCTTCGTGAAATTTTGGGGACACTGTGCCCGAGCGCCACCGTGTGGCCGGAGAAATCAGGGGTGAAACGCGGGCTCCAATCTCCCTCTGGGAACCCAGCAGAGGGCAGATGGCAGACGGCCCAGCCTGGAGAAGGGGCTGCGATGGGGTCCCAGGGAGCTTGGACTTCGGGGCGGGGGGCGGGGCTGGTGCTCAGGATCCTGGCTGCACAGAGCCTGTTCCTCTGGGCGCGTCCCTCCCTGAAGGGCTGCCTCCCCCCGAGGGCCGAGAGCTTTCCCCGCGGGGTGACCGGGGTGTGCGGGCCGTCACCGGGGCACGGGTCCCCTGCTGGCCAGGACTCCGGATTGGAGCACAGTGAGTAGGGCCTCTTCAGGAACCGTCGGGAGTGAGAAGGCAGCTGGCAGACCCGTAAATAAAACTGCCCCATCTCCAGGGCCGGGGACACAAGGTGGACAGGGGGCTGAGGGCGCGTTTCCGCCCCGTGAGGCGGGCTACGTGCAGCGGTGGAACGAAGCCCAGGGACGGCGGTTCATTCGGATCAAGGGGCCATCCGCATCTCGTTTACTTCCTCGCCCATCTCTCGTGTGGCTGAAAGTGGATTTCCTGAGAAGTCATCAAACCCCATGTAGAAGGGGGCTCGGCGAAGATGGGCCTTTGAGATCTTTATCGGGTTGCTCCTCACCAGCCAGCGGCCAGAAGGACCCTGCACGCTCACTCACGTGCACAAGTGGGCTCACTGCCCGGAGACCAGGTCCTGGGGGCCCCAAGCCCCAGCTCTGCGTCCTCTCTCCTCGCACCTGGAGGGTCAGAATTAGTGGGGGTGGGCGTGCTGGGCCTGCACCCTCTGACACCCCCAGGCCTCCCAGTGTGGAGCCCAGAGCATGTGAGTGCGTGTCTGTGTGTGTGTGTCTGTGCATGTGTGTTTGTGTGTGCACGTGTGCACGTGTGAGTGTGTGTCTGTGTCTGTGCATGTGTGTTTGTGTGTGCACGTGTGAGTGTGTGTCTCTGGGTGTGTCTGTGCATGTGTGTGTACGTGTGCGCGTGTGTGAGTGTGTGTCTGTGCACGTGTGTTTGTGTGTGCACGTGTGCACGTGTGAGTGTGTGTCTGTGTGTGTCTGTGCGTGTGTGTGCACGTGTGCACGTGTGTGAGTGTGTGTCTGTGTGTGTCTGTGCATGTGTGTTTGTGTGTGCACGTGTGAGTGTGTGTCTGTGTCTGTGCATGTGTGTGCACGTGTGCACGTGTGTGAGTGTGCGGATGTGTGTGAGCGCATACACACGTGTGTGAGCGTGGGTGAGTGTGCCGTGGCAGAGGGGTCAATGCACAAAATGCAGCCATGACAAACAGACACATGTTTCCTGTGCTTTGGCTTGGTTTTTACTGTGGACCCTTGCTCTGCAAACGGGTGAGAATCTGGGTTCTCTGGGAGCTTCGGGGGGCGCTCAGGCCGCCCTTGGTGCTCCTGAACCCATCCCGGGAGCTGCTGAGCTTCTAACCACTGCCTGAACCCTAAAGTCAAAAAGAAACATGAGGACGAAAATATCTGGATTTATGACAGACACTAAAACCTTTGACAATTCAAGAACACTGGAACAAACAGAGACAAGCTAAGGGAAGCTGGGAACCCCGTGAGCGCCGTGGCGGAGGGCGGGCAGCCTGGGTATGCACCGTGCGCGTGGTCGGGACCGACGCACCTTCCCTTCACGGCAGAGTGCGCCCATAGAGTCACAGCCGCCTAGGGGGACACAGGATGCGACCTGGCTTCTGTCTCGGGAATTAGACACCTGGCAGCAGAGAGGACCCTCGGTGCTGCACGTGCTCGGACAGAGTTTCCGCGGCTGCAGGGGAGGGTCCGCACAGCTGTGCTTTCTCTGGGAGGAATTTGGCAGAAGGACCGAAACCCTTGAAAGTGCCCACCTTTGTCCTGCGGGCTACTCCTGCCCTCAGGATGCCCTGGGAGTGGGCAGGGTGGGGACCCACGTGCGCAGAAGGGCCCGGGACCTAAGAATGCCTCACAGTTTCAAGGGGTCGCCAGAGCAGCCAGAGTCTGCGACACAGACCCGTGGAGCCGGCCGGGCCTACAGCGCGCTCTCTGGCTTTCACACGGAACTTGGTCAATCCCTGTGCGTAAGCTGAGTGGACAGGGAGCCCCTCCGAGACCCAGCTGTCCCGGCAGTGGGACCCCCCAGGGCGCACGTGTCCCAGGGCGCAAGGAGCTCAATAAATTCTGGCAAATCCAAACGCCTTTGACGAGCATTACAAATACTGTTTTGGAGAAATTCCAATAACTTGGATACACACCATGTTGTAATTACTGCTGAGTGTGAAAATACATTTAAATTACAAATATAGCTTTATTCCAATTTTATTTTGAAGGTTATATGTAAGTAGAAAGTTAGGAAGAAAATACATGAAGATCTTAATCGCGCTGTTTACGAGACGTTTTCAACCTAATCCCAGTTTCTCAGTTATTTTTTGAGGAAAGGGCTCTCTGACCAAGTAAGTCCTCGAGGGCCGAGCCCTGTGACTGCGCACACAGTGCGCGTGCAGCCCGGGCCAGCCAGTCCTCCGGTGGGAGACGAGGCGTGTAAGCCGAGCCCCCGTCTCCCTGAGCTCCCAACCCTGGTGAGAGCAGGCCCCCCCCACAGAGCCAGGGCCCCGGGGCGGGCGGCACCCACTTCCCCTCCACCTCTCCTTTTCCCATGTCTGCAGAAGGGACACCTTTCACGAGGAAAAACGTCTCAAGAGCTTGTCCCACCCAAGAAGTATCTTCATGGAAAGAAGAGAAAGCCCCCAAAGAAAGGGCTAGACTTGTCAGATTTGATGTCTTTTGGACAAAGGAGGATACATTTCAAGAGAAGTGACAAAGCAAAGGAACGGACAGAGGCAGGCCTGGGGGCACCAGGCAGGGGCAGGGGCGGCGCGCTCGGGGACGTAGGGAAGTTCAGGCTCCAGCCCGTGATTCCTCTCCACAACCGGGGCTGTGCGGCTGGTCAGACCACCTGTCCCCTGACCAGAGGTCCTGCAAGGTGGGAGCCTGGACCGGGAAGGGACCCCCGGGTACTGGCCCGCTCCCAGTGCCACCATGCTCCCATCCCTCAGACGGGCCTAAGATTCGGTCAGCAGGAGCCCGAGAAGCTGTGTCCAGCAAGGCTCAGGGTCCCTGCTGGGATGTGCAGAGTGCACTAGAAGGTCACAGGGGGCAGGACTTGGCTCACTGGGGAGGGTAACAGGGACCGGGGCTCCCCACCTTTCCAGGCGGGTTCTGTTCCGTAGTGAGGACTGTGCAGGGCCGGTGCCGCGGCCAACACTCCCCTCTAGTGGACAGCGGCCATGCTGCACGGAGTTAGGACGCTCAGGCTCTCGGGAGGGGCGAAGGGGACTTGCTGGCTTCTTCCTCCCCAGGCTCCAGGAAACCCTGCTGAAGCCGATGCCAGTGCCAAGAGGACGAGGGACAGAACATGGGTGGGGGGCAGCCTCCTCTGGCTTTCCTGGCCCAGCTCCATCTCCCCACCTGAGCCTCGTCCTGCAGGGTGGGATATTTGCTCCTGGAGTGTGTGTGTGAGCAAGCGTGCACATACCTGAGTGTGCACGTGCAAGTGTCTGGGGTTGTGCGTGTGCACGCGTGTGTGCCTGGGTGTGTTCACAGGGGTGTGCATGTTGGGGGAGGAGCATACACAAGTGGGTGTGGAGGTGCCCTCCCCTGCTCACTTTTCGCGGGTGATGGGGGCAGAAGTCCGGAAGGCCAGCCCTTGGGGAGGGGCCGAAGGACTGAAGCCGGCTCCGAGCTCCGGTGAGGCCGTTGCCGAGCCCCGGCGGCGGGGTCTGCCAGAATGCAGCCCAGGCGGAGCAGGGTTGGTGGCGGGCAGGCCACGTGCAGCCCAGAGACCTCCTGGTTTCTGGAACTCCGAGGGCCCTCTGCGGGGCTCAGCAGCTCTGGGCCAGGAGCAGGCCGCCATCAGGCCGGCAGCGCCCCCTGGTGCCGCCTTGCGTCAGCTCACGGGCTGGCGGGCGCTGGAGTTGGCGCTGGAGCAGAGGGTGGGCACTCCGTGCCCACCGCCGGTGCCCAGACAGGTCCACAGAAGGACAGAGGGACAAACAGGCCTACTGATACAGCAGTAGGCAGAAGTTTTCGTAAAAATGTTTCTTTGTGTCCCCAAAGACTTTTCAGCCTCGGGGCCTGCCGGTCAGCCTCCCTCTCACCTGGGAGGACTGGCCAGAGGCCACCCCAGACCAGCAGAGTCAGTCCCAAGGGAGCCGAGGTGGGGGACAGGCCACCAGGCCCCCAGAGCCATCAGACCTGCTTCAGTTAAATGCAGGGAGCACTGGAGCTCAGTGATGGAGGGCAGGCTGGGGTCGGGTCCAGGGAGAGGGGAGGGCCGCCCGGTGCCGAAGGACAAAGGCCAGTGCCATCCTTGCAATGACAGGTCATGGTTGACAACTTTTTGGGTTTATTTTATAAACACTCACTTTTTTGCACACATGAAGCTAGTAACCAGGGGAAGACACAGAATGTCGCTTGCAACTCAGGAATCACCACGCTCCCTCCGAGTCTCGGGAGGGACACCTCTCATCCTGAGGCCCGTCACCCTCGGTAAGTTTTCCCTTCGCTGGGATCTTACACCCACGGAGTCAGACAGCACACACATGCCTGCTCCTTCGCATCTGGCTTGTGCGTGGCATTCAGGGCCTGAGGTTCTTCCTTCAAGCTGTGTGATCCTAGATGGCCCGCTCCTGCGTGAGTGCACCACGGCCCCCCCAATGCCGTGGATGAACACTTGAGACGTTCTGCTCCTGGCTGAAGAACGCTGCTGCCACGACCTTTCCAGCACGTCTGTTGCTGGGCATCTGCCGTGTGGTCATCTGAATCACGGCCCCCAAGAATGTCTGTGTCCTGATGCTGGAAGCCTGTCTGTCCCTTTACATGGGAAGGGGCTTCGCGGATGGGATTCAGCGGAGGCTCTTGAGACAGGCCGATTGCCCTGGATTGTCTGACAGTCCTCCAAATGCATATCCTTTTCCTAACCTTAGAACATGACCTTCTTTGGAAATAAATACATCCTCACGATGTCATTAGTTAAGACACGGTCATCCTGGGGTGAGGCAGGACTGGTGTCCTCACAAGAAGGGGAGGAGAATGCCGCGTGAAGACATGCTCAGAAACACAGAGGCAGGGATGGGGTTTCACATCTACGAGAGGCACCAAGGACAGCCGACAGCCGCCAGAAGCCGGGGAGATGCCTAGAGCAGACTGCCCCCAGAGCTCGGGAGGACCGAGCCTCTGACAGCCCCAGATTTCAGACTCCGGCCTCCGGAGCGACAAGCGGGTAAGCTGGTGTTCTCTGGGGCTCCCAGGCTTGGGGCGGTTTGTTAGCGCAGTGCCATCCCCCTGAACCGGGACCGCACCATCACAGATGCGCGCGTCTCACTCTGACCCCACCAAGCGGCTTCCCAGTGGCCACCCCGCACGCGGGGTGGAGGCTGTGCCGGGCTGCGTCAGCCACCCAGCCCTGCGGTGGGCGGTGCGCTCTTCCTGCCCACCCCTGATGGCTCCGAGGGTGAGCGGCTTGTCCGCCATCAACTATCTCTTTCCAAGGATCTGTTCAAGTTCTTTGCTCATTTTTCTGACATTTCAACTCTCCTGGAATGTCTACTCACGTTTATACACTTTGGTGACTTCTGTGCGAAGGTACTTGAATTTGGCGTTTTGGAACCACCGGGTTTTAGGGACCATCATGCAGGTGGACGTCTGTGCAACAGGTCACGTGACTCTGAAAGCGAGCACCATCCTGCACAGGATCCACGTGACAGCTTGGATGCCAGCCTCCGTCGTCTCTGGCCTGGCCTGCAGGTCCGGGGCGCACAGGCACCTGCTGGGCTCTCAAGCCCCGGTTTTGTCCCCACCCTGGGCCCTCTGTGGGCTGGTCCTTTCCCTAAACACACCTGCTCCTGCTGTTTGTGAGCCCATGGTGGCCGGGCTGGCTTATCCATTAGACACGGTGGACACAGGGCTGGGCCCCGTGATACTTTGAGGGGTCCTCCAAAACATTTCAGTTCTTTTAGAATAAGAAAAACATTGGAGATGTTGGGGCAGCACAGTGTTGCAACAGGTAACCCTCACGCGTCTGTCTTGCTACTAAAGGCTGTTGAGAAATAAGGCTTTAATGTGCGCTTTTCCAGGAAGGGAGCACGGCCCTTCCTGGGGTCCCGGCCCTTCGCCTGGGGTCCCCACGCGTCCTCACGTCTCAGCTCCCACGCCGTGCTCTGGCAGAGGCCCTGTCCGTTCCCAAGCACTAGCTCAGGTCTTGATTAAGCGTGTTTCCTGTGACTGCACAGTACCACCACCTGGGTGGCCCAGAACAGCACGAATTTACCCTCAGAGAATACTGGAGGCCCAAGTCGTGACCAGGATGTGCCCAGGTCCAGCTCCCTCCCAAAGCTCCTTCCTGCCTCTCCCCGATCCCAGTGTCCCCGCAATCCCTGGTGTCCCTGGGCCCGTAGATGCTCTGTCCACCCTGTCCTTGTCTCCACAGGGCTGGTCCTTCATCCCGTCTCCACGTGACCTCAAATGGAGTCCACAGGGACCCGGCTGTCCCCCATGTCTGTTTGCCAAGATCTGCACAGGTCCTTAGCCTGGGGCTGGTACGGTTTGGGCCCTCAGGTGCTATTTGGACAAGTAAGTGGAGCTGGACGCCTCCCACCCTGGGACAAAACTGTTTCCTCCTGAACAACTCATGTGCCAGAGCCCCTTGGAAGGTGCCTCCCTTTGGAGTCTGCTGACTTGGGGTGTCTGCACCTCTCCTTGTGGGCTGCAGTGAGTCCCCTCCGGTCTGCAAGGTATCCAGACTGAAGCTCGTCCCCTTCGTTCACCATTGGCAGTCCTGGGACGTGCTGTTCCCACGGACCTCGCTGTTCCCGTGGACTGTGCTACTCCCGTGGCCCTTACTTGGGTGAGTGGGCCTGTTACCACGTGTGTTCCCGTGTTCATGATCAGAGACTTAAGTGGTCACACAGCTAAAACAAACATCAGCGAATGGAAATCAAACCCCGTTTTCTTTTAATCTCAGAGTTGTCTGTGAAAAGACATTGAAGGACATTGAAATCGGAGAGGTAATTAATTCACACGCACCTACGAGAGAAGAAAGAGTGCACAAAGTATTTGTGACGTTTTGTAACCACTGAGATTAATGTAGTATGAATTTGTCATCTCTACCCAAAGTTACAGATTTTCTATATTATAATTTAATCTTTTTAATGTAAAAAGAATAGGAATTTTGCCCTTTCTGGCCTCTCGGGAAGCAAGAACCAGTGTATCTAATTATCTGAACACACAGGAACATAAAGGAGTGGCAAGCACTGAAATTATAAGTCGGCCGGAACTACTGCATGTTTTCTGATTAAACTCTCTTTCTGGAGCCCTTAGCAATCATGCTGCTCCTATGTTCATAGTAATTGCATGTGTCAAAGCAGAGGCTTTGTGTAAATGGGACTGAGCGAGTTACAATTTTAATTTAGAAGGAGATAACCGGGCGCAGCTCCTGGCGGGGCGGCGTGGGGAGTCTGGCAGGAGCCGAGGGCAAAGGCCCCAGGCGGGGGGTTAATGGTGCGCTGGGGCCTCGTCAGGCCACCTCACAACAGAGGAATTTCTAAAGGAGAGAAATGCAATTTACCAACACAAAGCCAACCACCTGCTCTCCCCCCGATTAAGCATGTGAAGGAGGCTGCCTCATTCTGTTCATAGCTCAGGGCGATGAATTTCAACGAGGACCCAGTGTTGATCATCACTTAAATGAGATCTTTTTGTTGCAGGTGAATCTTAGAAACAAAACAGAATTCTGTTTTTAACTTTTAAAATGCTCCCCAAAGCCAGGGAGTGGGCGTTTCTTCCCCTCTCCTTCTTCCCTCCGGGAATGCCAGCTTGCTTGCTTGTTCCCAGCACACGAGTGACTGGTGTCTTTGAAGTGTCTCTCTCCTGAAGGACGTGTCTGATTGCTTCCAAGCGGGGGATGCTGGCTCAGCCATCAAAGGCAAAGGCCAACAAGAGGGCTTCTCTCTCCGGGGCCGGGATTTGTGGAGAAGCGGCCAGGGAGCGCAGGCACACACAGACGGGGGGGACGACCTCGGGGACGTGGGGCCTCCCACACCCGCACCTGCCCTACAGCCCGGGGGGCTCGGCTGCTTCACCTTCACACGGACGCAGTGACCTCACACCCCGGTTCCCCGCCGGGTCTGCTGTCTTGCTGCCTCTCCTTGCCACTTAAAAGGCCGGTGTTTAAGCACCGTCTGGTTTAGACAGCAGAGACGAGTGCGGCGGCCGGATGTGCTGGGTTTGAGACGTGACCTCCACCTCCATCCGCCTGGGCCGCCGGAGCAGAGCCCACAGAGCAGGCGGCTGGAACACTGACGCTATTGCACAAGGTGCTGGAGGCCGGATGTCCGGGATCACCGTGTCCGCTGGGTCGGGCTCCGGCGAGGGCCCTTCCGACTGTGGACGGCCATCAGCTTGCTATGCCCTCACCTGGCAGAGAGAGACAGAGGAAGGGGGAGAGAGACAGAGAAAGAGGGAGGGAGAGACGGAGAGAGGGGGAGAGAGACAGAAGAAAGAGGAGAGACAGAAGACGGAGAGACAGGGAGGGGAGAGGGTGCCCTGGCATCGTTCTTGCAAGTGCATGGATTCCCTCGTGCCAGAGCCCCACCCTTAGGGCCTCATTGAACCTCAAGGGCCTCCCGTCTCCAAACAGTCACCCTGGGAGTTCGATCTGCAGCATGAATTTTGGGGCGCCCCGTTCAGTCCACAGCAGCAACTTAGTGCCATTATGGGAGCGCCGCAGGTCTGTCTGCAGCCTGGACGCTTCAGTAACATGCCTGCTTGTCCCTGCGCAGGCCTGGGCTGGACAGGGAGTTGTCACCACCCGGGTCTTGCCTGCTCTCTGGCCGAGCTCCTGCTCCAGGCGGGGCCGCACGGACGGAGGCCGGTCCTGCCATCTGTGATGGGGGCGGCGAGAACACAGTCCAGGTTGCCGGGAGAAAGCCACAATGGACTAGGGCCTGCGAATCTCCGTGCTCCGTGCCCAGTGGCCTCGTGGCCGGGCACAGACCCCGCGCTCAGCCAATGGGCTGAGTGACGGGAGCCCGCGGCGTGCTGGGACGCCTTACTTCTGGTTAGTCCTGCCTGTGGGGACCAGCAATGATGCGTCTACTCATTTTCTGTGTTATGGGGCTTCCCAAATCCTCGGAGACGGCTATTTTGTGCCCTGTATTCATGCGGGAGGGCGGCGGTAAGGAACCCCCTCGGGCGGGCGGCTTGAACAGCAGAGACCTTGTCTGCGGCTGGGGCTGGTTCTGGAGGCCCCTCTTCTGGGGGTGCAGACACCGGCTCCTCCCATGTCCCCACACGGACGTCCCTCTGTGTCCTGACCTCCTCTTCCCATAGGACGCCAGTGCCACGGGATCATGGCCTCGCCAGTGCCCTCAGTTTTCCTTGATCACCTCTTTAAAGACAATCCCCAAACCGGGCCCCGTTCTGAGGTGCTGGGTGTTAGAGTCAGTGTATGAATTTTGAGGGGACACAGTAGAGCCGTTGACGTCTTCTTGAATCTTCTCATCTTGCAGTTAGATGATGAGGGATCCCTCCGTGGACCCAGCTCAGCAGCACTGCCCCCCCAGGCACCTGCCTCACGCTGCTCTCTAGGACTTCAGATGGGCTGTGCAAGGAGCTGACGGGGAAGGGAGGGACGGGTCGTGGGGGATGGGCACTGGGCAGCGGGGGGCGGGGGGTCTGGGAGACGTGACCAGGGCAGTGGGAACCCAGCTGTGGGGGGTGGGGGGACGTCCCAGGCCCCGCCCTCAGCGGCAAGGAGGGCCTGGTGCGGGGGCAGGGCTGAGTTTGGCCTGATGTCTTCTTTGGTTCTGGCAGAGAAGGTGGGGAGGACGTAGGCTTTTGGGGTCCGCCATACGGTGCCCATCTGCACCTGCTGTCCCTTTGGCCCCTCCTGCGCTGGTCTGCCTTCCTCCGTCTAATTCTGGTCCACGGCCACTTGCTCCACGTGCAAGGGAGGCATGCTTACCCCACGTTCCTGTGCTGCAGGTCCTGTCGGCACAGCCGCGAGGCCATCGGCTCAGCGCCCGGGCCACACTCTATGGGCCAGGAGGCACTCAGGGTCGCATCGATGGCCCTCAGCCAGGACAGCCCAAGCCAGGGGGCTCGTCCGCTGGGCCTCAGCGGGCTGCCTGTGCGGCCCGCGAACACCTGGACAGGGAGTCACAGCGATTTCTGGCAGCAACAGAACTTGCTAATTGAGTCCCCGGCGGCCTGCGTGCGAAGATCCCAAGGCAGCCAGGTGCCTGTCGGCCCTGTGCCCTCCTGTGCCCCCAGCGCCGTGGTCAGTGTGGCAGCGCTTTCTCAGGAACCTTTCAAAATCATGGAAGTAATACACGCGCTTGGAAAAACCAGTCGATAACGAAGTCCATACGTGCGTGCAGTCATGCACCTGCCGCCCTGGGGACAGGCAGGGATCCCGGTGTCACCTGTCACTGCCCTGAGTTCCCAGGAGCTCTCCCTGTCCTCGCGTCCCTCCTTTCAAGGGCCTCCACCCCTTCCAGAGGACAGATGGCCAAGAAGCCCGCCGTAAGAGCCCATTTCCACACCGGTCAGCTTCCACAAGCCCACGCAGCCCCACGGAGGCTCCTGCCCACGCCCTGCCCACGCCGACTGGAACCACAGCTGGGCCTCAGCATCGAGGCTGATGGAAGCAGGGCTCTCCCTTCATGCCCACGTGTGGCCTCGAGACCAACACCCCCCACCCTCCACCCTGTTTCATTTGATAAAGTGGACAAATTTCTTGAAAAACACAGTCTATCAAAACGTACACAAGAGCAACCAGGAAGCATGAACAGTTAATAAAACAGAATAAGCAACTTAATATTTTTACACAAAGAAATGACTTTAGTGACTTCTTCCAAATATCTGATAAATAAAGAACGCCGATCTTACACATGTTCCTTTGGAGAAACTGAGGACCTGAGGATGAGGGGACACTTCTGAAACTGTATTGTGAAGACAGCATCACTCCGATACCAAAAGGAGTCAGAGCAGTATCAGAAGTGAAGATGAGAAACCAATGTCACTCATGGACACAGGCCCCGAATTCCGAACAATAGCTGCAAACCCAACAGCATGATACACGGGAAAGACGACGTGGCGTAACCGCAGTCAGCACACCGGCTGACACGGCTCACCAGCGAGACCGAAGAGAAAAGCCTTGTGATTGTTTTACTAGATGCAGGAAAATTTTGAACAAAGACATCTCTAAAAATCCAATTTTTGTTCATGAAAAACAACAAAACCCTGTCGTCAGATAAGCCCCTTCTCCCCCTCCCCCCGTCTCTGCCCCCTCCCCCCCACACCCCACAGGTGTGCCTCCCTGCTGAGCTGAGGGGATAACACCTCCAACCTAAGCACCTGTCTCCTTTTGCCCTGTTTTATTGTCACACATTGTTGTAAGACACAAATCACCAGCCCTTTATTGATGAGGAACTTGAGGCCTGGACAGCTTGGGGGACTTGGCCCATGGTGCTGAGCCATGGGCCAAGGCCACCGACCCAGGCTTCTGGGCTCCACGGAGCATGGGGGCAGCTGGAGGACAGCGTCAGGCCAACACCTCCACGGCGGATGGTAAACCAACTTTCCCTTACCATTGTTACCGTAATGGCTGAGATCTGCTGCCTGCCACGACGTTCCGTTGGGGTCTCGGGCCAGGCGGCAGGTGCATCAGGGTGGGGGGCTTCCCTGGAGAGCAAGCCTGGTGGCCGTGGTGACGAGGAGGGCTCGCCAGCCAGCGTGGCTTCCTGTGCTAGAAGACGCCACCTCGAGCCACAGCGGGAGCCATCTGAGGATGTAATTTATGGTGTGAGTGGTTGACAGGGGTGGCCACCATCTGATCCCATCTTGCTCCTTTGATTTGTGCAGCTGGAGACGGACATGGAAGCCGTACCGTTTTGCATGTTCTGGCGTTGAGTTAGAAGTCCCTCGGCCGCTGGACAGCTCGCATCAGTGAGGAGGACTTGCAGTCTAATTCATAGATCATTCACGTCCCCTCTTTGTTGGCGATCTTCTTTCCAGTATGAGGTTTGATTTTGTTTATTTATCAGTAAAAAAGAAAAATGTGAGTTGAGTGGATGACATCCCCCGTCACAGGGTTCTCTGGGCTCTCCGAAAAGATGTCAGCAATGTATTTCCACGTGGCGGGACTGCTTCACAGTCACTGAATTTCCGTGGCGTGCGTGGTACCCATCGCTGTGTTCTGTGCATTCCCAGGACGAGGTGTCTCAGCCTCAGTGTACCTTAAACAGGAGCTGGGCCCTTCTGCTTCCTTTCTAGAAGCTGCAGCCCGCAGCGCTGGTAGAGCTGGCCCCAGGCCCTGCGTCCCACCGCACCCACGGCCGTGCTGTAATAAAAGCTGTGGCAGCCGGAGCTGGAGGCCGGTCCCATGACCTGCCACGATTCCCCAGCACGTGTGGGGTGGGCAGGTGGCTGTAGGGTATTCGACGCAGATGTCTGAGCTCGGCAGGCCCCGGATCCCACCCCCATTCTGCGGTTTAGCTGCCGTGTGGTTTGAAAACACAGATTCCGTGAGCTCCGGCTTCCACACTCGTAATAGGAGGAGTGTCTTTTCCAGGAGGGCTACGAGGGTCTGCAACCACGTACGCAAGCCAGCTGCACACCGTGGGGTCCAAAGAAATAGTAGCACAGTTATCGGGAGCATGAACGGAACTTCTAAAAACTCACTAAACGCGGTTGTGAAATCCTTGGTGGTTGAAATCTTACATCACGAATGGTTCAGGACACCGAGCGCTCCCCTGCACCCCACAGCTGGGGAAGGCTTGCAGACAGGTAGCGTCTCCACAGGAGGACGCCCGCACAGGGCTGCTTCTGCGGGCGTGGGGTGGGGGCCTGCAGGGGCTGTGGTTAGGAGAGCCTGAAGGAAGGGGAGATGCGGGCAGTGGGCATCTTGTCAGGAGGGGCTCACGCCCTCTTTCCCAGCCTGGTGCTGAGGCTGCTCCTGGCTCGCAGGGGGAGGCTGCTCCGCACGGACAAGGGCACCGTGGGCAGCACTTCCATCCAAGGACAGAGGAGGGCGGAGGTAGCCGGCCGGCCGCAGGAGCCCGAGGGGTGGCCAGAGCGACCAGCATCTGCTGTGGCATGAGGCTCTGGCCAAGGGCACGACCTCCTGTGTCCCTGGAAACCTTGCCTTTGTTTCCCTCCTGTGGGATGCAGAGCTGATTCCGGAAGCTGGTGCTGTCCTGGGGGGGGGGGCAGTGCCAGAATTCGGGCTTCATGAGGATCAATCCCACAGCCTGCTCGAAACAGACACACTCCTTGAAAGACAAACCTGACGCTCACTCAGAAAGAGTCGGTGGCTCTTCACAGAAAGAAGAAACTGAGTTTGTAGTTGGAGATATTCCCGTACGGGAGGGAGACTCCAGGCCCCGGAGGCTTCCCTGGTGAACCCAACCGAATGTTTAGGGAAGAAATAACACCAGCCCCACGCAAACTTTTTCAAAAAATGAACAGAAAAGAATACTTTCCAGCTCTGTTTGCTGAGCCAGGACCACCTTGGTGCCCAAACCAGAAAAAGACATCATATGTTAACACAGCACAGGGGCGCCTGGCTGGCTCAGTCAGGAGCGCGTGCGGCCCTTAATCTAAGGGTCCTGAGCTCAAGCCCCAGGTTGGGCGAAGAGCCCATTCAAAAAACCCCACAGTATTTATTCCTCACAAAAATAAGTGAAAAAATCATTAACAAATTTTAGAAAGTTGAGGCCAACAACGTTTTAAAAGGACATCATGATATGCACAAAAAGCATTTGAAAACACCAGTACCTAATTCTAGAGAAAACTCTCGGAAACCCGGAACAGAGGAGAACTCCTTCAACCTTGTAAGTGCCATCTGTGAGCCCACAAGTCATGTCGCACTTAGTAGCAGGAGACCGAACGTTGCTTCTTGGTCACAATCAGGAGAAAGGCTCTCAGCTCTGCCGTCTGCACCGAAAGGTGCTGACCCGTACGAATGGGGAAAGAAGAGACCGCACACAGCTGGGAAAGCAAGAACGGTTCAGGACACCGAGCGCTCCCCTGCACCCCACAGCTGGGGAAGGCTTGCAGACAGGTAGCGTCTCAGGTGATACCCTGTCTCCACAGAAAACCCCAAAGCGTCAGGGCGTCTGGGGGGCCGCAGTCGGTTAGGCTTCCGGCTGCTGGGTCCAGGTCAGGTCCTGATCTCAGGGTCAGGGGATGGAGCCCCGTGTCCAGCTCCACGCTGAGTGCGGAGTCTGCTGGACATTCTCTCTCCTCTTCCTCGGTCCCTCCTGCCCATACTCCCCCCACCCCTAACATAAATAAATCAATCTTTAAAAAAAGAAAACCCCACAGGGTCTACAAAAAGTGTCAGCTGGGCAAGTTCATAGGCTACAAGATCAATATACAAAGTCAACTTTATTTAGGGAAAATAGTAAAAAACGATCAGAAATCAAAATGGAGCAAATACTGTTTCCAAGTAGGACTCCAACATCTGTGTCCTTTCCACACACCCTCTACCATGTGGTCTGGAATGCCTTAAATTCTCAGGAAACTTTGTGAAATGAGCACCCAGGACAAAATCACCCTCCAGGCACAAAGTCTTTGGCTCCCATAACCCCTACTCACATTAGTTCAAGCACAATGTTTCACTCCTAACCAGGGAGAAGGGGAGGGGGCCAGGGAAAGGGAGGACAGTGGGGGTGGGGGGAGGGAATAGGGGAGGGAGTTAGGGAAGGGGAGGGCAGTGGAGGGAGTAGGGGAAGGGGCCAGGAAAGGGAGGGCAGCGGGGTGAAGGAGGGAGTAGGGGAGGGGGCCAGGGAAGGGGAAGCAGTGGGGGGAGGGGTAGTGGTTGCTTCTCATCTGGGGGCTCATCCTGGAGCTTGGGGAGGGGCAGGCAGGTGGGGGAGGAGTCAGTGGGAAGGAGGAGGGAGAGTGGGGTCCCAAGGTGAGGTCCTGCGGCCCCAAGGCCTGGAGATGCTTCTGGTCTGGTGATGACTGCAGAGTGTGGCCAGCCCCAGTGATCCCACCCCAGCTTTCGCTCACTGGTACTAGAAGCGTGCTGCCTTTCACCTGAGCTTTGTGCTGACTTAGGGTGGTCTCAGTGGGGAAAGAGGAGGAACATTCCGGAAGTCCCGTGGGCAGGGAGTTGTCCGGGAGCGGTGAATGCTGCTGGTGAGTTCAGAGGATACCATGAATCCTGATTTTAGACTGGGTTTGGTCTGTGCAGACTGCATGCAGCACTGATGTGATGAAAATGGGGCCCCCGGGGTCCACTGCCAGGTCAGTGTTCCAAAATGCCCTTCGTCTTGTCTGGCTTCCTCGAGTCCCCCTTCCTCTCGGGTTAAAGCAACAGGCACGTAAAGATCTTACTGAGGGATCCGCCCTTGCTGCTTCTGGACAGGGGCTCCAGGTGACGTGGACGCCCGCCCGTCACAGTCCACTTCCTCTCCTCTGCATGGCCTCTGCTCTGTTCCAAGGGACTGACCCGCTGGCTTACTGCACTAAGGGCCCCTGGGCTTGGGCCCCTGGGCTTAGGCTCCGTGCTGGCCGCCACCCCGAATTCCTCATTTGACCTCTGGGCTAAAAATGCAGTTTTCTCTCCTGGCTCTTCTGCAGCCCCTGAGAGGGGTTTAAACAGAGGCAGAGCCCCACTGTCTGTCCCAGACGGCCCCTGCTCTCCAGCCCCAGGAACTGACTTCAGAAGCCCCCTTGTTGCTGGGCCTCCTGGGAACACTCAGGGACCGTGGCCCCCAGAATGGGGAGGAAGTTTCTTCCTCCTCCTCCACCCCTCGGGTGACCTGTCTGTGCCGGGTTTCCCTGACCCTGATAGCTCAGGCCTCGCTTCAGGTGCTGGGACCAATGCCTGGTTAGCACGGGCGGCAGGGGTGGGGGTGGGGGTGTCTCTGGAGCTGTGCTTTCCTGTGGAACCGAGGACCACAGGCCGACCCAGGCCAGGTGCTTCCAGGGAGACACCTGAGGAAGGATTCACGGTGTCTTCACCCCCAAGGGACAGCCGCCAGAGGAGGTAAGGGACCCTACATCCAGGGCCAGGGGCTGCCCCAGGGACCCAGGGTGACAAATGCCTTCTGCTGGCAAACCTTTATAAGGGGCAGGTTTGGAGGGGCTTTGGTTCAGCCAGGCACTGACCCCGACCCCCGTGGCCTCAGGTCAGGCCTTGCCAAGCCAGGTCCCTGCCTTTCCTGCGATTACAAAGACCAGGCAGGTGGTGACGCGGAGGACAGCTTGTCTGAGCACCTGCCCAGACCCCGGGAGGAAGGAGACCCCACGCCCCGACCCTCTCACAGCCCTCCCGGCTTCCTAGCACCTTCGCCCCCTACCCTGTGCCCCGCGGGCTCCCCCTCCCCCCGCGCGCCCCTCCCCCTGCCGCCCCGCCCCCAGGTGCGCTCCCAGCGTCCGCCCAGCGGTGGCGCCGTTGCCCTTGGAACCGGGCCACCCAGCGCAGCCCCACTTTGGGGAGTCCTTTCCAGCTGACAGAGGACCCCAGGGTGGGGGATGCAGGAGAACAGAGAGCGCTTGCGGGGAGAACTGACCTGCAGACCCCGCCCCACCGCCCCGGGGGTGTCCGCCGGGGGCTCGGGGCTGCCGGTCGGGGGTCCCATGGGGCTCAGGGGTTGGGGGCCGTCCAGGGAGCGCGGGGTCGGGGTCCTTGGGGTCCCTGGGGTCTGGGGTCAGGGTCAGTCCTGGGGACTGGGGACGCGGGTTCTGGGCGCACGGCCTTCTGCCTGCGCTCTGGTCCCGCAGGGAAGCGCGGTCAGGTGAGCCACGCAGTCCTGGGCCCCTGTCCCGGCTGCCCCTCTGCCCCTCCGGGCAATCAGACTCTGGGGGCGGTGTGTCCAAGAGTGACCCCGAGTCAGAGTCCCGTGGGCTGTCCTTTGCACCCTGCTGGCCGGCGACAGGACTGACCGGATGCCCAAGACAGGTGCGGCAGCCACTGTAGGGGAGAGATGACCGACCAGAGGGTCTGGGGTCCGCGCTTCAGCTACAACGAAGAGCAGGGAGACCCAGCCCTGAGCCCCAGGCTACGAAGATGGGGGTCTGCGGAAGCCAATAGCCAAGAGGGCCTCTTTCAAAGTGATGTCTCCAATCTTTAAAAGAAAGTATTTGAGGAAATCTTTCTTGAATGACCCTTGTCAGTATTTATTCTGCTTTTTCCATTTGGTACCCCTTCCTCGGGCCAGATTTATGGAGCTGTGATTGACACACAACATTAAGCAAGTTTAAGCTTAAGGTGTACAATGTGATGATTTGATAAATGTTTATATTGCAACATGGTGACCAGGGTAAGGTTAGTCAGCACCCACCACTCACATAGCTCCTGTTCTGTGTGTGGTGAGAACTTAAAAAGTCCACTCTCTTGGCAACTTTCAAATACAGAAGGCAATAGGTTAACTGTCGCCATGGCTCCGGCCTCGGACGCCCAGAGTGTCCCCGCCCCACACCCAGAGGTTTGCGCTCTTGGCCAGCATCTCCGCGTCCCTCTGTCCCCTGACCTCCCCTTACTTGGTTTCCGCACCTGCTGTCCCCATGTCGGGTGTTCTTTGCCTGTCTTCCGTCTTCTCTGTCTTCCATATTTCTTCCCAAGTCTCTCGATGTCTTTCTTCGTGTATTCTTATTATTCACATGTTCCCCCCTTTCACTTCTGTGTTCCTTGTATTTTAGCTCATTCAGTTTTGACTGTTTTCCTCTTATTTCTTACTGCATCTTGGGCAAGATGAGCTCATTTCTGAGTTTTCTAACTTTGAATGATCTCGTCCTCGCGTTGTGTTGGTTGGTGTTGAGGTCAGTGGGGTGCAGTTTTGTTTCTGTGAGCACATCTGTCTGCATGGTGTCACTCTCTGCGGGGTTACTATTTTCTTCTCTGTTCTCTTTTTCTTATAATCACTCGGTGGGATATTTCACCTTGATCTTCATTTTTTGTGTGAAGCTAATTTTTCTAACTTAGAAGGAGGCACGCTCAGCCCTTCTAGCTTCACAGAGTCCCTTCTCTTGTTTTCCTACAGTTTCCAGAGCTGCGGTGGCCTGAGATCTCCAGACCGGTCCAGTCCCTCCACCTGTTTATCTAGACCTTACTTTCTGTTGTTTCTGCTGTCCCCCGCACGGGCTTGTCCTGCAGGAGAACTCTGGGCATGTTTCCTAGTTCGTTTCCTTAAAACGTGTCGATGCTGTCAAAGCCGACTTCTTTTTCTTTTTTTTTTTTAAAGATTTTATTTATTTATTTGACAGAGATAGAGACAGCCAGCGAGAGAGGGAACACAAGCAGGGGGAGTGGGAGAGGAAGAAGCAGGCTCATAGCAGAGGAGCCTGATGTGGGGCTCGATCCCAGAACGCTGGGATCACGCCCTGAGCCGAAGGCAGACGCTTAACCGCTGTGCCACCCAGGCGCCCCTCAAAGCCGACTTCTGACTCTTGCAGCCTTCTTTTCCAACAGCAGGTTTTGACTCCGCATCTCGAGCGTTGTGTTCGGCTTGGTATGTGGCAGAATCCTGTCACAGCCCCACGTGTGTTGTAACAGCTCCCCCCGCCAGCACGCACTAACTTCTTCATCCCTACCTTTGGGAGACAGAGCAGGGTGGTGTTTCTTCCCCTGTCTTCCCTCTCAAGGAGGCTGTGAGTTCTCCTTTCCCGTCTGAGCTCAGGCCGGGTGAGAACCGTGCACGTTCACTGTGCACGCTCAGCAAGAGTGGGTGGGAGCTGAGACCCTGAGTGCGTTCTGCTGTCACCTGCGGCCCCCACTCCGGGTGGTGTGGGAAGGCCAGCTCTCCTTGCCAGCCGGAGAAGTGGTGCACCTGTTGCCCCTGCCTCTCTGGAGCTGTCCTCTCCCACCGCACCAGCGCCTTGCCCTGCACACCTGTCCCCACCTTACCCTCTGTGCTCGGCTGCTTTCCAATCTGCTCACCTGTAGCCTTACACCCCTTCACCTGTCCTTCGGTCTTGTCCTTCTACTCATGGGGGGCAAGATTCTGGAAAGTGGTAACAACTTCCTTGAATCTGGGTCAACATACTTACCAAATTCCTGGGTACCATCTCGTGGTTACTTTACTTGCTGGATTTTTCTGCATGTGTGTGTTTAATATTTTATTTTCAATTAATAGATGGTGGTGATTGGGTCCCTATGTTCAAGTAGCCAACTAGCTGACAAGTTGGTTTGTATTAATTTATTTAAAAGATGTTCTATACTATAATTAATTGTATTAAGGAAATTCACACGAAGCCAGGTGTAGCCAGGAGACTTCATAACAGCCATATCTTTAGGGAAAATCCTGTACTGACGTGATCATTTACTGAAATAAGTAATATAGTAATTCCATTCACTTTGGGGGTGA
Organism: Ursus arctos; assembly: GCF_023065955.2. Taxonomy (NCBI): domain Eukaryota; kingdom Metazoa; phylum Chordata; class Mammalia; order Carnivora; family Ursidae; genus Ursus; species Ursus arctos. The sequence goes on from NW_026622819.1 coordinate 1,145,982, forward strand.
CTTTTTTTAAAAGTAAGCTTTCATTCTGGAATAATTTTAGATGTATGGAAACCTTTCGAGAAGTCCATACGGAGAGCTCCCCCACACCCCTCTGCCGGCCCCTTGTCACAACAAAGGAGCCAGCCTAGCCACACTGCTGCTACCTGGACTCCTGTTGGTTCTGACTTTACCAGTTCTTCCATAATGCCTTGTTTTTTTTTTTTTCCTTTTTTGGCCCCAGGATCTAATCTGGAATCCACGTTGTGTCTAAAATTTTCATTATTGTTGACAGGGCATTCTATGAAAGCATGCGTGAGCAGTTAGGGAAGATTTTGTAGAAGACGAAAAGCCTGCTTGGGGTGCTGGCCACACACCCGTGATGTCATCCTGCTGGTCCCCTTTTGAGGCCCGGAGCTCCTGGAATGTCATGGTGATTTTTCTTCTTAGGAGAAGAGGAGACATTCATATGATAGACGGTAATCCTAAGGGAGATGTGCCAAAGGGTGATTCTCTTCTTCCGAGAAGCTGTTCCAGGTTTGCACTGAGACAAATGAGTCCCATGGGTCATCCCCCTCACTGAGGTGTCTTTGCGGTGACCTGTGTGCACCTTAGGTAGGCATGCCCTCCCACCCTTGTAGGAGGAAGCTTTGTGCCTTGGTCCTTGCTTGGCCTTCAGGATTAAGGTTAAGGATGGAGTCCTGTGGAGGCTTTGGCCATCAGCCCCTCTCAGCTTGAGAAGGTGATGAGATGGGGCTCACCCTCCCTTCCCCCCGAGCCCCAGGGGTCTGCCTTCACCCTAATGAGGAGTGTTGGCTTCGGAAGGGGCCGAGAGCATGGGGGCCTTCCAGGGGCTCACTGCACTGAGTGGGGAAGAGGACAGCTCATGGAAACCTTCAGTCTGTTTCTGTTGATCTCAAACTAAACATGGCTCTGACTCAGGACACGGTCCCACAGAGAGTTCACGGGGCAAGAGTGTAGCTGCTTCCCATGACATTGTGTTATCTCAAGTGATATCTGACAGCAAGAAGCAAAGCCCACCACAGGCTCAGAGCACATCACAGGGAGCAGGAGATGGGAATGAGGGCAACTACAATCCATTTTTAATGCTTTTACTAAAAGAAAAGAGATGCAGACAATAAATAATGCCAAACGCATCTCCTCACATACGCGAACGGCTCCCACGCAGGCGCTCACCCACCTGCTGACCAGCCCGACGGGCTGTGCCTCTCGTCTGCCACCGATGGCTTGTTTGTGAGGGAAGAGGTCCTGAAGATGATGGCTAATGTACTTAGAGATGATGAAGTCTTGACGAGGTGGCGGCTGAAACATTCATGACACGCTTTTCCATATTTTCAAACCCGTTGTTGTCGGTTGCATAATTACTGGTGACATGGCTAACTGTGGAGAAGTGGGAGTCGGCCTGATTTGTTTATGAGGAAGAGACGTGCTCTGGAGAACCTTCGTGGGCTGTGTGGGGCTGTCTTCTAAACAACACCTCCATTTCCCAAACAGTGGAGAACAAAGCACATTCTTTTCTAATTTGGAAACAGACTCAGACTTAATCCTACCCAAACATGATCTCCCTGGGACCAGTGCAATGACCCCGGGAGTCACAATAAAGGTTTTCTGGGGTGAATAGGCCCCTCTGATCCCTGAGAGATGGAGAGCAGATGGGAATAAGGGGCCAGTGTTCGGGGCACACGTGGGGTGGATAACTGGCTCTCCTGCAACACTTCGGGGCTCCCCCCTTGGGCCAGATTTGGCTCACATCAGCCTTGTACCAGGGCCAAGAGTGTTTGGTGTGGAGAGATAGAGGCAGAGGCATTTCGTCGCCATATTATTCAATGAATTGCCCAAGCGTGGCCGTATGGTGAGAAAAGATAGAGAGGCTTTGAATTCTTCTATAATGTTGATCAACAATGTCATGGACCTGAGCTGAAAGACTTTCTTGATTTCATGCTTGAAGTACCAGGCACAGCCTTTGGCACCAGCACCAAAAGCGCCAGCTCCCACCCAGACAGGCTCCAATGCCTCCTAGGTTGAACTGGAGGAAATTTCTGTTCACAGGAGCCAACAACGAGCTGGAGAAACGAATGGTAGCCAAAGAATCCCATTTGTTGAGCTTCTCTTAAAGCGATAGCTCGAAAGGCTGGTGGCGTTTTGCTCATTTGAGCCCGCAGTCTTCCTTGTTCCAACGGTCCAGCTCCATGGGTCCCAAGTCAGAGGTGTGGGCGAGCCCATTCGAGAAGCATCAGTCCCAACCCTGAAGCCTTGCGAATGTTCCATCAATGAGGGCAGAGTCCTGCCTCAGGGAGCTAGAGCTCCACCTGTGAGTAGGCTTACTCTTCTCATCCTTCCGTTTCTTAACTTCTCTCAAATATGTTCCCTCTGGTTATTTTGCTTTACTTTGAGTTTGTGAAGGAGGTCCCCTGAATGGAAACTTCATTTTTCTTGGTCTACTCCAGTGTTGTGCCTCTAACTATTCGGCAATTGGAGTTTTGGGAAAAACAGCCTCGATTTGTAGATGTTTGCAGATTGCTGTGCTGTAAATGCTCCCGTGACGACTGATTTCAAGCTCCCGACGAGCCGTCACTGACAAGCCCTTGAGAAGAGACGGGCTCAGCGCCTCTCAGGAGCCTGACCAGCTGCCGTGTCGCACCTCGCTCACTGGAGGGGTAGACGACCTTTCTGTTTTTATGGTTGCGTGTTGGGCTTTGTTTTCCAAGAGAGCACTGATCCTAGGACGTATGGCTGGGTCAGCACAGGGGAACATCATCCTGGGGGCTGGAGGGACGCTCCGTGGTGGGGAATCCTGACTACTGAGTGCCAAGAAATACTATAATTTTCCTCAGTCCATCCACCATCATGGAAACATGTTTTTAAAAACACAGGCTGGATCATAATGAGTCTGCTCGGAGTCATGCTGACCGGGATTAAAATCCTAGCTCTACACGACCTTGAGGACATTACATGAGCCTAAACATGCCTGCCTCCCCTGGTGCTGTGAAGACTTGCTACGGGAAGACACGCGGACACGGAGACACGGGCCTGTCACACCCTCCACGCTCAGTAGCAGCTAGTTTGTGTCCATGATCTGCTTTCCCCACCAGGGAATTGGGTGACTGTGGCAACCATTCAGAACACCTAAAAACAAATGTGAATTCACCGTCCAGGTGCTGAGAGTCTAGCAGGACAGCCGTGGTCCCTGGGGTGTCCAGGGAGGGCGTCGCTGTGGGACCAGCCGACCGCGGAGTGGCTCAGGCAGGCAGGCAGGCCCTGAGCTCACGGCTGCTCACAGGGACAGCGCCGCTGTGTAGGGCGCTAGGGGTCATACGTGCTGAGAAGGTGATGTGTGCAGGCAGTCACGAGGAGTGGGCGACGTTACCATATGCCAAGGGAAGACCAGGCCACGATAAACATCTCAAGGTTTATTTTTCAGAGAAATGTTTGAGATCTGGGGTCTATCGTATAAATGTACACACAAAAATCTATTTCCATTTATTTAAGTAGGCAATAAAAGAAGTTTAGGTATGAATTCCTCAAATTCTAAACATTTAACTGTTTCTTTTAAGAAAATGAGCTAAGAAAAGAGTATTTCACTTTTCTCAGATGTATTTTTTATCACTTTGCGCGCTGCAGCCTACCAGAACTGGAGGTCGGCGGTAGATGGCAGCCCAGCCCAAACACGGGGAGCCGGGAGGGGGAGCAGGGCTCCGCGCGCTCAGGCCTTGGCCACGCCTGTGCCTGGGGACACCATCTCTCTGCCCACTGCGGACGCTTGGCTTGTCCTTGTCGCCTCTTTCTGTGTAGAGAAGCACCTCGGAACTGGGCAGACGGGCAGGCTGGCGCATGACCCGGGCAGCGCTAGGACAGTTGTGCCGCACCTGCGTCCTGTCTTCTGAACCTCCCCGGACGGCGTACGTGCCGTGGGAGCGGCTGGTGTGAGTTCCGCTTTGTCACTTTCCCCTGTAGGCATTTAGCAAGACATCCTCTTATCCAAATCTCAGTTTCTTTGTCCCAGAAAGAGAGAGAGAGAGAGAGAGTAGAATCTAACTCATAGATGTTGTAGAAATTAAAAATTTCAAATGGCTGTAAAAATTTTAAAGTGTCATATGAAGAGAAGGAAAAATAAAAATAAGACGAAATTAGAGAAGGAGACAAACCATAAGAGACTCTTAAATCTAGGAAACAAACTGAGGGTTACAGAAGGGAGGCGGGTGGGGGATTAAGGAGGGCATGTGATGTGAGGAGCACTGGGTGTGACATGCAACTGATCAGTCACTGACCTCTACCCCGAAACCAATAAAAGAAAAGAGAAAAAAGTTAAGTACTATTGGTGTTGTCATTTTAAACCATAAAAACAGAGCCAGGACTCTCTCTCCTTTTTAATAAAGTGAATTAACCAGGGAGAAAGTCCTTCCTTGACCCCACTGTCATCACAGTCTTACTAACCTGGAAATGCACATCTCTGTTCAGCCAAGCTCCATAAAAAAAGGGCCATAAAGGATTCAGAAACTGGAATCCTTGACCACGGGTTATAAAATAACAAATTAAATATCCCTGGGAATATTTGCAGGCATCAGGAAAATGTTTAAAATGGCAGAGCTAATGCGTGTAAGAATTAAGTAGAACTTTCAGAAATACAGTATTAAAAAAACTGAAAAAGAAACCCCCAATGGATGGGTTTAATAGAAAATCAATACAGTGGGAGAGAGAACTGGTAAACTGTAAAACAGGGCCCACATACGCCCCAAGCAGAAAGATAAAAAAGGGAAATACTGACTAGGTCAATTGCATAGTATGACTGAGGAAATAAGAGGTTTGTTCAATCAGAGTTTCTGGAGCAGGGCTCAGAGGGAGCGGGACAGAGAAACTGTGTGAAGGGATGCTGGGCAGGGGTTCCCAGAAATGATCGGAGATACCAATCTAGAAATTTAAAATCCCATTTAATCTCAAGCACAGAAATTGCAGAAGAAAAGTGAACTTGAAGCCTGATGAATAGAAAGTATCCAAGCTGGAAAAATGAAAGAAAAAACCCCCAAAAAACAAAAAACAAGGCTAATAAAAGAGCAGCTCTTCATCGACTCATGGCTTAATACAACACCGATGTGATCAGAAAGCCAGGAAAAGAGGAAGGGCAGATAAATATTTGAATAAATAAGGACTGAAATTAAATAGAGTAGATAGTGACGTCAACCACGCACTTAGGGAAGCACGAGGAGACGAGACGACGTAGAGCTGCCCCGAAGGTGCGGGCCCTCCTCCCCGGGCAGAGAGTCCGCAGACGCGCAGTGGCAGGTGCGCGGTCAGAGGCGCGCGCGGTCCACCTGCCGCTCACCGCCGCTCAGCCGCACCCGGCGGACCTGCGTGCGCCCACGCGCACGCGCACCCAAGAAGGGTACGCGGACACCTGGCAACAGGTGCCAACACACTGAAATGGGTTGAAGTTACACAGTGTGTGTCCTCTGGCCACAAACTAGTTAAACTAGAAACCTACAGGTAGGCACTGGAAAATCCCCAAATATTTGAAAATTAAGTGACACGTTTCTAAGTAACCACTGTTTCAATGAGGAAATCACAGGAGGAATTAAAACTATTTCATATGAGTGATAATGAGAAATTCATGGTTGGCAACAAAGCAATGCGTAGATGGAAATTTATAACCTTAAATACCTGTATTAGGAAAAAAGAAAGGGTTGAAGTCAATGCTAAGCTTCCACCTGAAGAATCAGGTGGAAAGGAAAGGAAAATTGAACTGAAGGTAAGCCGGAGGAAGGAAAGCATCAAGGTAAAATCAGAGATCAATAACGCAGAACCCAGAGAGAGCTAATGGCAGTACAGGCTGGTCGTTGGAGATGAACCGAGTTAATGATTACGCTCTGGATGAAGTGATAAAGTAGAGAGAGGCGGGAAGCAAGCTGTCAATCTCAGGAACAGGAGAGGGGCCACCACCGATCTCTCATAAATTTGATCTACATGAAGGACACATTGGGGGAAATTACAGTGAATTAAGCCACTCGGGCGAAGTGGACAAGTGCACAGCAAGGCGGGAATCCCAAAGCCGACACAGACAGGTGCAGGGAACATGAGCCTTTCTGCAGCCACGCAGAGGAGAGGGGGCGTGTGCGCATCTTCCAGCGTCTTCCATGCTCTCCACCGCCTGCTGTCCCTGACAGCCGGAGCCACGGCCCTGGCCACGGAGCTCTCTGCACACACTCCGGATGAGACCCAACCTTGCTTCAGACTTTCCCAGTTGTCTGGGTCCTGATTTACATTTCAGCCAAGTTTATGAGACGTGTCATGTGCTCGGTGAACACGGATGCTCTGGAGAGCGTCGCATCAGACAAGGACGTCGTCCTCTTCCCGGCATCAGTCGTCAGAGATCTGGAAAGTGAGCTTCCAGGGTAACCTCCAGGAAAGCAAAAGCGGCGTCTGGATCTTCAGGAACAGCCAGGGGAGAGCACAGCAGCGCCCAACGTGGCGTTGACCCCTTGATCGCCATCTCTTCAACCCTGACAGGGATGGAGGGGGCAAAGCAGGGGGTGCAGGGGGCGCGCTGGGTCGGGAAGAGGAGCAGGCACCCGTCCGCGGTAATTAACGCAGCCTGTTGGCGCCCGGGGCAGAGGCGGCCGACAGTCCCCGTGCAGCCGACTCCTTTCACGCGGCTTCACAAAGTTTGCAGGAAAGTGCCTCGGGACTCAGCTGCTCCGCCCTAATATTTTACTTCACTGTTTGCTCTTTTTTTGGACCATTTGCAAAGGTGTTTTCAGTTGATTTTGTGAGTCTCTGAAGAGCGGAGGAAACCGTATACGGCAGCTCACTTGAGGACGGGGCTGTGCCGCAGCTTTCTTGGGGGGATACCCTGGGCATTCTGCAGGAAGGTTAAATTGTCAGACTTAATTAGCAATGCCTCTTTTAAATTCTGGATGCTTCTGGGGCCGCTCATGACAAGCTTTGTTGAAGCAGGCTCTTCGCTGTGACACTTCACATCCTAAAACATTGCTTTCCTTAAGCCCTGCATGCAAATGACTAAGATTAAGAGAATGTCAAATAGAAAGAAATGTGGGCTCCAGGAAGCAGAATATCGTGGCAAGCATGCAGAGCCGTTAGCCTCTGCGTACTTGCACGTGCACGTGTGTGCATGTGCGCGCGCGTGTGTGCATGTGTGTGTGTGCACGTGCACATGTGTGTGCGTGTGCATGCGTGTGTGTATGCATGTGCGCACGTGTGTGGTGTGGGGTCCATGCAATCCTCCCTGAATAACTAGAAATAAGTGATGCAATTAAGTAAATTATTTTCCCCATCAGGAAAGTTGGGGGGTTGAGACCTACATGCCACCACGGATGCCATGACTGTCACACAGGGTCACTCCATGTCCACGCGGCCCCCAGGCTGTTTGTGGGGAGGCACAGTTAGCCTCCACAGTGGATTCCAGGGGCATTCCTGCACATCCCCTGTGTTTGCCGAGGGCCTGCATGGCTCAGCCCCTAGCTGAGGTGGGAGCTGGTAAGGTTACGGACGGGGAGGCCAGGGACGGCAAAGTCACTGACCGGGAAAGCTCCCTGGAGCTGCAGCGGGCGGGGTGGTGAGCAGCGAGGCCCCGGGGCAGCCCGCGGTGGTGGGACAGCCTGGGGCGGTGGCTCCCTGGGTCTCCAGGGACCGGTGAGGTGAGCAGGAAGAAGACAGTGGCTCGGCCTCCCTAAGGAAGCAGGGTCTGTCGGAGGAGAGCTTAGTGTATGTCCCCAAGCTGGTGGCAGGGCGGTGGAGTGTGGCCGTTGGGCGCGTGATCACCAAGGGTGTGAGAGGCCATTTCCACGGCACTCAGGGTGATGGGGTGAGGCTGCCCTGCTCTTGGGTCCACGATGGGAAGAGCGTCTCGATGGGCCAACAGGGCCCACATCTGATCTGAACATGGGTCAGCTGGGACCCAGGGTCAGAGCTGCCAGGACAGCACAGGGGTGCTGCAGGGCTGGTGGCCCCCGCGGCTTGGGCAGGGTGGGGGGCACCGTGAGGATCCTTGGTGGGCTGTTCAGCGGGTGTGTTGCCCCGACCCCATGCTCCAAGCTCGGGTGGAAACCATGGCCCTGCTGGCTTTTCTCTCTCCGCGGCCTGAAGCACTCGGATGGGTCAGTACGTGTGGAGGGGAGAGTTGCGCGGGCCGCAGAAACAGTGTGTGCCATTTCCAGGCCCGGCCTGCTCTCCGGGGAGCCCGCCTCCTGTGATGGCATTCTCTTAGACAGCCTTGAGGTGAAGCTAGCATCTTATAAATAATCCAACATCCGTCTCTTCTGCTTCATCACCCCAGCCACAAGCAGAGAGGTGACGTTCCTCATAGGAGAGAGTTGAATCAGATGCAGACAACCCACTGGGCACCGCGCAGGAAGCTTTTAGTGGTCGGCTTCCTGGGGTCGCCTGAGAGCCGGGCCGGGGCCTGGGGACCTGTGTCCCTTCAGGTTCCCCAGATGATGGGTGGGGCCACATTTTGCAATCCCTAAATCACAACACTTTGTTGGGGGGGGTGGTGATTTTGCCCTGCACACTTACATTTAGGGGTCCCTTCAGTTAATCACCCTGTTGGGGACCCAGGGCAGCCCCTGAAAATGCTGTAAGTCCCCCAGGGCCCTCACCATCTGTTTTCACGTGTCCATAGCTCGCTGCATGGATCCTGCCACTAGAGCCTGCCACGGGGAGGCAAGTCCAAGGCCTCATGAAGAGGCACGGCCCCATAGAGTAGAACACAGCTCTGCAAGGGCGTGGGGCCTTCACCTCGTGGTTTGCTGAGGACTGCCGGTGACTCACTGGATTCGATTACACGAGAGCCTGGGGGACAAGCTTGTGTCCCTGTGGCCCACGTGGTATCTTTGCATTTGGGGAGGACTAATGAAGCCCAGGGACCTTCGGGCTCAGTGAAGGAAGTGCGTCAGCGCCCCAGCGCCCCAGCTCTTCCTCTGTGAGTTCTGTGTCCTTTCTGTCCCTCGTGCCTTGGAAGCTTTTTTCCAGAACAAAGCCACCGTTCCATCTTTCTGTCTTCCAGGGTGAAGCATTGAAGGACTTGAAGAAAACCAGTCAGCCCTTCATACAGTTCCTGGGGGGTTTCTTTCTTCCATGTGCCCTTCTTCCAATCTACTTTCTACCAAACCATAGAGAAGCCCTTACACACATGGCCTAGGACCCCAGTGTGGGAAGGGTGCGTGAGTGGAAATGTTAGTTTGATGGGTCACATGTCCTGGGAGATGTCAGAGCCTTGCACATGGATTCTTCTTGGGGTTTTGTGAACCGTGCCGCTGTCCCTAGATGCTGGAATAGGTTTGTTGCTCTACCGTGGGCGTGGAGGCAGGCAGGCCAGCTTTATTGCACGCTAATGCGGTGTGGCTGGGTGTGGCCCCGTCCCTGAGTGTGTGTGAGTGCCTGCGTGTGCTGTGGCGATGAGGGAGGGGGCCGCCTGGCCCTCCTGCGGGTGGATTTACCAGGAAGCCAATCCAGTTCAAGCTTGGGGAACCCCCACTTGCACGGCCCTTCCAAACCATCCCTAATGTTCTGTTCATAATTTCCAATGCTTCATCTTAAAGAGGGCCCCAAAATGTACACATTTCAGGCCCTGAGAAACTTGAGCCCAACCCAGTTCCAAGTCAAGAGATGCTCACGGCAAGTGAGCTGAGGTGGTTGCCCCACACTGCTGCGAGCTGTGCTGTTACAGGTCCAGAGCGCATGCTTCACAAGTGATGTGAGCCGGGGCCTGATGCTGCCCTGACGGCCACAGCTCTCAGCCTGCTGGGAGGCTGACACCTCTCCTCTGTCACCAGGTGTAGGTGGCTTGTCATGGTCCCAGCTTTTCTCCCTGTCCTCCACAATCCCCCTCAGCCTCACATCTTTATAATGAGTCCTTGGACATGTATCTAACTGCCTACTTGACTCTTCAGGGGCACCTGAAAAGTGGCATATCCTGAGCTCACCCAGAAGAGTGCTGACCAGTCAAGACAGGACCCGCGGTTTCTCTCTTGGAAGCTTTGGGTGCCCAGAAAAGAGATTGCTTACTTTCATCAATTTATTCATCAGTTTATAGGCCAATAGACTGTCAGCCCACTGAGAGAATCCATGCAAAGAGCAAGGGCCAGGACTGACTGGAAGGAACACAGAGAAGACATGGATGACCAACATCAGGAAGGAGACAGGTGGCATCACTACAGAGCCTACAAACCTTAACTGAATGGTAAGGGACTATCACGAACAGCTCTCATGTCCACATTCTCTCTGGTGTTCCACTGGACTATTTACCCCTCTTCCTGCCAATGCCTCACTGAATTAACTATTGTAGCTTTGTAGTAAGTCTCCAAATCGAGTGGCTTAAGGCCTCCAGCTTTATGCATTTTCTTTAAGATGGACATCGTTTTCCAGGTGCTTTGCATTTCCACATAAATTATAGAATCAGTTTGTCAGTTCCTACAAAAGAATTCTTTGGACTTTGATGGAAATTCCATTCAATCTATAGAGAAATGTAAAGAAAAATTGACATCTTTTTTTCTTTTCATTTTCCAATCCGTAACTGTGTTATATTATTCCATTTATTTAGGTCACCTTTAACGCCCCTTAGCAGTGTCTTGTTTTAAATGAATAGGTTTTGAAAGTATGACATACATTTTGATGCTATTGGTATTGTTTTCATTTCATTTTCCAGTGACTTTGTTGGTAGCATACAGAATATTGTTAATTGAATTTTGTATATTGGCCTTGTATCCAGTGGCCTTGCAAATTTAATTCTAATATTTTGTAGACTAATTTAGATTTTTATGTGCATAAACATATGTGAACAATGTCAATCTTGCTACTCTCCAACTTTACATTTATGCATGTATTTCTTTATTCAAATTTGTGCATTCTCCTATTGTTCTGGGTAGGACCCATAGAGCAATTGTTTAATGGAAGTGGTGAGAGCACATTCTTGTCTGTCCCTGACCTCAGGGGGAAACTGTTCAATATTTCACCATTAAGGTTGATGTAGTGGCTGTGGGGTGTGCGTGTGCGTGTGCATGTGTGTGTGTGTGCGTAAGGTGCTCTTTAATTAATGAAGTGCCTTCTAGTCCGAGTTTGCTAGGGGTTTGAAATGTGAACTAGTATTGAGTTTTATCTTTCTGCATCTATTGGCATGATTACATGCTTTTCTTTATTTTATTAATATGAACAATTTTTGTTTATATTCCTAAGGTTTTACTGTAAAAATTTTCAAATATAAAAAATGGAAAGAGTTGTACAATGAACACTCACTGCCTAGATTATTTTTCTGTATTTGGTGTATCACATGTATATCCACCTCTATCCCATCTATCAGTTTATTGTAAATTTTGATGTATTTCAAAGGAAGTTGACATTAGTACATTGGATTCTTAAATATCTCAGTGTGTATATTACTAAGCAGAGTTGAATATTTATGTGTACTTTTGTTTTGAACCAAATGCCCAATTTTTGAAGGCACCATTTAGTAATTTCTGACAAATGCCTCTCTGCATTATGTGAGCCTGTATCAAGAGACAGAACACGCTCACCGTGGCAGAGAATTATTTCATGCCCCCTTCCAATCAGTGCCACTCCACGCTGCTCCCATCTTACAGTCTTTGGATTTGTTTTCTCTATAGAATGGTTCCGCTCGTTCTACAGCTTTATTTAAATAGCATCAAATGGCATGTCCTTTTTGTGTTTGGCTGCTCTCATTTGAGATGTTTTTGATATCTGGGTAGTTGTGCTCATTCAGAATTCATTCCTCTTGTTGCTCAGCAGCATTTCTTGTCTGGATATATGACTTTGTTTACCCGTTCTGCTGTTGGTGGACACCAAGGCTGTGTCTGTTTGCTCTTATGAGGGAAGCTGCTGTGCACATTCGTGGGCACATCCTTGTGTGGATACACACTGTTATTGTTCTTTGGTGAATAACTCAGAGTGGGCTCCTGGGCCATAGGGTAGTCGTCTGTTTATTTTTATAAGTTGTGGTCTGACATTCCCAAAATGGTTGTATCAGTTTAGATTCCTGCCAATTCCCTTTGCTCCCCATCCTCACAAATGTTTGGTGTTGTCAGTCATTTTCACTTTAGCCTTTCTGAAGGGTGACTGGTTGTGGTTTGAATTTGCACATCCTTAATGAGTAATGAGATGGAAAATTATATCATGTGCTTGTTATCCATTCATATATTCTTTGGTGAAGGAGATGTTCAACCGAGTGCCCATGTTTATAGTGGTCTTGGTTTACAGAAATTGCATAAGTTGTTTATTCTTCAAATATTCTGAGTATCAACTCATTTTCAAATATGTAGAGAGAATATTTTCTCCCAAAATATGGTTTTAGACTATTCAGTTGAAGGTTTCAGTTTTGATGGTATCTATCAGTTTTTAGTGGTTATTGCTTCTTGTACTTTGCCTATCCCCCAGATGGGAAGGTATTCTTCTGTGCTGTCTTCTAGAAGCTTTATGGCTTTCCTTTCTCCATTTAGGTCTGGCCCATCTTAAGCTAATTTTCATGTATGCTGTCAGGTCAGGTGCAGGCTCGTTTTGTTTGTGTAGGGATATCCAGTTGTCCTGGAGCCCTGTGTTGAAAAAACTTTTATTTCTCCAGGAGATTGTTTTAGTCCTTTGTCAAAAACCAAATGTACTTGGAAATGTAGGTCTGTTGAAATACTTGTTACTCTGTGCCAGCATGGTGCTCTCTTGGTTACTGGAGGCGTTAGTAAGCACTGAAGTCAGGGAGTGCAGATCTTGAACTTCTTTCTTTCTCAGTACTTCATTATGCTAGGTCCTTTGCTTTTTTTAAATATAAATTTTGTAATTAGCCAATCAATTCCAACAGAGAAGACAGCTGGAATTTTGAAAGGGTTATTTAAAATATAGATGTATTTGGAGAGAATAGATATCTTAGTTATTTGCATTTTCTAATCTAGAACATTCTATATCTTTCCATTTATTTGAGTCTTCTTGAATTTGTTTCAGAAATGTTTTGTAGTTTACAATGTGGAAGTTCTACATATTTAAAAAAACACATTGCTAATGTTTTGGGGTGTTTTTGATGCTACCATAAATGGAAATTAAAAATTTTTATTTTCTAATCGTTTGCTGCTAGCATATGAAAACACAGTTGATTCTGAATTTTGACCTTATATCCTAAATTCACCTATAATTTCTAATGGTTGTTTGAACAGTGTTGAATAGAAGTGGTGAGGATGAACGTCTTTGCCTTGTTTCTGAACTTAGTTGGGGGGAATTTTGTCAAATGTCTTTTATTTTACTACCAAAATGATAATATGATTTTTTTTCTTTTCTAGTGTGCTAAGATGGTAAACCAAGTTAGTTGAATCTTAAATGTTAAACATCTTGCATTTCTAGTATAAAACCTCTTAATCATGACATATTAACATTAATTTTGCTGTTAAATTAACCCTACTTGGTATATCCTTTATACTTCGCTGAATTTGATTTGCTCATAACTTGTTCATGAGAGACACTGGTCCACAGCTCTCCTTTCCTGTCATATTCTTCGTCAGGTTATGCTATTAGAGTTTTCCTGGCTTCATAAAAGGAGCTGGGACTGTTTTCTCTTTCTGTATCCTCTGAAGGAGTTTATATATTGTGGTATCATTTCTGTCTGGATTGTTTGGAAGAATTTACCAGTGGAGTTATCTGGATCTGGAGTAATATTGTTAAAAAATAATTAAGTGTTTTAATACCTTTAACAGATACAAGTCTTCGGTACTTTCTGTTTTGTGTGTCTCTTTTGGTAAGTGGTTTTAAGCAATTTATTTACTTCTAAGCTGCAAAATTAGTGGTATAAACTTGTTCATAATATCTTTTTACTAACTTCTTAAAGTCTGTAGGGTCTATGATGATACACTTTTTCCTTTTTCAAGTTTTCTAATTTGTGATTTCTTTTTTTGTCCATTCCTTTTGTGTTTTATTATTTTTATAAATCTTTTTATAGGATCAACTTTAGACTTTTTATTTTTTCCTGTTGCATATCTGTTTTCTATATCATTGATTTGTAATACTGATTTTATTATTTGCTTTCATCTATTATTTTCTTAGGGTTAATTGGCAGAATGTTTTTTTCTAGTTTTATTCGGGAGAATCTTAGGTAATTGAGTCTTATTCTTTCCTATTTTTTAATACATGCATTTAAAACTTAAATATACCTCTTATGTAGTACTTTCACTGCATCTCACAAATGCCAATATGTCTTATTTAAATTATCTTTCAGTTGAAAAGATATTCTAATTTTCATTGTGATTTCTCTTTTGACCCATATGTTTCTGTTTTGATTCCTGGTTTACTTATACTAAGCGGAGAACATACTGTGTATGAATTCAGTTTTTAAATATAGCTTGAGACTTACTTAATGGTCAGAATGTGGTCAGTTTGGGCAATTGTCCAACTTACACCTCTTAAAAATGTGTATTCTGCAGTCATTGAATGAAATGTTCAATATACATCTATTCTGTTCGTGGCTGTTGTGTGGTTATAATCTGTGTGTTTTTTTTTAAGATTTTATTTATTTATCTGACAGAGAGGCAGAGAGAGAGGGAACACAAGCAGGGGAGCGGGAGAGGGAGAAGCAGACTTCTTGCTGAGCAGGGAGCCCGATGCAGGGCTTGATCCCAGAACATTGGGACCATGACCTGAGCCAAAGGCAGACACTTAATGACTGAGCCACCCAGGCACCCCTGTTCTTTTTTTTTTTTAACTGATTTTTTCCCCAATCAGTTATTGAGAAATATGCCTTGAAATCTCCACCTATGGTAGTAGATTGGCCTATTTCTTTATTTATATATTTTCTTTCTGTATTTTCAAGCTATACATAAAAATTAAAGTTTTTTATATTTTCCTTTTATATCCTCATTTATTATTATGAAATCTCTCCCTTTACTTCTACAGTAACTTTTACTTCAGATTGTATTTTGTCATATATTAATAGAGTCTCCACGCCTTTCTTTCATGTAGTGTTTCTTATTCCCAAACTTTTATTTCAACCTATCTATGTTATTGTGTTTACAGTATGTCCCTTATAAGGAGCACATGGTTGAGATTTTTTTTCCTTTTTAAACAACCAGTCTGACAAGCTTTGTCTTAATTGGACTGGTTAGTGCATTAACATTTAATTTAGCTACATTCATAGTTAGGTAGCTAGTCTAATATCTTGTGATTTGCTTTCTGTTCATGCTTTCTGTCTGTTATTCTCTTATTCCTCTTTTCCTTATTTGGATTAAGCAAGTATTTTTATTACTTCCTTTCTCCCCTCCTCTACTGACATTGTAGTTATATATTTTTCATTTACCTATAGTTTAAAATATGTATACTTGATTTATAAAGATTTACCTTAAATTAGTACTTTTACCACTTCCTAGGCAATTGATGAATCTTACAAAAGATTTTTGTCATGTGTCCACTCTTGTTTTTTGTGCCATTGGTGTTAGATTTTAATTCTTCCTTTGTCAGAAAAATTGCAAGATGTCTTTCTTGTTGTTGCTTTAAAAGATTAATACCTACCCTGAAAATTGTCCTTTCTGGTGTTCTTCATTGCTTCATCTATTTTTATAATTCCTTTCCTTTCCTTTCCTTCAGTACCAAGTTTTGCTTTATTATGCCTTGTAATACAAGTTTTTGGAGCTGAAGTTTCTTAAATTTCTTTTTTTTTAAAAAAAGATTTTATTTATTTACGTGACAGAGAGACAGCCAGCGAGAGAGGGAACACAGCAGGGGGAGTGGGAGAGGAAGAGGCAGGCTCCTAGCAGAGGAGCCTGATGTGGGGCTCGATCCCAGGACCCCGGGATCACACCCTGAGCCAAAGGCAGATGCTTAACGACTGTGCTACCCAGGCGCCCCATGAAGTTTCTTAAATTTCTTGTATGAAGACATATTTATTTTGCCTCTGTGATTTAAAGAATATTTTGTTGGGTATGGAATTCTAGGTTAGTAGTTTTTTCCCTGCTTCCTTTCAGCACTTAAAGATACATTCCATTGTTTCACGAGTTCCATAGTTTCTGGAGAAAAGTCATTCATTAGTCTTATTTATCTTCTTTGAAAGTACATGTCAGTTTTTTCTAATTTTTAGATTTTTTTGTTTGTATTTGGGTTTCAACAGTTTGACTGTAATGTGTCCAGACTTGGTTTCCTTTTCTTTTTTTTTTTAATGTAATTTCTACACCCATCATGGGGATTGAACCTACAACCTCAGGATCAAGTCGCATGCTTCACCAACTGAGTTAGCCAGGCACCTTGTTTTTCTTTTTATTTATTATATTTGTGTTCATGGAATTTCTTGTATCCATATGTTGATATCATTCATTTTGAAAAAGTATCAGCCACTGTACCTTCAAATATAATTTCATTCTCCTTTCTCCATGTAAGATGGGATTACTTGATAATTAGCTTTTTAAACATACTTCACTATCCTTTATACTCTGCTCTGTTCTTTTTATTCTCTCTTGTCTTTGAGTTTAAGTTGGGGTATTTTTAACTGACCTGTCTTTCAATTAATTAATCGTGTTTTTAACTGTATTCAGTCTATTATCAAAACCTCCTAATTAATTCTTAAATTCAAATATTGCAGTTTTTATTCGTAGAATGCCAACTAGATCCTTTTGTATAGATTCCTATTTTCTATTGAAATTTCCTATATTTAATTCATATTATCTTTTTGGCTATTTTCTTTATTATATTTATTAGAGTTAGTTTTAAGTTTTTGTTTGATAACTTCAAAATCTGAATAATCTGTAAATATGGTTCTATTTTCTGTTCTCTTTTGATTAACTACTTATCCATTTTTTCCTGCCTCTTTATATTTCTCACAGAATTTTGATTGTGTGCTGGACCGTATGATGAAAAGAACTACCAAGTCTTAATTTGATGTTATTTCACCCTGGAGGTGCTCATCCACTTTTCTATTAGGCAAATAGGGTAACAGCTGGTTGCATCAACCCAACTGGGAATTAACTGGAGTTGGGGTTGGGTTGTCATCATAGCTAAACTCAGTCTACCTTAAGTCGTCCCTGTTCCTTGGATCCCCAAATCTGGCAAGCATCATGATAAGAGCCGCCATGTTAGCTGCAGTTCTGTCACTTTAGTGGGACTTTTCCTTGTAGGTACTGTGCAAATACAGGGAATTTCCCTTTGTCTTTCTTGTCCAGCACTGAAGTTCTAATTCATTTGGTTCTTAGTGCTTCTATTGCTCTCCAAAGTCTTTAAAACTATGACTTTTGTCATCTAGTCCAGCTTTTTTTCTAGATTTACAGTGACATGTACCCTGCTGATATTTACTACATCTTACTTAGGAGTGATTTTTTAAAATATACTTTTTAATATATATTAACTTCCACTGATGAAGAAAGTTACTTGAAGCCAGTTGGTGGGATCATTTGATAAAACCCTGCACTCATGGAGAGGCACTGGAATTTGTTGGAGGCTGCATGGGAAAGGCACGGGGGAGACAGAAAAATGTCTGATGGGCTCCACCTTCCCCCCACCATGCTACTTTGCCTCATCCCAATCCTGACTGGCTCTCTTGCATTGTGTTCAGCTGTGGGTGGGGAGAAAGTCTGGGAAGACAGTGGTGGGAGATGCTAAATGGGGAGAGAGGAAAATCCATTGGTGGGGAGAGAAGAAAAGGTGATGGAAGGGCTGTTCTGGACTATTTTCACTGCCAGAACTAGACTCAGAATTAAAGTTTCTGCAAAGAATCCAGAATGTCCTTGTGGCTCCTCTGTCTGAGGTCCTGAGAACCACCCCACTGTAACAGGGACTGTGGTCACCCCCTCTGCCTGCAGCCCAGGCATGTCCCTTCTGTGCTCTTGGTGCTTGCCCCGAAAGGGACGGTGGCCGCTGATCTGCACATTCTGTGCACAGTGCCTCCGGAGAGGGAAAGACAAGATTCTCACAAACACCGTGTGTGTCTCCTTGCTAAGCTGGCACAGAGTGGGAGGTCCCTGCCTGGCACTTGTTAACTGACTGCGTCTTGGGAAGACAAAGGGAAAGCTCAGCACTGAGGCGTCTGTTTGCCTGTGAACTGTGACAGAGACATGGAGAAGCGTTTCCCTGTAATCACCAGCCCAGGGAGAACCATTTGGAGGATGGAAATGCTAACCATCAATCTCCCCGTGCATGCAGTGTCTCTGTTTAATAGCTGATAGAGCGTCTCCAAAGGGCTTTTTTTGCTCTTTGTTTAAAATGACATATAATGGGCCTGGACTTATCAGTGTCTCTGAAAGCGTTTTCTGTGCTCTGTCCCCACTGGGGGATTCAGTCCATTCTAATGGATATGTGCAGGATTGATTCTGAGCTTGGTATAATTTAATCCATCAATTTAACATTAAATGAATATGCAAAGGGAGTCTCTTTGTGGATGAAAAACAGAAGAGGGACATTCTTATTAATTTGAAGTGGGCTTGAGAAATGGAAATACTCTGCTGCTATTAGTATCTGCCGTCCAGCCCCATGATTGGCCGTCCAGTAGGTGGTGTGACTCTGTAGCAGCTAGACCCAGTCCTCGGCCGGTGAGAGCTTTCCATGCAGCAGGGCAGGCTCACAGCCCTGAGCAGTGGATGGCGGTGGTTGTTTCCCATGCCAAGCTCCGGGCTTTCCTGGGTGAGGCAGGCGGGCATTGTGGCTCCAAGCTCTGCAGTGTGGAGCCAAACGAGAAGCCTGAATCCAGAGGCTGTTATATCCTCTAACATCCCATCAGATGCTCAGGATTCGATGACAGGGCTAATTGATTTCAGATTTCTTTGATCCCAAAGGTGTGTTGGAGGCTTTGGAGAGTGGAACACGGGACAAGGGGGGAACAAAGGCCCTCTGCAGTCCACACAGCAGTGGGAGAAGCAGAGAGCCCCGGCTGCGTTCCGATGCCCGGAGGTGGGGCCGTGCCCACAGCCCAGTATCCACCATGGTTAGGGACTGGGCTCTGCCCTTCCCCAGCATGGCTACAAACAAAGCAATCCCCATCTGAGAAACCCTGTGGGGTCGTTCCAGTTGTGATTCCCTGACCCCCTCAGCAGGGGCAGCATGGCTTCCTTTCTGTGGCTGTTTACTTCCGGCATGCTGGACCCCTTGAATGCCCCCCACCCTCTTGCTGAGAGTTTGTGGACCGAAGAGTGGCAGTCTTATTCACTGGAAACTGGCAAGTGTTTCTGACCCGAGTCATCTTCCTTGTGGGCCTCATTCCATCTCATCACGTGCTCCTGAAGAGCCCGGTCCTGGCTGCCCCAGCGGCGTGTAGGTTTGCCACAGAAGCCACGCCTCCTCCGGGGACCTTCGTGAGCATCCTGCATGACAGCTGCGCACGTGGCCTGGTCCCGACCTCACAGCAGTAAACGGAGTGCTTCTAGAAAGCACTACTGCACCATCTGTGTGACCTCTGAGTAAACCTGCGCCTCCCCAGAGGTACAAGCTCAGGTACAGCGATGGTCCCGCCACTTGGTGCACAAACCCTCCGTCTCCAACACAAAACAGCCCGAGCCTGGTACCGACAACTGGCTTCACTCAACGGACTAGTGCCGACACCAGCTCGGACGTGGGTCTTCATCTCTCCTTCCAAGTGTGGCAGGGGAGGACCTTCCTGGAAGGGGGGCGGGGGCAAGTGGAGACTTGGTTGTTATACGAGACTCACTCTATGTGGTGGAAGGAGAATTTCGGTGGGCAGGTGACCTCAGAGCCCACGGACGCAAATTCTAATGACATTTACAGGCTACATATTAGGTGTAAAAAGAGTCATAAAAATGTCCAAGTTTCTAATTTCCCCCTCCTCAAAATCACTGCTAAAGGACCTTCATGATGTCACTATTTCGATCAGAAAGCCTCATTTTCCAGGGGCACTGATGGAGCCGATGTGAGGCTGCCTCTCCCTTGAAGTCACATCGTGACGGCCGGGGTCTGTTCTGCTCCGTCTTGTCACTGCTGTGCGAGCTCTCTGTACTTGCCCCGCCCCACGCCCCGCATGTGCCGCAGCCACCTGGGACAGCGTGTACGGCCTCCCTCTCATCGGGGCTCTGCGGCAGCCCCCAGACTCAGCTTGGGCCCCCAAGCTCTGTGAGCCGCAGGGGTGCACTCTCCCAGGGTGTTTGGCCTGGCAGTGACACGGGTTCTCCACAGCATGAGGGACAAACTGTTCCTGAGTGTGGCTTGAGTCCATGTCTCGTGGGATGGACACGTGCTGGCTGGAGGATCTCGCCTGGACACAGGGACAGGCAGTGGACAGTGCAGACAGCAGGGCGTCTCTCCATTCAAGCAGTCACCTCAGGCCAGGCTGAGGTCCGTCCAGGGTCCTCCATGTGCAGTCTGCTCAGAGGCAATAATGCCAACAGTGAACCCTAACCTCTGTGAGCACTGGGGTGCCCAGCATGGGGGCGTGTGTTGGCCTGTCTGCATCTGACGGCAGGGGACAGTGTGATGTGGGCCTGCCATGCCACCTGATACGGCCCCTGGGACAGCCCCGGGACACCGGTGAGGACACCGAGCTTCCAGAGTCCCTTCAGTCCGGCTGAACCAGATCTCTGGAGAGCGGGGCCTTGCTGCTTGCTGCTGTGTGAGTGAGCTCGCGTGGTGACCAGGGACCCCACGTGGACACTTCGAGGAAGTGATGGCTGAGGTTGTGACTGTTCTCACCAGAGAGCACAGCTAGGAAGTGAGGGTGAGGAACGCCAACGCAGGGCCATGGATGCATGTCTCCTTGGAGCAACGTGTACGTTTCGGATTTCTGGTGCAGTTTAGTTGGCCATAGACATGAATTTTAACATCCTAACAAGGGTCTTGGTCATGTGCCCAAGAGATCTGAGTTGTCTTGACTTCCTACTTACACCTTGTCTTCCAGTAAAGCCAGACTCCTGGTCCTCCAGGCCCAGGTTTGAGAGTCCCTGACATTGCCGCCTTTGGAAAAGTTACGGGGGGTTTCAGGTTTCAGGAGCAGATTGAACAGGTGTGGCTAACCTCAGCCCTTCTGAGACATCACTAAAACCGCGGCCAAGATAGTTTCTTAGGAAGAGACCTAAACCTGCTTCAGTGGGGAGAACGAAGCACGGGAAAGACAACAGCTGGAGGGAAAGACAGGACATGTGGTCATTTGCGTGAAGTCCAGGGGGTGGAATTCTGGGGTAGGGGTGAGAAAGTGGAGAACCAGCTAATTTATGCCACAGGATCCATCGGGGCTGGGAGACTGGCCCCCCGGCCACGTGGGGTGGGACCAGAAGAGCACCCTCCGAGGATGAGGGTGGGAGCCGTCTTGAGAAGCAGACACCGGTGTCTGTTCCCCAGGGACGCCCGTTCCCCAGGGACGCCCCACTGTCCGGGAGATGTGGTTCACTCTGTGCGGTGGGTGCGCAGCCAGGGGCCTCTGCTCTGGAGGGGGAGCCCAGCTGCTGGAACAGGCTGCCCCCCAGCCACACCGAAGCACTCCCCCGGGGCGCTAAGGGCACAATGAGGACCGTGCGTCAGTGTCCTGAGGTGGCTATAATGACTCACTGTGAAATGGGTGTTTTAAAGAGCAGAAATTTATTCTCCTATTGTTCTGGGGGCCAGAAGTCCATATTGCAGGTGTTGGCAAGACTGTGCTCCCTCTGGAGGCTCTTGGGGAGAATCCGTTCTTGGCTTTTCCAGCTTCTGTCGTCCCCTGGCATTTCCAGGTGCTCCCTGGTGCTCCCTGGCACATGGCCGCATCCCCGTGCTCCATCTTCCCATGGCCTTCTCTCTCTCTCTCTCTCTCTCTCTCTTTCTGTGGCTGTCTTTATCTACTTCTCTCTTATAAAGACACTAGTGGCATTCCAGGCCCACCCAGACAATGCAGGATAATGGCTCCATTTCAAGATTCTTAACTTAATTGCATCTGAAAAAAAACCCTTTTTCCAAATAAGGTGATACTTACAGGTCCTGGGAACCAGGGTGTGGGCATCCCTTTGGGGGCCTGCTCAGCACTGCAGCTGAAACATTGTTGTCTGGGGAATGTCACCGGCCCCAGAGGAGAGGCCCACAAACACTCACGCCTGGTGCCGCCAAGGGACACGGCCCTCATTCACTAAGTTTCCCTTCGGTCCTCACTCTGAATCATGAGCAGATTTTGCCAAATATCTGACAAAAAACCAAAAGAAACAAACGTCAAAGAGCAACTTGGAGAAAGAGGTCATCTGGGGAGAAGAAATCTTAAAAAATTAGTAAGTATCACTGATCTTCTTAACGAGTTCAGGAAAGATACTCACGGAAAGAAAACTGAATGTCATGAGAGGGAGGGTCAGCGAGAGAAAAGGAGAAATCGGAAGAAACTCGAGCAGCAGAAGTAAGACAAATGCAATAAGACGATTAGAAGATGAAGTTGAGGAATCTCGTAAAATGTAGAGAACCACCCCCCAAAGGGATAGGAAATAGGACTGACATTTAAATAAAAGGAATTCCAAAAAGGAAAAAAAAAAAAACTAGAGAAAGAGAAATCAGAGGCAACGGAATATTCAGTGAAATAATTCAAGACAAAGTTCTAGAACATATGATGCCCCAGAGCAACAGGTACGACAGATTCAGATCAAGACCCATCGCGGTGCTTTCGGGACCCTGGGAGCCAAGAGGAGCTTTCGTAAAAGAAAGAACCAGCATCGTTTCGGGGCCTTTCCATGCAACAGCAGGAACTCGCAGAGTGAGGAGGAATGCCTGGAGAATTCTGCAGGTGGCTCTGTAATGGCCAGCCACCATCGGGGTAAGCAAGGAATCAGGACGTGGCCCCTGTGCGTGGCTGCACCACATTTATATCCAAGCACCCTTCAGACCAGCTGCTGCAGGATCCAGGCCACTGGAACAAGGGGCATATCCAGGGACAGAAACATGTACAGCGGACAAGGCGCAAAGGACCCCAGAGGCCCAAGATGGCAGGTGTCCTCCAGGTGTGTGTGCGAGACAATCAGTGCAGATGGAAGAAGAGGAGCCCAGACAGAGTCCTGTCGCTCATGAACAATCTTTGTACCTGAGGGCAGAAAGCCCAGGTGAGCCTGAATACCGTGCTGCGATTCTCATGTGTCCCTCCACGCCTGCTCCCGCGTGGTCCAATGCCTGAGAGCTCAAGGAGGCCATGGTGACAGTGGTGCCTGGTCCACAGGAGAGCCAAGGACACTGACCATGCTGTGGAGATGAGAGGCGCAAGCTGGCACGGGTCCCTTTAAGAGCCTGGAAGCAGGTGCACATGATTGTGTGTTTTTGTAACAATTAGAAAAGTGAGATTTTTGTTTGCTTTCTGAGAGCTGGAAGAGGTCAGCGTCCGTAGGTGCTGGCTCTGGCTCATGCTGTCAGGACTCACTCTAACCAGCTCCAGGAAGCTGCGGCCGTGCTGGGGCATGGGGGATGGGCTGCCCTTCTCCGGCCTCCTCTTACAACACAGCGTCAGCCTGGCCATGAACAGCTGGATGCCTGCTTGCTACTCAGGGCTTCAGAAAGAAGTGCTTACTTTTTGGAGATGCACGCACACGCAGGTAGGGAGAGTACGGATGAAAAGTGCGTCTGAGGTAATGTCAAGTTTCTGTTTTTTTAGCTTAGGTCGTGGGTACACGGGTGTTGGTCTGATGTACAAATCCCACAAAGACAGTTGTGTTGAAGACACCAGCACAGCAAGAAACCCCAATATCACCCCCCAAAATCTGCAGAAACAAAGTGAACCAGTCAGACCCCCTCAGTGGCCAGCCAGAAGCTAAGGCCGGTTGCTGAATGAGGCCAGCCCTCTCTGGAAAACCAGGATCCAGCCACAGGGCGGTTGCATTCGCACACGGGCCCCTTTCCCGGCAGTGCAGGTGGCCTCCAGCAGGTGTGCTGTTGAGCAGATGGGCTTGGCTCCTGTTGACAAGATGGCCAATGGAAAGATTTTCTTCCATTAGAGCTGGGAAGCGACATGCGTCAATGCTCAGCTGATCAGCAAGGTTCATCGGTGATTCGGGGGCAGTCCATCCGCTTCCTCTGTGAGCAGTTTCAGCACGTTCTCCCTACACGGTCCTCACTGTTGAATGAAAATGATGCGTAGCGGCCCCCATTCACACCCCTGTAGTGAGCGACGCACGGCTAATAATTTTCATAACCACGGACTCTGTTTTCTGATGCTGAGCTGTGCAGAGAATCACACACTCCAAGCCGTGCGTTTGCAAAGCCACGTGCTGCCCTGCGGTGATGGACGCTGCAAGGAAGACGCTCTGGGGGTTTCGGAGCCAAGTGAAGGCAACACTGGCTTTAACTGCTGCTCCTGGTGGGACAGGGGGACGCGGGGAGCGCTGTCCTGCACCGCCACCGCCACCGTTGGTGGGGCGGAGTGTGGGAGACGGCAGCGGGCCGGGCCTCCACCAGAGTCAGCTGCTCACTGGGAGCAGCCTGGGTCCCACTCTCCAAGTGGCATCCTGGGGCCCCCGCGGGCCGCACCCACCGGCCTGACTGTGCGCGTCTCTGCAGGAAGGTCTGGGAAGCACTAAAGTGTTTGCAGAACTGCTGATTTATCCTGGGTGTTCGCAATGGTCCTTTTTTCCCTCGCGGCTGATTTCAAATCAGAGTCGGGAGCGCAGCGCACGTGGTTAGAACCGGCCGAAGCTGTGGGCTGGGCCCAGGTGACTGGAGGACGCTCACTGCCCAGTCCGCCTGTCCTGCTGAGTTGGCAGAGTTGGAGATGGACACCTGCCCTCTCAGAATTGAACCTCTCACGGCTCTAAGGCCCCGAGTGCCATCTGTGAGACTCGCCTTAGTACAGGGCGCCGGAGGGAAGCTGGTGAAGGTGACCGGCAGGCTGGGCGGTGCCGGAATGGGGGGGAGGGAGGCATTTCCAAAGCTATGCTGGTCCCAGGGTCCTGTTCCCGGTGACGATGGCATCTCCTGTCTGGTGCGCAAGATGACAGGTGTGCGTCTAGCGTTCTCAGTGCAGGGGCTGCCGCCATGTGCCCTTCACCCCAGGCACATGCTGTCCACACACAGGGGCCCAGGGCACCCTCACCAACCCCAGGACCCCTTCTCCTGCCTCAAGAGGGGCACCCAGCCCCTGGTGACGTTATTTTCTTCTCTTTACCGAGGAGGAACCGTTTACATTAAGAGAACTCATGGGAAATGACTTTGGGAGACAAATATACTTGAGGGCTGATGTCTGTAGCTCAGTGTCTTGGATACAAGGATTAGGACCTTCTCTATGCATGGCTGGCCGGGGTGTGTGCGTGCGTACGCGTGTCAGGGTGTGTGTGGGGTCGCTGTGTGTGTGTTGCGTGTTTCTGTGTGGGGTGTGTGTGTATTAGGTGTGTTTCGTTATGCCTCTGTGTGCATAGCATGTATGCATGTGTTCCACATATAAGTTACGTGGGGTGCGTATCCACATGATATGGTATGTGTGCCCTGCGTGTGTCGTACGTGCGTGTTGTGTGTCTGTATGCATCTGTGTGCGGAGTTGGGTGGAGACCAAAACGGGCCAAGCTAATCTGGTTACTCTCATCGTTGAATGACAAAGGAAATTTCCGGCGGCGTAGAGAAGATGAGCTGTTCATGCCTGGCTGGGTTTTGCCCAGGTCTTCACCAGCTGGGGAGCTGAAGCACAGTGTATGATGGATGAACGAGGCATGTGTGGTTTCTGCTGAGTCCTTCAGGCATGAAATCCAAACTCAGCAAAAGGCTCACACCCTTTTGTAAGTTCCTCTTCTGTTGTTCTAACATAATCACCTGTCCCCGGTCCTCCTCAGAAGATTGTAGCACTCGCTCGAGTAGGTTATCTGAACAGACTGATTCTCATCTGGAAGAAGGCTGAGTCAGGTGGAATTACTGTCATCCATCCATGCTCGTCAGAGCCAGCCCTGCCGTCTCTGAGCCCCACCCGGGGCGGCTGCATCCCAGGCGGGCAGGGGGACCAGCACGTTTGAGGATGACCAGAGGACAGCAGGGCAGCTGGGCTGACCCCACACCTGGCTCAGAATTGTTTCTGCCAAAAGCCAGGTGGGAGCTCGCCAGTCCCAGCCCCTTGCCCTCTGCAGGGAGTGTGGCAGTACCCACAGACGAGGGAGAGGGAAGGGCCTCTCCCAGCCACTCCGCACACTCGGGAATAGCACAGACCTGAGCACTCCTACCCACAGAAAACGCCCCTTGGAGCATCAGATGAGTAACACAGGGTTACCCTCTCGCTCATCTGTTGCCCATGTGCCACAGTGGTCTCTCCTAGCATGTGGTGGAAACAGGACTGATGTCCCAGAGATTCACACTTGGGCCCCAGTTGGAGGACCTTCTGGTCCCCTGGGGAGGCTGTGAGAACCCAGGCATGGGCAGTAGCGTGGAAGTCACCTGTCTTGGGGAGGCGAACCCCAGTCCTCCAGTGCCTTCATGGAGCAGTTCATCCGCTGTGAGCTGATCTGTCCTCCTGTCTTCATCTTGCCCACCCGGTTACTCTGCTCAGGTGCAGGATGGCCGTACTTGCCATGTCTCTGTCGTTGCCAGATAGCCTGGGAACAGAATTCCTTGTCATGGGTCTCCAGGTAAGATGAAAGAATTCTGAAGATGACCATGGGAACTGGCATCACATTGCACATGCAGAGTCCAAAGGAATAGCGCAGGCTCAGAGGAAGTCGTATTTTGTGTTAGCCTGCCTCTAGCTACTTTTATCTACCTGTTCTATTTACTTCTAGACATATTTTCAAAAAAAATTTAACAGTAGAATAAATACAGTAATGACTTAGTTATAAAAAACCTGAAAAATGAATGGTTCTACATAAATGAATACCCCATACAACTAAAAATTAACTTCTCTCTTTCTTTGAATGGCTAGTTTATAACACACATGTTTTTTTACATGGTACTGCCCTACTGAACAGACAGATTTTGAAATGCTTCTGGGAAAGCTGCAAATATCGAGGTACACAGACGGCGATAAAGAGTAGCTGTGGCCCCTGCTGTGAACACTGGCATCAAATGGCCGAGTGACCACAGTGCTTAATTTTCTGATAAAAGCCACTGATTGAAACACATCTGTGCTTGCTTGCATGTTCTCCTAAAGAAGGAGAAAGAGATGGAGAGACCCAGGATTCCAAAGGCAGGCTGTCTTGGCCGCCTGTGAAGATAACCAGTAGAGACTCTACTTGGAATAGTTGAAAGATGACGTAAATTTATGTACTCTCTTACTTCCAACCAACTAATCCACACACAGCCAACTTACTAGACTGGCAAGAAAATAAGGAGAATCCTCAAAAGCCAAATGTGGGATGAATCAGTCCTCTGAGAGGTAAGCTAGTCTGATTTAGCACCTGCCCGAGGCATCTGTGTGTCTTTGGTGGTCTTGATCTTCCATTTTGTTAACCGTGTAAAGCGAGGGGTCAGGACTTAGAATCTGGATGGGTGACATCCCAGTGAGAAGGAGAACCAGTTGAAAAAGTTGTCCCACAAGGCAGTTTGCCAGAC
The DNA here is from genome assembly GCF_023065955.2 of Ursus arctos. Lineage (NCBI taxonomy): Eukaryota > Metazoa > Chordata > Mammalia > Carnivora > Ursidae > Ursus > Ursus arctos. The sequence goes on from NW_026622819.1 coordinate 1,173,351, forward strand.
TCGACCTTGATGTCGGAAAAGCAAGACATCCCTGGAATTTTAAACCAGAGACTAATACTCAAGTGAGTTTGTGACTTGAATCCTTATACGTGTGTGTTCTAAGAATTGCAAGCTGGGAACTTAAAGTGGTCATGGGTTGTTAGCACCTCTGGGAGCCTGGTAGAAACAAAGGGAACTACTCTCAAGGAATGCACCTTCAGCTCATGTCTTGAAGAATTTCCACAGGAAAATTCTATCCATCATGAGCTCATGGTACAAAGAAAGCACATAATAAAATGAGGCACGTCAGTGTGGAACAGCAGAATTAGAGAAGTAGATAGTGCAGATATTGGAATTTTCAGACAAAACACATAAGTTTGATGTGTTTAAGTAAATAAAAGATGATTTGCAGATGTGAAAAACAAGTAACCACAAAAACGATTTTTAAAATAACCAAACAGAGACTACCAATTCTGGCCAAAACAGAGTAACAAGAACGAGGTTAAGATGGAAAAAACAGACAGCAATATGGACGCAAGTGGTTTACAAGACTCTAGACGCTGGGTTGTGAAGGCCAGCGATCCATGGGAGACAAGGAGCAAATCAACAGAGCCTTAAAACTCCTCCAGCTTACCGCCCGTAGACTGCTTCCAAGCTGAGATGTCGGTGGGAGGGGGGAACCCATGCATAGCCCGTGGGAGGGACAGAACTGAGCGTCTGTGCAGGTGAAGCACTGAGTCTGCAGGAGAGAGTCTGGAGAGAAGGGAGGTGGGGAGAGAGATCACCTGAGGTCTCCAGTCTGCATTGGTATCCAGCAGAGTGCTGATCAGCTTGTGGACGTGAGGAAGCCTCATGAGGAAGAACCTCCAAGAGGATCAGAGGTAGAATGTCAGACATGCTGCAGGGATGGAGACACCATCTGTTCCCACCAGGCTAAGTGGGAAACCCTGATTTTTGGAGCACAGAGTAGAGTACATGAAAGGGTGTTCCCGCGGTATCAGGGAATAATTGACCCTCAGAACATGGCACAGGTCCTCCCTAACTCATTCTAAAAGCAAGACCCAAAAGGATCAGTCTGTTTCAAAGAAACTTAATTTTTCCTTGAACAAAGCTCAAGAATATTTATAGAAATACAAATATATCTGTCACCCAAGAAAATAAAATTCTTAATTACTGGCATCCGATTATGTATTGAATTGTGTCCCTAACAATTGATATGTTGAAGTCCCATGGTTTTTCTTCTTTGTTAATATGGTGACTTTGATGTATTTCAAATGTGAAACCAATCTTGCAATACTGACATGAACTTGGGCATGATAATTTTATCTCTTTTATATATAATTGTTAAAATTGTGTTTAGAGTTTTTACATCCGTGTTAATGAGAGATTTTTTTCTGTAGTTTTCTTGTAAGACTTTGTATGGTTTTGGTATCTGGGTAATGCTGAGCTTAATGAAATGAGCTGGGGAAAAATTCTCTCTTCTTCAATTTTCTAAAAGAACTTGTGTAGAAATAGTATAATTTCTTCTTCAAAGGTTTGGTAGAGAGCACTGGGTGTTATATGTAAGTGATGAATCACTAAATTCTACTCCTGAAACCAATATTACACTATTGTTAACTAATTAGAATTTAAATAAAAATTTGGAAGAAAAAAAAGATTTGGTAGAATTCGCCAATGAAGGCACTCTGGAAGACATAAACCTACCAACTGATCCAGTCATTTCATTTCTAGGTATTTATCCAAGAGAAATGAGAGCATGGGTCCACACAAAAACTTGCGTGTAAATATTCTGAGCAACTTTATTTGTAGAGCCCAGACTGGAAACAAAGCAAATGTCCATTGATAAGTGAAAGCACACACACACTGAGGATATATTCATTATCTTGATTGTGATAGTGGTTTCATGACTGCACCTGTCTGTCAAGCCATGCAAGTTGTACACTTAAATATGTACAGCTTATCATAGGTCAATTATATTTCAATAAAGTTGTTAGAAGATAAAACATAGTATGAAGCTTATTTTTATGAACAAAAACTGGAAGCAACCAGGGGTACCTGGGTGGCTCGGTTGGTTAAGTGTCTGCCTTTGGCTCAGTCATGATCCCAGGGTCATGGGATTGAGCCCCACATTGGGCTCCTTGCTCAGTGGAGAGCCCGATTCTCCCTCTCCCTCTGCCCCTCCCTCCCACCCATGCTCTCTCTCACAAATAATTAAATAAAATCTTAAAAAAACAAACAAACCCTGGAAGCAACCATATATACTGGAAACAAAATAGTCATATGTACTTCTATAAATGGAAATATGTAACAGTAGAAATAAAACTTTGATAGATGAGTTAAGTAACAGAGAAGACTCAGATAAAGCAAGAATAGTAGAGTAGAAGATAAATCTGAAACTCAGAATGCAACAGAGTCAAATACATTAAAATATGTGAAATAGAGTTTGACAGATGTTGAAGCTGGAGTAAGAGGCCCTAATATGTTACCAAGCTGGACCTCACAAAGGGGTAATTGAGAAGATGAGGGAGAGTCAGTATGTGGGAGTTAATAGCTGAGAATTATCTAAAATTGATGAAAAACATGAATCCTTAGAACCAGAAGCACAAATTCAAAGTAAGACATATAAAAAGAAACTAGTACCTAAATGCAGTCTAGTGAAATTTAAAGACAATTAGGTCTTAAAAGTATCTGGAGAGAAGACAGATTATAAACGGAAGAGCTACACTTCTCCTGACTTCTCCGTGGTCAACGTGGAAGCCGGGAGACAATGGAACCACACCTACAAAGTGCTGAGACTAAGTAAATGTCAGCCTTTCTTGTATACCCAGAAAAATGATCTGTCAAGAAATTTTCATCTTAAGGTTAAAAAAATTTTTTCAGACAAATGTAAGTAATGAGATAAAAGCCAAAGTTTTCTTCTTTGCAGTGATTCTCTCAGTCTCTCCACATTCCCCAGTGCCGCACCATCCTTCCATCTACCAGTGCTGTTGGGATCTCTGTTACTCTCCTTTCTTAATACAGTGCATCCCAGAGAACTTACCATTTTTAACCCATTGATGTATCTCTCTTGCATCATTTGTGGGTCAAGAATAAAAAGTGATCATTAGTTCAAGAATGTGCTAGTCTGTTTTGAGTGTCCTTCCTGAACCGTCTGCCTCAGCACTTCTATGCTTTAGGGACACATTTTTTTCCAGAGAAAATTAAGGGTATAAAAATGGGACTCCTTAAATCCCCCCAAATGTGGTAGATATACCTACATTGTTTTCCTTCTGTGTCCTCTCCATCCTTTCTTCTGGATTCAGAGAAAGAATGGCAACATGGATTTAAGGCTGGTGGCTCTTTTCCTTGGCACTTGCTACTCCTTATCTCCTGTACTTCTAACCTCTTTCTCAGGACAGAAGTCCCACCTCTCCCTCTCCCGCTAAAGACTTGCCTGGTCCTGTCTTCTCTATCGAGCCTTATCCATCTTTCAAGACTACCTCTCTGGGTCTGTTTCCCTAGCACAGCTTGGAGCATCTCTCCTTATGCTGGAAGGACATCTACACTGTGGACCCACTGCCCTGTGCAGACCTGGGTCGTGGCTTATATGCTTCTATTTCATGCATATTTTCACTTGTTCTATCTCCATTCACCCAACTGAGGCTTCCTTTGGACAAGAACAGGTGTTCTCCGCTGCACCCTCTATGCTTCACACAGCATCTGGCATTGACTCGTTACTAAATAGATGTCTGGGGAATGTGGGGATAAACTAACCAAAACTTCCCCCTTGATTACATCTAAATTTCCGGACTGATGTGTGATGAGACACCTGGAACAGGTGGTGGCTGGATATGGAAGGACCAGCGGACTCCATCAAGGGAGGACAGGATGCTGGGGCTGTTCAGGTGGCCAGCAAGCCAGGCTCGGATTCCAGCGTTAAGTCCCCGTGGGTTTGAGCACTTACATGGTCTCATGGCAGGAATCTCACCCGGAGCTGTTAGCCTGTGACAGTGGGTTAGATGGTTTCTGAGGTCTCCATCCAAGGCAAGAGTGAATGAATGTTACTAAAATGTTTCCAGCACCCTTTCCCTCCTCTGCTCACAAACCTCCAGAAAGGCTGCAGTGCCTTCCTAATTAAGCCCCCGTTTGTGTATGCCCTCCATTGGGTCGACCTTCCTCCATTACTTACCCATAAGCAAGTGCTGCCTGGGATCCTCTTGCCTTGTGCCCAGGTGTCCTGGCTGCTCGGACCCTGCCCAGAAGTGCCCCCAACCCCTGCCTCGTGTCTTAGGAAGCTTCTCTTCCAGACATTTCCAGGGGAAGCATACAAATTGGAGACGTGATTTCAGGCTGTTGTGCTGGGAGGAGACTTGAGCTTGTCCCCAAATTAAAGGGGATATTTTACAAAGTGGCAAATTCCCCACACTTAAAAGTGTCCAAGCAGAGAACAGGCAATCATTTTCCATAAGTGCTTGAGAAAAGGGTGTATTGCATCTGGTGGAAATCCCTCCTACTGCCAAGATTCTGAATACCAGTTGGTTTCAACACCTGCTGGTGCAGGTTGATCAATCAGATACCATCTCTTGTGTGTACCTTGGAGTATGCTCTCTCCTCTGCTGCTCGAAGAATGTCCCATTTGCGTCTTCGTGACTGCCCCTCCCTCATTGTCTGCCCACCTGGCGCTGGTCTCGTCTCAGGGACAGGCGGTGTCCTACTCATCTTTGTAGGTCCACCACCTGCCTCCCAGTGATGAAGAGCACAGGGCCTCGGTGAATCCTGGGCTGGAGGGGAGTGGAGCTAGGGGACAGGAAAAGAAATATGCTCGCCCCAGGGTCCACAGCAAACCCTGACGCGGCTGCGAGGTAGAACCTGCCTCTGGCACCCCCTCGGCCACCACATCTTGGAGGGACAGGCTTTTGGGGACAATTCTATAAAACCTTACTTCCTTCTGTATGACTCTCCTGCCATTCCTAATAAGCTATATTTTAATTTAAAATGGCAATTTACAGTGAAATTCATTTACAACAACACAATCCATTGTGATCACAATGCCATAAATTTTATGTTTTAAGTAATTTTTAATGCTTGTAGCAGCTGGCTCTCTGAAGTGTGGAAATAGCTAACATTTTTCACCTTGTGCAGCCAAGGGAAAAAAATCTCTGCTCTTTAATTATATAACCACCAAAGACAGCGTGCAGTGAGTAGAGCACATATAATTGCAAAATACAAAATGATTGGCCTAAGAACATAGCCAAGACTTTAAATGTAAACATGTAAATGCCAGGATTTAGCAGGTAAAGCCTGGAGCAGAAATATGTGTACTCCAAATTCACAAGCTGCTGTAATTTTGTCAAATTGATTAAAAAGGAAGTGTTATTAGGAAGATGGAATTATAGCAGGAGTGGCCTCTAACCAAACAGAGCTGTATTTGAAGGGCCAGGGCAAAGGTTATTTCTCTTTGTAGATAAGGAGAGTGCACACATATTCTCTGTTCAGCCTTGCAAGAGCTTTTGGGATACATCACATGCCAGACCTGAGTGCAATGACAGGAGATCACCTGTGCCCTCCAGCTGTCCCCTGTCCTAAGTGCAATGACGGGAGATCACCTGTGCCCTCCAGCTGTCCCCTGACCTGAGTGCAGGGATGGGAGATGACCTGTGCCCTCCAGCTGTCCCCTGACCTGAGTACAATGACGGGAGATCACCTGTGACCTCCAGCTGTCCCCTGACCTGAGTGCAGGGATGGGAGATGACCTGTGCCCTCCAGCTGCCCCCTGTCCTGAGTGCAATGACGGGAGATCACCTGTGCCCTCCAGCTGTCCCCTGACCTGAGTGCAGGGATGGGAGATGACCTGTGCCCTCCAGCTGTCCCCTGACCTGAGTGCAATGACGGGAGATCACCTGTGCCCTCCAGCTGCCCCCTGACCTGAGTACAATGACGGGAGATCACCTGTGCCCTCCAGCTGTCCCCTGTCCTGAGTGCAGGGATGGGAGATCACCTGTGCCCTCCAGCTGTCCCCTGACCTGAGTGCAATGACGGGAGATGACCTGTGCCCTCCAGCTGTCCCCTGTCCTGAGTGCAGGGATGGGAGATCACCTGTGCCCTCCAGCTGTCCCCTGACCTGAGTACAATGACGGGAGATCACCTGTGCCCTCCAGCTGTCCCCTGACCTGAGTGCAGGGATGGGAGATGACCTGTGCCCTCCAGCTGTCCCCTGACCTGAGTGCAGGGATGGGAGATCACCTGTGCCCTCCAGCTGCCCCAGGCCTCTTAGAGAATTAGGCTAAGACAAAGTTGCATGAACCCGTGTGCTCCCGCCCCCCATTGTCATTCTCCTGGGGACACAGACTAAGGGGAAGGAAATAAGGACCCTGCGAAAGCCTTGCTGAGGACCCACATGAGCTTCACTCAACCTCTCAGTCTCTCTGTCTCCATCTGTGTTTCTGTTGTTCTCCCTCGTTCCCTCCCCCTTCATTTTGGGCACGTCTTGGAAAACACACAGCCCTGGTTTGCCTGCCGCACGCCGGGTTCCCCAGGGTAGTTTCCCCGTGGTGACTGGGCTCGGTACTCCTTACTGAGTGCAGGGCATCCTCCGTCCCAGGCTAGAGACTTCCGCGGTCCAGTAGAAACTTGAGAGGAGCTACACGGGCAATATGAGCAAGAAGAAATAGGCAAAATCCTTTTTACAGTGTATTTTATTTCGCCCCGCGCCACGCAAAATATCACTCAGCCTGTACTTAGTAGACAATTATTACTGAGCTGTTTTACTGACATTCTCATTTTTTCTGTGTGAGCTCTGGGAACCAGCACCTCCGGGTTCAGACCGGGTGCATCGCACACGGTGAAGGGCACGTGGGCTCCTGCCGTCATATCGATGGTGCGGGGCTCACACGGAGCACAGGTGCTTCAGACTGAAGCGAACCGGAGCCGGTTTTCCAGCTGAGCCCAACGGGCCACCAGAGCGTGACTGGGTGTGAGCCTCAGCAGTCCCGCGTGAGGATCTTTGTGGGAGCGGTCAGGACTGGCCTGTCCATCCTGCTGGAGACCGCGTCTCCTCACTCTGCACACGCCTGACCCCACCTGGGCTGGGGTCTGTCTACACCTGCTGCAGTCTGAGTCCGAGACCGAGCCCTAGAGGCCCTCCCGCCTTGGCAGGCAGTTCCCGGAGCCCACCTTTCATGTGGGCCCCGCGGAGGGGCGACTTCTGACCAGTGACCTGCAGAAGTGGTGGGAGGGGGTGGGGGAAGGGCTCTCAGGGCCGGTGGGTGAGGCCTGCAAGCCCACCCTTCTTTTGGAGCCCCTCAGTGGGAGTTCTGAGCTGCTTCCCTGTCTCACTCACTCTGGGCCCCCATCCTCCCTGCTTTGGGCTTGGGGCGCCTTGGTGTTTGCCTGGCTCCCTCCACCCCAGACCCCAAGGCTTCACTCACCCATAGGCCTGAGTTTGGGTTCCTGGTCTCCTCCTGCCCCACCCAGACCTGCCCTGTGGCCCAGAGCCCCTCGCGGAGGGTTGGAGATGTGACTCCCTGACTGGATCAGCAAGAGGGGGTCCAGAAGGCTAGGGGGACGGGGACTCTCCACAGGGGGCCCTGAGGACGCTTTCCTTTTAAATTCCTAATGTGAAGTGTTTGCGTACTGGGTGGTGGAGGGAGAAATGGGCAGGTGGGGTCATGCTGGTGATCAGAGCCGCAGGGTGTCCAAGCCGGCTTGGGTCTCAGGAAGGAAAATCCCACTGCAATCAAGCAAAACAGGTCTGAAATGATCAGCACACTGCACCTGAGCCGCTGGCCCCCCCAAAGCCCTCTCTTAGTTTGGGGGATGGGAGCCCGAGGTTTTGCATGAAGATGTTTAGACATGACTGCCGCGTGGGCAGCCACAGAGCCGGCTCCTGACTCCTGGGTCTGGACTCCCAGCCCCGCAACGGTGAGAAGCAGGTTTCCGTTGCTAAGGCGGAGGAGCTGATGGCCTGAGTCAGGAGATACGATTCCATATTCGGGTGTATTTGGGCTTGAGCTGGGTAGGGGTTGGGATTCTGCATCAAGGGGAGGAAAATGAAATTCTCTGGACCTACAGCTGAGTTTTTTCTTCAAACACAGGAAGAGTGGTTCATATTGGGGTAAGGGTTCCCCCTGCACCCTCAGTTTTCCCCACATCCCTTGTGAAGTGAGGACCACCTGTGCCCGAGGCACTGAGAGGGGCCAGAGCCAGGCTCCAGTCTTCGGTTCTGGATGAGGGCCCCACCCCCCGCTCTGCAGGTCTCTCTCAGGACAGGATGCAGCGGCCAGACGCCCAGGCCCAACCGACCACCAAGGTCGGCCGGCACCCCGAGGAGCTCAACCTAAAGAGGTCTGGTGTGCTTCCGACCCTGAGACCCGGGGAGATCCAGCCCGCCTTTGGAGGCCAGCCATTGTTACATGAGGACTTTACAGAAGCAAGAATTAACTACGGGAGACAGTTGGGCTTTTGTGGAGATGGAATGGGTGAAGATTACTCTTGGATGTGCATTGTAAACTCTGTATCACGTGCATCCTGAGTGAACCTTTTAGGTCCTAGGAAATTTACAGTCTGAGCGCCAAGGGGACGGATGGATCCTGAGGGCTGAGTTCCCAGCAGCCCGCAGCCTGGAGGAGAAGAGGAGGCCTGCGTGTCCCATGCGCGCCCTCACCACGGCCACCTCCGGGTGCCCGTCCTTTCCCTGATTTGTCAAGCAGTGGTCACCCCAAGCCTCCACCCCTGCTGGGGATCACCTTTTTCTAACCATTCGTGATTCATCTCTCTTTGCTTCTTGACCCACGGTCCCCCAGTCAATGTGCTGGACAGGCCACGAGTTTGGTAAAATCTTTGCTCGTGGCCCCGGAAGTGGGGTGCCTCCATGTACTCATGGTCAAACCACGCGGTTGCCACAGAGGGAAACGCTGGGCAACATCCACCATGGGCACTGGTTTCCTGCCTGCTCGCCCCGCCTGAGTTTTGTGAGTCCTGATGGAACACGGCCTGTGCGAGGGCAAAGCCACGCCGTGGTCCACGATCCTCACACGCTTCTGTACGTAACAACGCAAACAGATCAGTCACGGAGGCTTCTCTAGAGGGACCGTGACTTTATTGGAGATGAAGTAAGAAAAGGCTCGGAAGCATTGTTTTTTTAAATAAAAGAACACTGTCTAGATATTGCACCTTTGGAAGGAGGACCAAGAGACCCCTTCTACGTTACGCCGGCCGTTCGATTCTTCCATTTGTCATTGATATATGTGGCACGAAAATAAAGAACGCATGCATAACATAAAGCCTGCGTAAATATACATTAAGGAGAAGCAGCCATCCGGCGGTTCCCCTTATCTGCATTTGCAGGTCGGCCAGATCCATCAACGCGGGTGCAGCCCAGCTCCGGGGTCCCCGTCCCGGGGGTGGCGGGCGGATGGGACACCGTGGACTGGGTAGTCAAATGCAGCTGGGTTCCATTTAGAAATTCCTATTGTGGGGCAGGGGCAAAGTATCTATAATAATTTTAAGGACATTTCCCAAATGTTTATTTAGATAAAAGATGGGTAACAGTAAAACTCCGGAACGTGCAGCCTGATAACTAGGTTTTATTAATGACCTGCCATGCGCGAGGGCTGGATAATTAAAGTTTTTCCCCCCAAAGGAAGAGAGTGGACAAATTTATTTGATGGTTTGATAACCAGGGACACTGGTTGAAAACTATTGATATAATCGGAGCTCATTCGATTTGCTCAAGACAGCCACTCCTATCAGCTAATTTCACCTGTGCATAGTTAATTATCCTCTGAATGCATATGGGCGAGCCATTAATAAAATTTGACTATGTCATAGTCTCTTTGTCGGCACGTGCGCCTTCTATCTGCTGCATCTCCTTCGCCTCTCGCCCCCTTTTTTTCTTTTTTAAAATTCCTTTCCACTCTCTCTTAAAAAAAAAAAAAAAGAAAAGAAAAGAAAAGAAAAGCCAACCCAGAACTGGGAAGACAGAAGCGGGCCGCGGTTCTGCGGGCGGCGATGCGGGCGGGCAGGTGGGCGCCGGCAGGGCCGGGGCGGAGGCCGGGCCAGCGAGGGGGCGCCGCAGTGGCCCCGGGCTCACGCCTCGCAGGCGCTGGGCGGCGGACTTCCAGGAGTCCAGCGGGGCCGTGGCGGACCCTCATTGCCCAGCTGGAGGGAGGGCACACTGCTTCCTGCGCCGCGGGGCTCCCCCCGGGAAGCAGCGGGGCGTTGTCACCCACTGAGGCACCGAACGTGGAGAGCCTAGTTGTATCTTCATCGGGTCATGGCCTTGAGCACGTCCATTAATATCTCTGATTTTCCATGTTCTCCGATGTAAAATGGGGTAGATAATATCTACTTCCAGAGAACGCGGGGGCCGAAACGCAACAGTTGCAGCAGGCATTTTGCCGGACACCACTAGAGCAGGGCGGTACCAGAGGGGGAAGGGCCACAGGACCGCTCACCCGAACCACCAGGTCCAGGCTCAGCCGGACGCAGGCCCGGTCACCCATCCCCCTCCTGCCCACCAGCGGTTCCCTGCCCCCAGCCTGCAGCGGCTATGGGGTGGCAGCGCTTTGCGCCCCGGGCCGACTGGACAGGCCTGCCCCAGAGCTGGATTGCTGCCCTTCGCCTGGGCGCAGCGCCACTGCCTCTGCTACTGCTTCCTGCCCGAGCCCTGCAGCAGCCCTGCAGTTCTGGTGTCCCCACCGACCGGCCTCCGACCCGCCTGCTGCCAGTCCCCACCCAGCAGCTGGAGAAATGCTGGTAAACCCATCCCAGAGCCTGTCACTCGCTTGCTGAACACCCCAGTGGCTCCCACAGCACCTAGGACAAAATCCACACACCTGGTCCTGGCCCATGGGATCTCCCAGACCCCATTGACCCCAAACCTCTGCTGCCCCCATCCCCTCCTCTGCCTGCTTCATCCATGGCCCCCTTGGCAGCCCCAGGGCCTTTGTTCGGCCACTGGCTGGTGTGTATCCTGCCTGGACCAGTGTCCTCCACCTGCTCGGGTACCCCCCTGCTCTCTGCATGGAGGGACCCCGCCCAGCGCCTCTCACCACCCTCCACCACACCGTGCTTTAGTTTCATCACATGCTTCTTACTCCCAACATTTTCTTCCTGCATCTTTTAATGTCTTTGTGTATGTCTGCACCCCGGGGTGAGCAGGAGCTCACGCGCCTGGCTCACTGGTGTCCCCTACAAGGACTTGCCCCCCCCCATAAGCACATGGGACGTCTTACTCCACGACCCCAGGGGTGGAGTTTGCATAGCCTGCCAAGCTGACCTGAGTGAAATAATCCAAGACGCCCCAAGTCCTTCTACAATAGAGTGCCTAGGCTTGCTTCTCCCTGGACGTGGACCTGCATGGGGGAATCACATAGGCGTGCTCCCACGGGGTTTTCTGGGAGCCATGGTGGTTCCCTACGAGAGGCAGTGGTTGAGAGGGCATGGGTGGGGGATGGCTCAGCTGGTTTTGAGTTTCCTGACCCTGGGCTTAGCCCATGGGACATGGAAGCTCCCCAAAACACATGTTCCTGAAAGATGATGTTCTCAGTATGAGCTTGGAGGTCCCACCACCATCTGGGGCTCTGGTGCTAGAGGTGAGGGGCTGGGGGCTCTGGGGCTGGGGACTCTGGAGTGGGGGCCCTGGGACTGGAGGCTGGCTGGGAAGAAAATTGAAAGGCCCCCTCCTGGTGCTGCAGGCTTGAAGTGAGTCATGCCACTGGCCATGGCTAGCCACCCAGTGGGGGTGGGGCCAAGGGAGCAGAAGTCTCTGGAACCCCTATAATCAGGCAGGGGGCAGAATCGTGTATCTGGCAGGAGCCGACCTCCCCTGAAGGAGGCCTTCCAGGTCCTCACACAAAGGGCTATAGTCAACAGTGTACTGCCCCCAGTCTGTGAACCAGAAGCCAGAGAGTATGCATGAAGTTCTGGTGGGACCTGGGGAGGGGGCTGGGACCAGATCTCAGGGGGGTCTCTGCAGTGATAGCCCCTGGTCAAGTAGGTTGTGAAGGCCATGCCTGGTCTTAACTCGTGGGGACTGTGCTGGCTGGAGCATCACAAGAGGCCGCAGTGTGCCCATAGCTGGGCAGGGGTTAGAGCTGGGCGTGCCTGCTTTTGGTGCCCTGAGCACCCGTTATCACAAAGATGTGGTGGGGGCACCTTGAAGTCAGGGCTGTGCTGGACTGTCCCTGGGAGTGGGGACAAGCCGGGTGCCCCCAGTCAAACATCTACTCAGAGTGTTGTACTGCCCTGGGTTGGCCTCTTGGTTCACAAACCGCTTAATGAGAAAGGGGTAAAATCCAGTTGAGGGAGAGGTCGAGGTCTGGAGCCCAAGAAGGCTGGTTGCTGTGGTGGCAGCTGTGGGTAGCAGGAGCACATGCATATAGGCCAGAGTCCTCAGGCCATCGAAGAACCCAGCAGGGTATCAGCATCCTGCGCCGGCCTCAGGAGGGGCTGCTCTGAGTGGACAGTGGAGGCGTCACATGCCACACACAGGTGGTCGAAGGGCCCCTGTCAGAAAGCATGCAGGGCAAGTAGAGATGAGACCCCCCCCCACATTGGCCATATGAGATATTTATGGTCACCTCTTTAAGGCTGAGAGTTTGGTTCTCCATGTGAAGAAAATGACAGCCTCAGCCTCCTGTAGTCTGTGCTCTCATGCCGACATGTGGCCTGTGTGTGCAAAAGTGTGTGTGTGTGCACACCATTCACAGGTCTCAGCTCCACACACCTGGGTTTGTGTGGGGGGAGGAGGCCCGGAAGATGGCAGGGCGCTTTCCAATGTGTGCACCTGCTATGTGTCAGACGCATTTCCAGCCACTTGGGACTTGGAGATGAGCAGAAAACAGCACCTCTACTCCGGGGGAAAGACACAAAATAAATCACAACAGGGCAGAGTATCTGATAGCTGTTGCTGTGTGACAAACCACCCACGTCTAGTGTCTCCAAACAACCACCGTTATTATCTAGGTGTCAGCAGGGTGGTGGGGTAGGCGGTCTCACAGCAACAATTTGCAGCTCTCTGTGGACAGAAGTGCCTTTGAAGGCACTTTGGGATCAAAATTGGAAACTGAGAAACCCCAGCCCCAGACCGAGGAGGGCCATTTTGAGAAAGTATGTCTGTGTTCAGATGATGGTCCCAGCCACAGACCTTGAAACAGCCCCATCCTCTTGGGAGATCAGCTATAGCCCCATTTAACTGTGGCCCTGATGTGCGTGCCATGCGTCAGGACCCTAAGGGACAGTCACACCTGTCTGCCTCCAGGGCTGGCCTGCAGGGCTGTCCAGATGGTGAATCTTGAAGTAGCCCTGAGCTTGGCTTCAGCTTCTTCTAGTGAGAGCCCAGGAGCAGTCCTGCTCACCCAGGGACCTGTCAGGAGATGTTCCCATCTGTGGCCCTGGAGGCAAACCTGCAAACCTCAGCTTAGCTGCAGATTTTCTCAGCCATGGTCCAAGAGCAATCCTGCCTGCCCAGGGACCTGCCCAGGGACATGACAAGAGCCCTTCAAGGGGCCAGGTGGGAGCCACTTCATGCACATGTGTGGTCACAGGCCTGCTGTTTGCAGACCAAACTTGAGATTGATGTGGACCTTTGTCTCAGAAACAGCCCTGCTGACCAAGGACCTGGGGGCGGTCCTGTTCACCCTTGAACAAGACCGAATCCCTACCCTCCCTAGTCCCTGGGAACAAACATGGAAGAGGAGTTGTTACAACCGACACCAAAGAAATACAAAGGATCATAAGAGACTACTATGAAGAATTATATGCCAACAAATCGAATAACCTAAAAGAAATGAGTAAATTCCTAGAAACATATTTCCTATCAGGACTGGATCAGAAAGGTATAGAAAATCTGAATGAATAGTGGCCGAAGAGATAGAAGCAGTAATCAAAACCTCCCAACAAGGAAAACCCAGGACTGGGTGGCTTAATGGGTGAATTCTACGAAACATTTAAATGATAATCACTCTCAAACTCTTTGAAATAATTGAAGAGTGGAGAACACTTCCAAACTTACTTTTTGAGACCAGCATTACCCTCATTCCACAGCCAGACAAGGACACCACAAAAAAAGAGAGTTACAAGGCAGTATCCCTCTAAGAGATGCAAAAATCCTCAACTAAATGCAAGCAATCCAAATCCAACAGCACACTGGAGGGACCATACACTGTGGTCAAGTGGGACTCACCCTGGGCTATGAAGATGGTCCAACACGCGTAAATCAATCAATGTGAAACAAGACATTGACAGAACGAAAAATTTAAAAAAGGATTTGACAAAATCAAACATCTTTTCATGATAAAAATGCAACAAATTAAGTATAGAAAGAATGCATTTCAATATAATAAATGCCATATATGACAGCCACAACTAATAACATCTTCAATGATCAAAAATTGAGGGCTTTTTGGGGTGCCTGGGGGGCTTAGTCGGTTAAGCATCTGGCTTCCCACATTGGGTTCTCTGCTCAGCAAGGAGTCTGCTTCTCCCTCTTCCTCTACCCCTCCCCCGTTTGTGCTCGCTCTCTCAAATAAATAAATACATAAAATCTTACAAAAAAGAAGTTGAGAGCTTTTCCTCTAGAATCAGGAACAAGACAAGGATGCCCATGCTCACCATTTTTATTCAACATAGTACTGGAAGTCCTAGCAATTAGGCAAAAAAAAGAAAAAAGTCAGGAAGGAAAAAGGAAAACTGTCACTATTTGTAGATGACATAGATTTATATATAGAAAATCTTCTAATAAACCAATCCTGTAAAGTTGCAGGACACAAAATGAACACACAAAATTAGTTGTCTTTCTATACAATAACAACAAGCTATCTAAACAAGAAATTAAGAAAATGATCCCATTTGCAATAGCATCAAAATGAACAAAATATTTAGGAAAATATTTAGCCAAAGATGTAAAGGGTCTGAATACTGAAAAGTATAAGATGTGGGTGAAAGAAATTGAAGACACGAATAGAAGGATATCCCATGTTCATGGATTGGAAGAATTCATAGTGTTAGGATGTCCATACTAGCCAAAGCAATCTACAGATTCAATTCAGTCCCTTTCAAAATTCCCATGGCATTCTTCACAGGAATAGAAAAAGGTCCTAAAATTTGTATGAAACCTCAAAAAAACCCACATAGCCAAAACAATCGTGAGAAAGAACAGAGTTGGAGGCACCATGGTTCTTGATTTCAAAGTATATTTCAAATCTATAGTAATCAAAACAGTATGATGCTAGCATAAAAACAACCACATAAACCAATAGAACAGAATAGACAGTCCAGAAATAACCCCGCATATATAGCCAATTAATCTTTGACAGGAGAGCCAAGAATACTCAATGGGGAAAGGACATTCTTTTCAATAAACGATGCTGAGAAAACTGGATATCCACATGCAAAAGAATGGAATTCTTATCTTCTGCCACTTACAAAAATTAGTTCAAAATGGATTAAAGACTTAAATGTAAGACCTGAAACCATAAAGCTCATAAAAGAAAACTTGACCTTGGTCTTCACGATATTTTTTTGGTCTGACTCCAAAGGCACAGGAAATTAAAGCAAACATAAACAAGTGGGACTCTATCTAACTAAAAAATTTCTGCACAGCAAAGGAAACATTCAACAAAATGAAAAGGCAGCCTACAGAATGGGAAAAAATATTTACAGACCATATATCTGATAAGGGATTAATATGGAAAATGTATAAGGAACTCATACAACTCAATAGCAAAGCAAACAACCTGATTGAAAACTGGAGAAGGATATGAACAGACATCCCCAAAGCAGACATACCAAAGGCCGGGTACATGAAAAGGTGCTCAACATCACTCATCATCAGGGAAATGCCAACCGGAACCACAATATAAGATCACCTCACCTGGTAGGATGGCTGTTAGTTTGGGGAGGGTGTGGAGAGAAGGGGATCCTTGTGCCCTGTTCGTGGGAGTGCTGATTTGTGCAGCCACTGTGGAAAACGGGATGGAGGTTCCTCAGAAAATTCAAATAGGACTACAGAGTGATCCAGCCGTCCCACTCCTGGGTGCATATGCAAAGGAAATAAGAATAGGATCTTGAAGAGAAGTCTGCAGCCCAATATTCCCAACAGCCGAGATATGGAAACTGCCTGAGTGCCCACTGATGGATAGAGAAAATGTGATGTTCACATATGTGTAATTTATATATATAAACATAGAAGAATCTGGAAGGTATTAATTATGACGCTCAGTGGAAGAAGCCAGACACAGAAGGACAAATACCGCATGATCTCACCTCCATGTGGAATCTCGAAGAAGTCAGCCTCATGGAAACAGAGCAAAATGGTTCTTCGCCCGGGTGGGGAGGTGCGGGGATGTGGGTCCGAGGGTGCCAGCTTTCAGTTACAGGACGGATGGGTTCCGTGATCGAGTCCGGCTGGCGAGTGCAGTCCGTAATACAGAGCCGTGCACCTGGCAGTTGGCAAGAGGTGGATCTTAGATGTTCTCACCACACGCACGGCGGTGATGGGGGAGGGGATGGGCATGTGGATTAGCTAGATCGCGGTAGTCACCTCACAACACGGTCACGGGCCGAATCATCACCTTTTACACACCCAAATGCACCATGTGTACCTGTCAGTTCTACCTCGGGGAACCTGCAAGACCACATCCATTGACCATTGTGATTCCGAGGGCGTGTCTGGTGTGGACTCGGCGGGATGTGCTGCCGGCTCACTGGGGCTCCCCGTGTGGGTTGGAGTTCCAGTTGTGGCTGAGTTTGTGGGTTTGGGGCCTTGACGGGGACCACCAGCTGTCCCGGCCCTGGAGTATTTGGCCTTTTATCACGAGAGGCCCCTGGAGAGAGGCCCCTCAAGTTTCTGCCCCTTCTCAGGGAATCCAGGTGGCCTCCCCGCAGGCAGTGGACTGCCACGTCCGAGGACACGTGAGCAGCCGGAGGCCTCCAGGCAGCTGGGTGGAAGCCCTCGGACGTGGGCCCTTGAGCACCAGCAAGTCCCCAGCCCCCGCATCTTGTCTGCAGCCTCACGAGGGAGCCTGAGACAGGACCCGCCAGCCGAGCTCCCCCACTTCCTGACCCACAGGAACCATGTCATGTAGTGAGATGCTCCGTGTTGACTGAAGCCACTACGTGCTGGGTAACTTGTCATGTGTGCGGATCACCGGTCGCCACCCTCCAGCCATCGGTGAACCTCTGTGCCCTGTCCCTAAGTCACGGAGCAGCACGCTTTCATCCCCTGAGTCCGAGGACAATTGTGTTAAAAGCCATGCATTTGGGTCCAGGAAAGTGAAAGAAGGCACAGTCCACTCTGCACCCAGCATGTCCCCACTGACAGCGTGGGTGCCGGATGGCATGTGCTGTGATGCACCGGCTGGCCCCTGGCTCCCGGACCACCCTGCAGAACAGCGTGGGGCGTGATGGTCCAGCGGGAGCAGATTCCCCCCCAGGCACACGTGGCGGCAGATCCAACGCGCCCCCCCGCACAGAGGGGGCTGCGAGCCATAGCCCTCGTGGGGACGGGGTGCCGAACCCCAGAACAGTTGGTGAGCGGTTACTTCCTTCTTGTCCCTCCCTCCTTCGGGGCCATCCCAACCCTGGGGTGCTGGGTAAGATACAGAGCGCCCGGTTAGACTCGATTTCAGCTCATGAATTTTTCTTAGTGTAAGTGTGTCCTGTGCAATACTGGGGACATCCTTACACTGTGAGACCATTTGCTGTCTATCTGGGAGTCCCATCTTTTTGCTGTTGCTGGTGTGTGTTTGGCTACGCCTGGCAGGCCTCTCTGGATCACAGGTGGCGATGGCGCGTGAGTAGTCTGTGAGCTTTCCCGGGAGATTCAGGAAGCCCTGCTGTGGGAAATCCAGCACAGAGAGCTGCCGTGGACCTGCACCCTACAGGCCATCCCATCCCTGGGATCTGGCTCTTCTGGGCTTGTGAACAGCCTGTGTGTCCTATAGTCAAGACGCCCACTGTTTCCAGAAAGCTTCTGTTCACATATTTGCTGTGTTCTTGCTGAGCCGGGAGCTTTCTCGGATCTTCAGCGAGAGATTGGACAAACCAGTTGCTGACCTAGTCATCGGCTGGCTACTTCATCCAGCAAATATTCACCCGAGCACCGACCGGGACGTGTCCACACGGCAGGGAGGGTTCAGGGTGAACGAGGCCAAGAAGGCCTGTTCCCACGGGGTTAAAGGACCTGAATCTGTCCAAGGGGCTAGGATGCCAGTAGGCAAGGACAGAGGCCCCGGGCCCCTCAGCGGGACTCCTGCCCACAAGATGGCTCCTGGGTGCCCCAAAGTTCCCCACACATCCCTGCTGGCCGTGCAGCAAGCAGAACCAATGTGGAAATGGACCAGCTCCAGCAGTTGGCTATAACCTCCTTCCAGGGGCAGCGGGAGGCTGAGAAAGCCAACAGCTGAGCGTCGGGCTCTGAACTGTGGCCCCGACATGCATGTGATGGTCTCTCACTTTTTTGGAAGCGAGGTGTTTGCAGGAGAAATTGCAGGTGACATGGTCATACCGGAGCCGGTGGGCCCTAATTCAACAGGACTGGTGACCTTGTAAGAAGGGGAAGTTTGAGGACAGGCTCCGTGCCCCGGGACATGGAGGCAGAGGTGGGGTGATGCGTCTACAAGCCCAGGGACACCGATGACACGGGTGGTGCTGGGAGCTGGACAGACGCCGAGACCACACCTGTGGGGGTCCTGCAAACAGATGCCCGTCAGAATGTGGGAAAGGGAGATGCTGCTTCAGACGTAGGGGGCGTCTTGCACCCGCTGAGGAGTCAGACGTGAGGACCGCGTGCTCGTTACTGAAATTCAGGTAAACAAGCTGATTTCTCATAGTCATTCTGGAAAGCCCCCGCCAGCACCCGTGGTCTGGGGCCCGGCAGGAGTTCCAGCAGGGGTCTCGCAGACGCCATCCTCGGGAGAGCCCACCAGGCGAAGCCATGGGGCCTGTTCACGAGTCAGTTTGCTGACTCTGGAGACAGACTCCCCAGCCAGGGACTCCCCGCAGGGAGCCTGCAGAGCTGTCCCTCTGAGGCGAGACAGACAGAGGTGGGAACGGGGGTTTTCCCCACGAGCAGAGCCAGGTACGGGCGAGGTGCTCGGGGTGGAGGTCCACTTGGGCTGCGACAGGGGACGGGACGTGCATGGAAGCAGCCCCGAGCGGCCTCCCTCTACCAGGAAGAAGCCCCCTGGGCCGCTAATGGTCCAGGCCTTTCCCAAGACTTCCCAGCCTGCTTGGCCGCGGCCAGGAGTCCAGCGCTCTCCGGGGCGCCCCGTGCACGCCAGGTCTCCACGGAGCAGAGCCCAGAAGGAACAGCGGCCAGGCTGGCGCCTGTCTTTCCCGGGTGGGGGAGGGGCGGCAAGACGGATGTGCGGGAGCAGGTTGCCCAGAGATTAGGATCTGGGCTCCTTACAAGATGTATGAAGGCGGCGGCGCTCCCTGCCGGGGCGTGATTCTTCTTCCAGCCCATTAGTGGGGTATCCATCAAGGGGCTGTATCTCCCTCCGGAGGTCGGGGAGCATCCATCGTGGCCCGTGGCACTCGGCACCCGCGTGTAGTGTGATCCATCGCGGCTTCGCTGGGTGCTGCCCCCGACACGCGTTAGGACGGACGGGGGGCTAGGGAGACCTGCTCTATCTCCGCAGCTCCGACCCCGGCACCCCTGCTAGTCTCAGGCTCTGGGACCTCTCCTGGGACAGGAGAAGGAGCTGGTGTCCAGGGAGGTGGGGGCAGAGGCCTTGCAAGGGGAAGCGTGGCTGAGTGACATGGCGAGGGGAGGACAGTCACTCCGATACCCGTGGGCTCATTGGGAGCTGTGGGCTGGGAAGAACACGCGGTGTTTTCTCTCCGTGTTGGTAGCGGGCAGCCTCCGGCGCAGCCACCCAGCCTCCAACTCCATGGGCCTCCTCCTGTGCGCCTGTGTCTCTCCTTTTCGGAGTCTCGCAAAGACACCATCACCAGATCCAGGGCCCACCCTAACGCAGGAAAATCTCATTTCTAAATCTCTACCTTAATCACACCTGGAAAGACCCTATTTCTCACTCACTGGGGGTTAGGACTCGAACATGATTCAGCGCACGGTGGTGCCTCAGGGACCCTGGCCTCGGCCTCTGGTGGTGGCTGGGGTTCCTGTAGGCACGTGGCCATCACCTCTGGGAAGAAGACCGCAGGCTTACACTCCGGCAAAGCAAAGCGAGTGTGGGGATGAAGCCGGCTGCAGGGTGCACGCCCTGGGGAGGCTCCCCTGCCTTGCTCTTTCTCGTTCGCGCTCTTGGGCACCACGGGCCCTTCTCGTCCCCGACACTTGACCACACGAGCGCTGCCCATCCCAGGCCCGGGCATCAGCATCCTCTCTGGGTGGGGAGGCACGTACTCTCCGGACCGCTGGGCCCCCAGTGTTTCCTGTCAGCCGTCCGCTCAGGCGCCCCAGCCAGGGAGCCCCTCCCGGCCCCACCGCGCACGGCCCGTGACGCTGCTGTCCCGGACACTCGGGTCCCATGGCTGTTCGGGTTTGCAGCTCTTGGTGTCCAAGCTGAAGTGATTGCTGTCTGTCTCGGAGACACCGTGGGCTCCCTGGAGAGTCAACTTTGGGGAGCAGGTGCCTCTGCCTGCCACGGCCGGGTCCTGCAGGCTCCACGGAAACCGTGGGCGACAGCTCGTTCTCTGCAGCGCACTTCAAACACTGTGTCTGAGCTCGGGTGTCTGGACGTCCCCACCAAGTGGTGTCTGCATGTCTGCAGAGAAGAACAGGGGATGCCGGGAGCTCGGCTGTTGCCTCTCTGATTAGGTGTGGCTCCTGCGGAAGGACCTGGGGATGAGGAGGAGTCTGCCCGCCACATGGCCACACGAAGTCACAACCTCTGCCGCGACCTCTGCCGTGGGGAGGGAGAAGTGTGTGTCTGAGTGCGGGGAGGCTGCCCTGGACTGACCCAGGTCTCGCACCAGGTAGCCCTTCCATCTCTGTCACCCTGGAGACCCCGGCCTTGCAGGTCTACTTCCTCAGCTCTGCGCTTCTGCCGCCGAGCTCCAGCTAAACACATGCGTCCTCATTTTTGGAGTAAACCTGACCTTCTAGAAGCAGCGGTCTCTTGTGTGTGGGTCTCCGACATGGATCCTGCACTCTGTGACTGGGAATCTGCACGGAAGATTTCTGCTTCCGGAAGGTTTTGTGGGGAGGTGGGGGTCCTCCAAGAAGCCACAGGAGACCACCGCTGGGTCTGTTGGCTCTCTCCCCGTGCCACCAGCTGCCCTGTGGACAGGCCACATGTCAAGCACAAGAGGACAGCCCCAGCTGACAGCCAGTGAGGCGCCGAGGTCACAGTCCATCCAGCCCCTCCAGTAACCGTGGCGCCAGCCTGGAAGCGGCTCCTGCCTGCAGAAACTTCCCAGCATGTGGCTGGCCCATGCCTCCTGCGGTTGGTGGGCACCACGGGCTGCAGGACCCAGAAAAGCCACACTGCTTCCTGCGCCACGGGATGTGTGGCCCGTCAAAAGCCACGGCGTCCTGGAGTGCCTTTCCAGCAGCCACGGGCAACAGATGTTCTGTTTTGCAGGACTGGGGGCTCCGTCCTGTTCAGCTGGTCCCTGTGGTCACAACACTCCGTGTGTGGATTTCCAGCACAGCTCACACGCAGGACACCCCGAGCCTCAGAGGGGAGCACGTTGGGCTGTCCGCGAGAATTCCCAGGCTGGATACAAATCGTGGTCCCGTGGCCTGTGTGCCCAAAGGCACGGGGCGAGTGGGAGCCACCTCGGTGGGCACAGTGGGCCTCTCGGAGCTCTGCTTCCCCTCGCACACCCAGCTGGCGGCCTGGCCGCTCGACGGCTGTGAGAAGCTGATCCTTGCTCACTGCTGGTGTCTGTGGTGAGGACCGGGAAGATGCCGTCCCGGACGGGGAGCGTCCCCGCGCCCTCCCCGCACACGGATGTGCTACTCACTCTCTGCAGGAGAGTGGAGACAACTACTGTTGGAGAAGGAAAGAGAGTGTGTGACTGGACAGAGCGCCCCAGCTCCTGCAGGCCGGCTGTGACCACACGCATGCTTCACACACACACACGCTTCACACACATGCCCGTCACAGACTCCCACGCATCTCGCATGCACAGTTCATGCACGGTTCGCACTCACACACTCACATACATGAGGCAGCACACGGGTCCTTCTGCGAGGCCCTGCTCCCCTTTCCTGTCCCCATTGCCCTGGTGTCTGGAACCTCACAAGTCTGGTCTATTTTGCTCCTCTGAGGAGAAGCCAGGCCGCTCTGTGACACCGCCATCTTCCTGGGCTCTTCCTGTTGGCGGCGGATGGTGTCCGGGCCGCAGCTCTGCGCGCGTGCCAGCCCACCAGGTGCTGGAAGGAGGACTGGCGTGGGTGCCGGGCTGCCGGGCCCAGCGTGCGTCAGAGTGAGATCCCCCCCGGCTGCCTGCCTTCTGCTGAGCTCCAGCGTCCACACCCTGTCCTCAAGCTCCCAGGGCAGGGCCTCGGGGCTCCCTCCTCCGCCACAGGCTCCCCGGCCTCAGGCAGCGCGTGCACACACGTGGGCCGAGGGGGCTCGGCTCCACATCGACGGCCCCTCGTCTGGGGGCACTTGTCCGGAGCGGGTGCGCATGGAGGGGCGTGCGGGTGGCCTGTGGGCAGCTTCGGTGCCCTGCAAGGTGCAAATGACACGGAGTCGGCCGCGGGCTGGGAGGCCTTCGGGTCTACCCTTGCCCTGTGTGTGCTCTGGCGACCCCACAAACGGTCCCACCCGTGGCGCCAGCTTCTCCGGGAACCTCGCGTCCCCCTGACCTGCCGTTTCCACGCAAGGACATTCAGCTACTCACGGCTTTGATGGGCAGAACTCGCTTTGTGTTCAATAAAAGACGACACAAGAGATCATTAGAGTAACGATGTCAGATTAAATGTGTTTCCGTGAACAAGAGTCGGGCCCCTTTAGGAACGCCTGCAATTTGCTTTGTCTTGCTGGAAACAGTATTTTCCCCAAAGACCCCGACACGAGGGCCATTACAAAGCGTCATTCATATTGCATAAGTTCAGCAGTGTTCAGCACAAACGCAGGTTTTAGTGCAGTATTTATGCTGCGCTGTGAGCAAGGCATGCATAAGTCATGCGGGTCCCAAGGCTCCCGGCCGGACGCTCACTTAGGATGCGCTCAGGCTTCGCGGTTCAGGCCGAAGAGAGCCTGCTGCTTGTGAGCCAAGGGCCCGTTGCTTCCCGGTGATGCGGCAGGATGGTGAGAATTAGGCCAGCTCGCGGGTTCCTGCCAGCGCCTCCTTCTTTCATACCCCACACCTGTCGTTCGTCTGCACGCTGGGCCTAGCTCTTCCTACCGTCTGGGGCCCGTAGGAGGGACGGAAAACAGCAAGGAAGAGCCTGCACGTAAACAGCTAGTGAACCACTTGCACTTGGAACACGTAGGAACAGGTGGACACCCGACGAGAAAATGCACCACAGACTGACTGGCTCTTCACAGGGACGGAGACTCGGGTGGAAAACAGGCACACAGCAAGGCGAGCGCCCTGGAGATGCAGGGAGCCGCCACAGAGGCCAGCGCCCCGGCCAGCGGGACAAGGAGCGGTGCCCTGCTGGGGGGTGGTCTAGGGTTC
Source organism: Ursus arctos (assembly GCF_023065955.2). Classification (NCBI taxonomy): domain Eukaryota; kingdom Metazoa; phylum Chordata; class Mammalia; order Carnivora; family Ursidae; genus Ursus; species Ursus arctos. The sequence goes on from NW_026622819.1 coordinate 1,196,913, forward strand.
ACGCGGGAGCAGGAGAGGCAGGTGTGGAACCAGTTGTGACATGTGCCCTGCCCTCCGGTGCGCAAAGCTGGGAAGCTGGGGTGTAGGAGCTTCTCCAGGTGCTGCACCCCCCCATCCCACCAGCGGGTGAGCTCCAGGGCCCACCCTTTGCCCCGGGCTGCCCCCTGCCTGGGCAGGAGTGGCTGCCGCCAAAGCCAGTGGACAAAGGCCCCCCAGCAGAGGCGTGCCGTCCCACCCGCCCGGGGCCAGATGCACGGTGCACACTCCCGAGCCCACAAAACGTGGTCCCTTCCTGTGCGGTGTTCCCGGGGATCCAAGTCCTAGGCTGCAGCTGTGCCCACGCGCACCGGTGGTGAGAGGGAGCACAGGGAGTTCAAACAAAGATCAGGGGCTGTCTCCAAGGGGGGGCGGCAGGTCTGCTTAGACCGCCGGCTCCAGAATCATTTGTGTTTTGTACAAACAAAGAATAAAATTAAACCAAAGAGAAGAAAATACAATCCTGAAAATTGAAAACAAGCTAAAACAAAAGAACCTAATTATGTATCAAGTTGGTGACAAAACCCCAGGGAGAAAAGCATTATTTCAAGTGACTTGAGAACACAGTATTTTGACTGTTGATTCTCTGTGGGAAATACTGTAAGGACGTTATCTTAGGGAAGGAGCAAGAGAGGCCAGCCAGACCCTTCAGAAAAGGGGGAGAGGATCCGAGGGGGGGGCAAAGGGGGAGGGGAGGGGAAGGAGGGGAGAGAGAGGGAGGGGAGCGAGGGAGAGGGAGGGCAGGGGAAGGAGGGACAGGAGGGAAGGAGAGGGAAGGGGAGGGGGGAGGGAGGGAAATGGATTTGGAGAGAAGCAGGAGATGGTAGTGCGCTTCAGAAGGCCCTAAGTCCAACCTAGTTGTGGCCCTGGTGGTGCCAGGTTGTGCCTCTCCACGCCTTCCACTCCCTGGAGCCTCCACCTTCTGCCCCAGCCTGGGTGGCCGGGGGACACGGGGAAGCCGGGAGGTACACAGGGGTCGCTGGGAGAGGAGCCTCGTGGGTGGAGAGAAGAGGCCCAGAGAAGGGGGAAGGAAAGAGCCTCCCGGGGAGGATGCCCAGGGCCAGGGCCCTTCTGCGGCCTCTTTCTGGCGCCTGACACCCTGCGGTCAGCAGGGGCGTCTGGCTGCCCTGCAGGACATGGTGCGGTTGGGGTGTTCTTCTGAATCCAGCGGGACCCCAGTGACTGAGGAGACTGGGCCGTGGCAGGTGTCTGGCTTGGACCCGCTGTGTGTGGGGCTGCAAGCCTGGGAGGGGAGCAGGGAAGAGAGAGGGGGTGGGGGAGAAGCCAAGGCCAAGAGCCTTCTTTCTTTAGATGTGACCTGTAAATCTTGTAAATATTCTATAGAATTCTAAGGAAACTTTCACAGTCCAACCGCTGAAAGCTGAAAGCTTAGCACGCCGGGGTCTCGGCGTGTGTCAAGTCCTGGGCACAGCCAGGCCAAAGCACGGTCTCAGCGACTGCAGCACACTGACCAGGACCGGACTCCAAATGGGAGGAAAGTCGGGAAAAGGCAAAAACGACACAGGGCGTCCTGCCTTCAGCGGGTGGCCCGTGGCCCAGCGTCCAGAGGCTCCAGGTGTGGACATGGGAGGAGTCTATTCCGGAAAGCTGCCCAGTTTATGGACAGTCTAGGGGACAGGGGAGTCTGCAGGGACCCGGTCACCAGGATCCCATCAGCTGAACAGACCTGAGTGCTGAGTCTCGCCACTTCTGGGGGGCTGGTCAGCAAGAGAAGCCAGCAGATTTGGGGAGCAAGGCCCCTGTCGCCCTTGGCTCTGGGGTTGCCCAGGGAGGCTTTGCGGGGTCCCATTGTTGCTGAACCCTCTTGGCACCTGGAGACGAGGGATGAGGTCTCCAGAACCTTTTGCTGGGTGGGAAGGGGAGGGGGCACACGCCTGGGTACACGTGGGCACAGGGGTTTCCGCAGACAGGGGTAGCTGGGCGCACGGGGCCACGGTGGGAAATCGGGGCAGCATTGCCTCGGACGCCGCTTGCTTCTCTGGCTGCCGGTCCCCATGCCGTGCTGTCCGGGGTGTGGCCACTCCACTCGCTGGCTTTGCCGGCGTCACGGGGCACCCGGACTCTAGCACACGTGCGTGTTTCACGTGCACAACCTCCACGTCCACAGCATTCCCCCTCCCCTCTGCTGTGGACCCCCATCCCCCAGGACCCCGTGGCCCTCAAGCTAGTGCCCTCCAGAGACAGGGGACTTTGTTTTCTTTGAGAGAAAAGTCTGCACTTTGGCTTTGAGGCCCCAACGCTCCGGCCCAGCCGTCTAAATCACAAGGATGGTTTTCTCACTCCGTTTAATTTTTGTTTTGTTTTGTTTTATTCGATGTTTTAATTACCCAGCAGTGTATGCTCATCGTAGCAAGTCGAACCACATAATGGAAATGTTAGCCGTCCCTCCGGAGCCTTCAGACCCATCCCTCGGAGGGACGATGCTAGAAATTGGGTTATCATCTGTCTGTACACTTCCCTACACTTGTGCAAACGTGCACAATTTAAATTCCACGAGTGAGCTTTTTCTGTCTTCTTATTTTTAAACAAACCCGGGACCCAGGCCACACCCGCGGCTTCGGATATTCTTCTTCCCCTAACGCGCAGGGCAGGCTGTTCCGGAGCTGCCACGGCCCTGACGGCTCACACGCGGGGAGGCCTGCGGAAAGCCAGACAGTCCTGGATGGCGGACGGGGCGCGCTGACCTGATGCTCTGCGGGATGGGACGGTTCCCTCGGAAGCTGCTCGCCTCCATGGCCCCCACGCACCGCGGTTGCTCCGCGTCTGCCCACGGGCGACTGGGGGAGCAAACCGGTTCTTACCAGCACGAACCCTTACATGTGTGCCACCCTTACAGGTGCTAGTCTTTCTGTGGGACGGACACTCTGAAACGTGATTGCGTGAACACGTTCGCTTCTAACTTAGAGGACACGGCTTTCCTGAAGGTTGTTTGGGTTCAGGCTTTGGCCAGAGACATGACGATCGCCCCGCGCCCCTCAGCACCAGGCGAGCGGGTCTGCGGCTGCAGACGGACGGGGTGGGTCCCAAAGGCAGGGGTGGGCACCGCTCCCCCCACCTTGCGCTTCCCCAACCGCCAGTGAAGCCGGGCACCCTTCAGCCTCCCTTAGCTCTGTGCACACGCCTCCAGCCAACGGCCGGCTCCCCTTCTTCACTATTTTCCCATTGGATTGCTTATCTTTTTCTAAAGAGGAGGCAAGAGGGCTTGTATGTGAGGGAGATCAACCCTCGACACGTCACACGTCGTGTTTCTGCAGTGTGACTGTGCCGTGCAGAAACACACCACCTGATAAAGTAAAAGGTATCCCATGTGCCTCTAAGGGCCGGGGTCTTAGGAAAAGCTCTCCCAACTTCCAGCTTATAAAAAATTATCATCACATTTCTTTCTAATGACTTCATTGTTTTATCTATAATCTAACCTCTGGTGGTCTGGCCTTTTCTGCAGAGACAGGTGCAGGCTGACGTTCATTTTCTCCCCAAGGGGAACTCATGCGGGCGCGGGCACTCAGGGCACGCCGCCCCCAAGACTCGCCCGCCTGCCGGGCTGACCTCAGCCTTCAGGTGTCAGCCCTCGGCCGCCTCCTCCGAGGTCCAGACCCTCGTCCTCACCAAACTGCCGTCCTTCCCCCCACCAGCCCCCCGCCCCAGCATGCTTTCAATGTCCAGGAGCTGGGCTGCTCCCCAGACCGGGGGAAGATGGAGCTGAGCTCAGGCAGGAACCGGCAGCCCAGCACCGTGGAGGGAAGGCCCCTCATGGGGGGGCCCCTCGTGCGGCCCCAGCCGTGTCCCCCCAGAAGCCATCAGAAGGGAGGGCTGCTAACAGCAACATGGACGTGGGGCTCCCTAGAGAGGCCACTGGCAGGAGCGGCAGGGCTCCGGGGGCAGGAGGGAAGCTCGTCGTCTCCCAGGCCTTTGCCGGGCACTCAGCAACCAGACAGAAATGTCCCTATGGGAAAGATGGCAGCTCTGGGAGAGGCAGAGTCCAGCCTTGTGACAGAGCGGCTGCCGGGCCTGAGCTCAGTGGCCCCTCGGACAGAGCCCGCGAGCTCCCTGTCCTGTCTGCCTGCTCAGGCCCCACAGCCCTGACATGTAAGAGGAACAGATCCTTGTGCACCGTGGACACCAAGTCAGCCGCTGTTACTAAAGGATGGGCCCACCCCGAGACACGCAGACACAGCGTGAGACCTCCGGGTCCTCCCTCTGTGACTACAGAATGTAGATCCCATTTATACTTAAAAAAATATGTGCCACACACGTAGTGCACACACGTTCACACACACTCAGTGTGTGCACACACGCACGCGTGCTCACACACTCACACGTGCACTCAGTGTATGCACACACCGTGAACACGGTGCATACACGCACATATAATTCAGTGTGCGCACACACACATACACGCCGTGGGCACACACATGTGCACAGTTAGAACCAGAGGAATGCACACAGAGCTGTCAGCAGCTCACTTCTGAGGAGTCCAGCGATTTGCGGGAAAGTGTTAAGATGGGGGCGCCTGGGCGGCTCAGTCGGTGAAGCGTCTGCCTTCGGCTCAGGGTGTGATCCCAGAGTCAGGGTCCTGGGATGGAGCCCCGCGTCAGGCTCCCTGCTTCGTGGGAAGCCTGCTTCTCCCTCTCCCTTTGCCCCTGCTGGTGTTCCCTCTCTTGCTGTGTCTCTCTTTGTCCAATAAATAAAATCTTAAAAGAAAAGTGTTAGGATGCCCCTCACTTTTAATGTGATAAACTTCTATGTCCTTTGAATTTTATGCTGTGAAAAAAGGAAGCTAACGGTCATCTTAAACAAGAACTCCCTTCCTCTGGCGGGAACTGGCGGATGCACGAGAAAGCAGCCCCGCCCGTGCTGCCTGACCTGCACCCTTGCTCCGCACGTCTGGCAACCGTGGAAGACGGGTCCTCTCCCAGACCCCAAAAGTGAGCTGCTGCCGCCTGATGGTTCACGCTCCACGTTAGAATCGGGAGGAGCTGCTTCCTGCGTGTGGGCCTGGGGACCACCTGCTGCCAGGGCGTGTTACTGGTTTTCCATTTCCGTAGCTCCCGAGTGCGACGCCGTCAGCCTAGGGACTCCAAGGCCTGCTCTCCCTGTGCAGTGTGGACAGCAGTGTGGATGCCCGAGGCTGCAGAGGCTGCTGATGGAGGGGTGATTGCAAAAAATATCCTTTCCTCCAATCCGGTTCTCAAGGACCGCTGGGTCGGCTGGAAAACGGGTGTGTGTGCACGAGTGTCTATGTGTGGGGGGTGAGCGTGCGTGGGGGGTGAGTGTGCATGTGTGTAAGTATGTCTGTGTGTGTGTGCCTGTGTGTGAGTGCACGAGTGTCTGTATGTGTGGGGGTGCATGTCCGTGAGTGTAAGCATGTCTCTGTGAGTGTGAGTCTGTGTGCGCACGTGTGTGCTGGCACACTTTTCCTCTCACTAGGAGTCTCCTCCTGGATTCTCATGGAAGTCCCCAGGGAGATTTTGGGAAGCACCCCAGGGCTGTTTTCTGGGTGCAGGGCCCGAGCTTGACGGACGTGATCAGGAGAGGCCTGAGCTGGGCACGGCTGGTGCCCCAGGGCGTGCGGGGTGTGTGCTGCGGGAGCCAACGTGACTTCAGCCTCACGGCTTGTGGGAGTGAGACAGGCACTGCGACCGGGGGCCTCACGGGCCCGGCGCGGTGAATCCCTGCCTGGTTTTGTAACTAAGGCTGCACTGGAGCTCGGCCGGCTGCTTCATTCACCCTCGTCTGTGGCTGCTTAGGAGCCATGGTCATGTGTGTGAGGCCTGCTCGCCCGGCGATTGCTGTCTGGCCCTCTGGGAGCGCTCACTGACCGGCCTGCTCCCCTCACCCTGACCCTGACCCAGGCCTGGCCTGGAGGACAGGAACGTCCTGCAAAGAAAAGTGGTTTTACGCTATTCTGTATATGGAGGGTTACGCGATACACATTTAATTATTCTAAGAAAGCGGTAGAGCCTACGTTCCTGGCACTCTGACAGCACCGCCAGCCCGTTCTAATGACAGCGTGTTTATTTTGCGAAGCGTAACATCTGACTGAGAAGTATTAAAAATTAATACTAAGTCCAAGTCTGAAAATGTGGTCAGTAAACCACCTTATTCAAGCTCTAGAGAGTGTCCGTTGTCCCCAAACACAAGGGTTCATCCAGGATCAGAACAGAGGCCCAACTCTCTACAAAATGCCGTTCTTTAAGTTAAAAAAAAAAAAGTCCCTTCTTGTATGGTGTTTGGCAACAGAGCAAAGTGAAATCCCAGCCAAATGCGATGGTTTGCTGCGTTCAGTTCTGTAGCGAGAAGCCTGCAGAGCCCATGGGACCGGGGACTGGAGCGAAAGCCACATTTGGTTTAATTTATGAGGAGAGAAACCTGATCCGTTGTGTTTAAAACCTGGTGACACCACGCGGGTGGATGTGACGGCCAGCTCTGCCGTGGGCCACAGCCGTCGTACCCCGCAGACCTGAAATCCCACACGCGGGGACTGCTCCCGCGGTTCGGGGGCAGGACGACCCCTCAGTTACAGTAACTTTGTGTAGGAACGTTCCAGGCTGCAGTTCCCCCGCAGGGTGGCTGGTGGGTGATGGGGTCTGGAGAAGGGTCCTGCCGGTGCTGGGGGAAGTGCCCATTCCCACGCCGTCAGGTGGAGCCCTGGGTCCCTCTGGGTGCAGCCTCAGAGCTCACAAAGTCGTTTTCACGGTTCTGTTGGCTGTTGAGTCCTTTTGCCAAGTCTGGGAAAGCTGGCCTTTCCCCAGGGGGCTCACCCCACTTTGGCAGCTGGGACTTGGGGAGGAAAAGCCCCTTGTCTAGCGGGGAGGGGGTCACATCACCGCCCCGGTGCTCTGTCCTGGTTCTCCTGTGCAGTGGGGTTCCTGTTTGGCATTTGCAAGTCACAGACGCTTTAGGGGGGCCCTTAGCCCTCTGTGCTCAGAGCCTCCTCTAAAGAGCTCTCAGGGCGTGGGATTCGCGCAGCACCCCTGTACGCCCCTCATTGTCCCCACGTACGCAGCAACTGGATGTGCGGGCCTCCTCTCAGCCAGCGGCTGACCTCACCGGTTCCTCTGCTTGGACCCTCGGGCAGGCCACCCACGAGTGCCACGTAAATGCCAGTCCTGCTGCTCAGGGGGTGTTCATGGGCACAGCCGGGCACCACCATGGGGTCAACATGCCCACCCTGCTCAGCCACGCCCGGGAAGGGCCACCCCGGTGCACTCCTGGGGATGAAGACCTCGAACAGGTCCCGGCCTCCCCCGGGCTGGGCTGGCGACAAAGGGCAAGGCCCAGCTCTGTTGTCTCTGCTGAGGCCTCCGTGTGGGGCCCTGGGCTGGACATCTCACACTCTCAGGCCATTAGGTAGGGGGCAAGGACTGGAGGGGCCTGGCCAACAGGAGGTCCCTGCAGGGAGGGTCGTGCTAAACAGCTCAGCCCTGGGGCCACATGCAGCCCACCAGCCTGGGGACACAGACCCCGCTGAGGACCGCTCTCCTGCCGACCCCCAAAGCTGTTGGGCTCATGTCCCCTGGGTGGGGACATTCCTGCAGGCCCCCCCCACGGGTGTGCCCCCTAAACAAAGAGCCTTTCATGTCCTGCCACCAAGGATGGTGCGGCTTGCTCATGAGAACCTTCACAGAGATAGCAACTCAGCTTGCACTTCCAACAAGGGTGACCCGGAATTCTAGATTCTTCTGTCACGGGGATTTAGTGGAAGGGCTCCTCATCCCCATTTTGGGCTCACCCTTGAGAGCTGGCTGGGGAGGTGGACACTGAGTGCTGTGCACTCGTGGAACCATGGATGGCGTCCCCAGGGCCATCGGCACGGTTCCCACACTGACCTACAGGCAACGCCCTGTGGTGCCAGCGACCCTGTCAGCTGCCCACTGACGCCCACACCTGCCCTGCAGCTCACTCCTGCATCCCTCTGGACCTGTGTATCCCGGGGGGTCCTGGAGGCCTCAGAATTGTCTCCATGCTGCGACCCCGCTCAGCACCAGCTGGAAGGCTGTCCACCGGCCCGGCCTGGCTCCAGGTGCGCACAGGTGGGTCTTCTTAAATTACCCCCTCGCTGCGCTCACCCTTCCCCGGGGGTGCGGACAAGTGTGCGTGGCTCCTGCCTGTGCTGCAGGTATGGAGGGGTCTGGGCGGCCCCGGGGTCAGAGCAGCAGGAAGCCCCCCGTGGAGGAAGGGGTGTCACTGTGTCAGCTGGAAACTTGCAGAGTGGGCCCTGCCGACCGCAGCAGCTCCCGTGTAAGGGTCAGTCCCTGGAAGGGCTGCGGATGAAGCAAGCAGGGTGCGGCCTCCTGTGTGTTTATCTCTTGCACGAGGACCCCTTCAGGTCGGAATTCACCAGGACCCTTCCTTGTTGAAGTCCAGAAGGGATTCCGGTTTCCTTGTCACATCACCAAGCCAGACTGTCCCTGTGAGGCAGGCGGCAGGCATGGCTGACCATTGTCTTGCCTGTGTGCAGGGCGGCCTCCCTGGCACCCGACAACCAATGGGCTGCCTGTGGTGCTTGTGCTTGGGGCCTGGCGCGGTCTTCCAACTGACTGGCCGTGGATATCCGGCAACTGGCTCTGCTCGGTGCCCGGGGCAGGAGACCTGAGTACGCTGAGCCAGCCGGGCTTGTCCTCACCAACAGGCGGCTGTGCCTCGGGTGTGGACGTGGAGCCCAGAGCTGCAGTCCCGCCTGTGGCCTCTCGTGTTGTCTCTTGGACAGTTGCCTGGGGGGCACTGGGGTGGTGGTAGGTGTGGGGGACAGATCACCAGCGACCTGGCCTCCGTCCTGGCCTCCCAGCCTGAGTGTTGGTGAACGGCAGCTTGCGGCTCCCCTGAAATGCTGCCGTTTTCAGCCAGCCCTCTTCTGTTCCCTTGGGCGGTGTCCCTGACAGCAGCGACCTTCTCTCTGGGCACGGGGGTGCTGAGGCCAGCTCTCCTCCGCACGGGGACGGAGTCCACAAACAGCTCTTTCTGCAGTCGTGGGCACTTCCAAATTCTACTGCTTCTCGAGAGCCTGTAGCCGCCTGCCCTGAGGGTCTTCACGGACATCCAAGGGCTATGAGACACGGGGCCACAGATGAGGCCGAACCCTGGAGCTGGCTCTCGTGGAAAGGGACGGAGAGCATGGCCCTGGGAGCCGCGGTGAGAGCGGGAGAGAGATGGGAGGAGGTGCACTGACCTCCCCAGGCTCGCGGGCCCTGGAGAAGCTGAGCAGGAAGGCGGGTCCGGGGAACCCGGTGTCCATAGAGGGCAGTCTTGGTATACTGACGGGAACTGTGACCCAGAATCGCATTTGTTCTCACTTAGCAGAAAAATATGCTATAAATTTGCCACTACAACAAAATCAACATGTCTTTTTTATTAAGAATGTCACAGAGCCAATTATTTCTGTTTATGTCACAGTTGTGTATGTTGTTCCTTTGAGGACAAACAACACTCTCTCTTTGCCGCAGAAGAGCATGTGTTGGTTTGAAATGAAGCCCCGTGGCTAAAAAGTTGAGCCTTCCTGGCTGGTGAGAAGTCACCGCGAAGCAGGCTCTGAGGGGAAGGAAGTCGGGGGGCCTCCCGGTGGACGCGGGCGCCGCGGGGCTGGCGGTGGGGGGGTCCCTGCCATGTTGTTGCAGGACGGGACTGTCCTCGCCCCCGATGCCACCGCGGCACGAACGAGGTCCCCCCACCACGGCGCGTACTGTGTCTGCGGGGCGTGTGCGGTTACGTGCGGCCCCGACCGCTGTGTCCGCTGGGCGGGTGCACCTGGCTCTGCAGGTGCCATACGGCAGCCTTGGGACGAAAGCCAGCGGGACCCACCCTGCGAGCTTAGTCTTCTAGAGGAAGTTGATGTGCAAGAAAAAGTTGTGGGCAAAGGGAAAGAATATGCTTTTGTTGGGAATCTGCAAGGCAGTGGGGCTGCCTCTCTGGGCTTCTGTGGCCGCTGCTGGAGCCCGCAGTGACAGGCGGCCCCGGGCACAGCCTCCGTGCCATGCACGTGGCTGCTGGGACCTTGACACGCTGCGGCGCTGCCCGAGTCGTGGGCATCTTCCCCGGAACGCTCCGTTCCCTGCCACCTTTCTGCTGCGTCTCTGAGGTCGCTGTGCAGACTCATTCATTAGCAAGTCCCGTTTTGCCCTGAGTAACGAGGGCAGGTGAGTCTGTGGGCCGCTCGCTCTGGGTCAGCCGCCTGCAGGACTTGCCCCATTTCCTCCTCTCAGGCGGCTTCCTGCCAGCCCCCTCCCCCGGGCAGGTCCAGATCCGAATGATGTATCCACACATCTTTCTCCCCCTGGACTCACATCGTCTCCACATCCAACCAGAAGTCGGAGCCCGACCCGTTAACAAAACGAAGCATAAATCACGAAGGGGGTGAGTGAGCTTCGGCACCCCCGTACTCGTACCCGGGGCTGGTGTTTGCTGTTGACAAGGGAGGAGGCCACATGGAGCAGCAGGGTCAGACTTGGCGAGGCCGTGGTACGGCCCCTCGCGTCTCCCGATAAGGCGGCCATGTACCCGTGTATAGTAGACTTGCTCTCTGTGGCTCCGGCCAGCACAGCCCGGGAGACGCTGCTGGGCAGGGGGCGTCACGGCCGGCTGACGGCAGGACGAGGGTCAGCAAACCTCATCACAGTGCTGTTGCTCGAGCCTCGTGCCGTGCTGCAGTTAGGAACGTCAGTGCGGCGACCATCTTCCTCTGACCCCAGGGGTCTGGAAGACCCCCACGACTAACCGACAGAGTGTCCCGGACACACGGGGCCTGTTTCTCCCCAGCCCACAGGCTGGTCCATGTGCTCACCGCTCTCCACCTCTTAGCCTTTCCCTTGCCCTTGGTCCTTCATGTTTGCAGCATGGCTCCTGAGCTCCAGATGTGGCCACGTTGCCACGTGGTGGGTAATTTTTTTGTATTGACCAGGGTCGGTCATGGTGCCCATTTGTTGGGTCAAACGTCTGTCCGGGTGTTGCTGTGAAGGTAATTTTTTAGATGTAATCAGCATTTATTTTTTATTTTTTTATGTTTTTTTATTATATTATGTTAGTCACCATACAGTGCATCCCCGGTTTCCGATGTAAGGCTCGATGATTCATTAGTTGCGTGTAACACCCAGTGCACCATGCAATACGTGCCCTCCTTACTCCCCATCACCAGCCTATCCCATTCCCCCACCGCCTCCCCTCTGAGGCCCTCAGTTTGTTTCTCAGACTCCATAGTCTCTCGTGCTTCACTCCCCCTTCTGATTACCCGAGCTGACCCAGCTCCTCTGCCTCCAGACGTGCACACCCTCCCCGACTCAGGCTCATTCCCTGGGATTCATGCAGAATCAGAAGCCTCCATCATGAGCTGCTCAAGCCACAGGGGCCCTTGGGCCGTCCGTGGCAGGGAGTCCCTGCACCCCTGTGAGGGCCTCAGGGACGGTGAGTCGGGACACAAACAGGACCATGGACAGTGGAGGCACGTGTGCATTTTTAGCTGTTTGCACGATCTTGTGTCTCGCAGGTGGTGCCAGAGCGGCAGGTCCTGGCCTGGCGAGGGATGGGGGTGGCAGCAGAGACGGGGACGGTGGTGTCTGGGTTCCCACGGCCCACCCGTGTGGGGATGGGCAGGGCGAGGCATGCGGGTGAGAAGCCAGACGGGGTGACAGGAGCCAGGGAGAGAGGGAGGCGAGTGTTGAATCGGGGAGCGGCACCCATGTTTCCAGCTTGGGGCTTGGAGTGTGAATCTGGACCCCGCCGCAGCATCAGCTCAGACCCTCGGAGGGGTGACCGGGAAGCCGAAGGCCACAGAGAGCCCAGCCTGTGCCGGCACGGTGTCCAGGCCGGAGCGGGGCCCCCTTGGCACGGGGGCCACCGCGCTCGCGGTCCCAAGGCGGAGCTGAGTTCTGGAGGCTCCCTGCAAGGACGGGGCGTGAGCGTGAAGCGGGGCTGGCCTGGAGGCTGAGGGCGGGCGCAGTGCTGGTGGGGAGCACAGTGAAAGCAGCAGCCTCCTTGTTCCTGACATGCGGGCAAGGGGGGCTCTGTGCTGCCCACCAGGCCCCAGACCACCCTCAGTGACGGTGCCCGACATCCTGCAGGAATCCTGACGTGTCTGGTCAGGGAGAAAGACCCAGTAGCACGAGGGGGCGAAGCTCAGGTTGGGCCAGAGCCACACTTGCCTCCTGCACTTACAGCGCTGGCCATGAGCTCAGGTCCACGGACTGCCGCATGGCTCCATGGCCAGTCCGGGCGGGGGCGTCCGTGGGGCTGTTCGGTCCCCATGCAGACACGGTTCTGCGCCGGCTCCCAGAGCGGCGCCTGCAGAGAGGTAAGGACGCGGCTGGGGGGCCTGGGGCCAGCCCTGCTGCCGTCAATGCAGACCTCACACCCACGGGCTGGACCCCACAGAGGGCCCTGCCCAGGCCTGAGTCCTCCTCCCTGCTTCCCGAATTGTCCCACTGGAGCCCCCCCCACCCACGCATGGCCAGCTCAAAGCCGGAAGACCCCGCCTGAGGACACAGAGACCCTGGAGCCTTTGTGCACCGCGGCCGAGAACGTGGGAACATAGTCTGGGGGGCTCAGAGGCTAAACAGAGTGAGCGCGTAGCCCAGCGGGGGCGCTTGTAGGTCTAGACCCAGGAGGACTGAATACAGAGTCTCAAACAGGCGTGTGCACACGGCGCTCACCGCAGCCAGACGGCAGGGCCGGCCCCTGGTGGGTTAGCGGTTACGGCGTCTGTCTGTCTGTGGCTGTATCGTCCGTGCGGCGTACCACGTGTATATAACGGGGTATGATCCCACTCTCCAGAGCTACGCAGCCGTGGTAGACGCTGCATGTGGACCAACTCCAAATGTGCTCCCGTGAGAGACCAGGCGCAGGGGACCATGGCGCGTCAGTCCTTGATGGGAAACGTCCACTAGGTGAACTTGCTGACGGAACACAAGCCCGTGATGTGGGGGGCAGGGGAGGGGCGGGGATTAAATCTGAGGGGGTCCCAGGTCTCCTTCTAGGCGGACAGGATGTTCTGGAAGCAGGCAGAGGAGGTGCTTGTGCCACACCGTGAACGCGCCACAGGCCATGCAGTTGCTCACTTCAAAATCATTGGTTTTATGCTTGAATCTCGCCTCAACTGAAGGAGACAGAACAGCCCTCTGCCCGGGCCCGGCTGAGGCCCCACCGGCTCCTGCTCCCAGCCAGGCCCTGGCCTCCTGCGTGTGGCTCAGCCCTGAGCACGCCCTGAGGGGGCACCCATGTCCCCCGGTGTGGCCGGTCACAGAAGGTGCGGATGGCGCAGTCTGAGGGAGCCCGCGGCTCTGCGCCCCCCCGTGAGGCTGAGCACGACCCCGGGCAGGCAGGGAAGCAAGCCGGTCATTTGGAGGCTCCCCTGCGTGTCCGTTCCCACACGCATGCAAGTTATTCACATTCTGTTTTATGGGAAATATTCAGTGGGTACATATGGACCTGTGGACCGACACACTTCTTGCTTGTTTCATTTTTCTTTAGGTTTGAGGCATATGCTATGATTTTTCTCGCAAGCACTCGGAGAGTTAGAAGCCCGCCCTCGCTCAACCCCTGTCATTGCTGCAACGAAAGGACGGCGGGGCCGCGCGCCTGGGGCAGAGGTAGGAGTCCGTCACATCCTGGAGGGGAGCATCTGGGCCCTTTGCCGTCCGTCCCCTACCTTCCTGCTTCCCTCTGTGTTTCCCAAGTCTTCGCGGTCTTTCTGGCATGGGGGCCGCCAAGATTTCCCAGGCCCCCACAAGCTCACGGTCTGGCGCCTTGGCACCAGGGGCTGGAGGGTGTGGTCTCCCTGTAGCTGCCACTCTCACTCATCCTTCACTGCCTGCTGCCCACCCACCCAGGCCTGGCTGGGGAGGGCCTCTGCCTCTGACACCAGGACGGGGCTCTTCTTCCGCTGGGGAGGCGACATCTGCTCATGCTCCTCGCCCCCGTCCCTGCCGGTGCCTTCTCCCCCTCTGGCCCCACTTATGGATGCAGGTGGATGACGGCGTGGGTGGAACCTTTCCCCCTGGAGCCTCTGAGCACACAGAAGCATCTCCCCTGGGGCCCTCCCGGAGAGCCGTGGACACGGCACCCACCGTGAACATAGACCTCACCAAGCAGAAGATGGAGGGTGCCCGGAGCCCCGGCTGGACGTGCTATGCCTGCTATGGTGGACGGGCCACTCTATGGAACTAGAAAGGATGATCTATGGGCTGAATTATGTGCCCCCCCAAATTCACAGGTTGATGCCGTAACCCCAGTGTGACTTCCTGGAGACGGGGCCGTTCAGGAGGTGCCTGAGGTGAGATGAGGTCACTAGGGTGGCCTTGTCGATCTGAGCAGTGTCCTTGTCAGAAGAGGAGATGTGGACACAGACAGGAACGGAGGGACGTCCATGGGAGTGCATAGAAGACGGCCGTCCACACGTCAGGGACAGAAACAGCATCTCGATCAGGGCTGCAGCCTCCAGGACAGAGAGAATGTGAATATCTGTGGTTTAAATTCCCCGTCTGTGGTACCTTTGCTGGCCGAGCTAGCCAGGACACACAGTGACTTGGGAAGGGGTGGGAGCCTGGGGCAGCTGCAGGAGCCTGGCTGGTGGCTCTGAGGCTGGGCAGGGCCAGGCTTGGTGCCTCTGGGCAGCCCTGGTGACTCCCTTTGCCCTCCAGCCGGAAGCCCCGAAGCTGCTGGACCACGACGGGGCATGGTGGCCACAGGCGGGGTCACCGTGAGCCACAGAACCAGCTGTGCCTGAGCTCATCTGTCCATTGCTGTCTGTCTCGGGCGAGCCCCTTGTCCCTGAGAGGGCAGGGTAGGCACGCATGCATGTGCGCGTACATGGTGCGTGTGTGTGCATGTATATGTGTGTGTCCGTGGTTTGTGTATATGTGTGCATGCATGTGTATACATGGTGCGTGCATGTATACATGTGCATGTGTACATGTGCGTGTACATGGTGAGTATACGTGTGCATGTGTACATGTGCATGTACATGGTGAGTGTCTGCATGCATGTGTGTACATGGTGTGTGTATACGTGCATGTGTACATGTGCGTGTACATGGTGTGTGTATACCTGTGCATGCATGTGTATACATGGTGTGTGTATACGTGTGCATGTGTACATGTGCATGTGTACATGTGCGTGTACATGGTGTGTATACGTGTGCATGTGTACATGCGCATGTACACGGTGTGTGTGCATACATGTGTGTACATATGGTGTGTGTATACATGTGCATGTGTACATGTGCGTGTACATGTTGTGTGTATACGTGTGCATGCATATGTGTACATGTGTGTATACATGTGCATGTGTACATGTGCGTGTACATGGTGCGTGTGTATATGTGTGCATGCATGTGTGTACATGGTGTGTGCATGTGTACATGTGCGTGTACATGGTGCGTGTGTATACATGTGCATGCATGTGTGTACATGTGTGTATACGTGTGCATGTGTACATGTGCGTGTACATGGTGCGTGTGTATATGTGTGCATGCATGTGTGTACATGGTGTGTGCATGTGTACATGTGCGTGTACATGGTGCGTGTGTATATGTGTGCATGCATGTGTGTACATGGTGTGTGCATGTGTACATGTGCGTGTACATGGTGCGTGTGTATACGTGTGCATGCATGTGTGTACATGTGTGTATACATGTGCATGTGTACATGTGCGTGTACATGGTGCGTGTGTATACGTGTGCATGCATGTGTGTACATGGTGTGTGTATACGTGTGCATGTGTACATGTGCGTGTACATGGTGCATGTGTATGTGTGCATGCATGTGTGTACATGGTGTGTGCATGTGTACATGTGTGTGTACATGGTGCATGTGTATACGTGTGCATGCATGTGTGTACATGTGTGTATACGTGTGCATGTGTACATGTGCATGTACATGGTGCGTGTGTGCATGCATGTGTGTGCATGTGTACATGTGCATATGGCGCGTGTGTGTATGTGTGTACATGGTGTGTGTATACGTGTGCATGTGTACATGTGAGTGTACATGGTGCATGTGTATATCTGTGCATGCATGTGTACATGGTATGTGCATGTGTACATGTGTGTACATGTGTGTATGCGTATGCATCTGCGTGTACATGGTGCACGTGTACATGTGTGCATGTGTGGATGTGCATGTACATGGTGTGTGTGTGCGTGTGTATACATGTGCATGACACGGGTGTCGTCTGTAAACGTTTTCCCTGGAGGAAGTGAGGGTCCAGCTCTCGTGCCCCCGTCCCCAGGGGCCAGGCTCTGGGGTCTCAGTGTGGATGGGGTGTCATCTCTGCTCCTGCGAGCCCTTGGGCGCCGGCGCCCCCAGACCCGTGGAGGAATTAGCTTCGCTCTGCTGGCAGTAGCCAATTCCCTGCATCTACTTGTTCCTCCTGAAGGAAAGCTTCTGTTTGGTTCTAATGAGTAGCTTTTCCTAAAGAGAAACAGTAATAACAGCAGCAACGTAAGTGGCTTCTGTAAACTTGTAATCACACGTGTCAAACACCGGGCAGCGTTTTCCCTCTAAAATAGACACGGTGGGAAATAACACGGCGCGGCATAGGGAACGGTGTTTCCTCTGACAGAAGTTAATTCTAAACTAAGTATTCCCTGGAAGAAAAGCGGGGAAAACATTTTTACATGTCTATCATTTGTCCTCCGAGGACACAAAACAAATATGTTTTTTAACGCGTGACACCTGCATTATTCCGGTGGCCTCGGGCTATGTGCTGTTTCCAGTTTGCAGAGTTGGGGAAGAAAACAGCTCTGCATTAACAGGAACACACAGTACAGGCTAATCATAGCCACACAGAAAACAGAGGCCGCCCGTGGAGGAAAGGGGCCCAGGCACCAGGAGCCGGGGAGGGCAGGGCAGGGGCAATGGGCACCCACGACCGCGCACATGTGCAAACGCTCGGTTGGCTGAAAGCTCATTTCAGAGCTGCTCGAGACTTCCCAAAGATGTTTAATTTACATCTTGAAGGGAAGCTCCTTGGAAAGGCACAAGGAACCACATCAATGCGTCCTCTTCTGCAAGACCCCACTCAGAGCATTTTGTGCAGTGAGCTCCTGAGAGGCCCACGGTGCTCTCAGAACAGAATCCCCCGAGTGCGTCCAAGCAGAGTGGACAGGCTGGGGGACGAGAGACTGCTGGGCTGCAGGCCCCCGGCTGATCTAGTGAACACGGCTGAGCCCCTATTGGGAAGTGAGCACCACAGCCCACGTGGCCCAGACATTCAAGGGCAACAGGGCCCAGCTTTAGAAGGCACTTCCCAGAAGAGCACAGTGCTGACCCTCCTGGGATCACCTGTCCTGGCTCACATCTCCCCTCTGCCGGCCCCACTCCTCAGCCTGCGTTAGCTCGACCGTGGGTATCTCCCCTCCACCCTGGCCTCAGATGTCCCCACACTGCGTCCGGTCCAAAGGCTCGCCCACACCTGCACTCCCCAGGGGAAGCCAGCATGGCCCAGAGGGTATGGAGCTGTGGCCCTGGAGGGGGGTGGCTCTGATTGGGGGTCAAACTGGGAGGTCTCCTCTCTTTTCCCCAGGAATGCACCTCCATTGCTGGCTG